>NC_133659.1:220671880-221006005 GCF_037893015.1 Macrotis lagotis | reverse complement strand
GACCTATAAAGAAAAATGCTAACTGCATCCAGAGAAAGAATTGATAGAAATATGTATAAAATAATTTTACATATGTGTGTGCATGTTTCTAATGGTGTCCATCTTAGAAGAAAAAATTTACACAATAAATTTATTATATATTTAAAGAGAATAGCAAGTAATGCATAATAGATTTGCTGTTCCATATGCAATCATCTTTTTTTTACTATACTTTGTTATGGAAATGTTTGTATTCCATAAATTAAAAATAGAATAAAATGGATGTGCTTTTGGCTCTCCTGTAACTTGAATAAAGATGTGAATAAAATTAAGAAAAATATTTTCAAAAACAAAAAGCTTAATCAATGTTGGAGGGGTTTTAGGAAGACAGAAGCATTATTGGGAGAGTCATGAATTGATACAGTCATTTTGTAAAGAAATTTGGAATATTGCAATAATAATCACAAAATCGGGGCGGCTAGGTGGCGTAGTAGATAAAGCACCGGCCCTGGAGTCAGGAGTACCTGGGTTCAAATCTGATCTCAGACACTTAATAATTACCTAGCTAGCTGTGTGGCCTTGGGCAAGCCACTTAACCTCATTTGCCTTGCAAGAACCTAAAAAAAAAATAATAATAATCACAAAATGGCTAAAATGTCTAATCATACCCTTTGACCCAGCAATACCAATACTAGGCCTATATCCAGAAGAAATCATAAAAAATGGGAAAAGTCCCACATGTTCCAAAATATTTTTAGCAGCTCTTTTGGAAATTGAAGGGATGCTCATCAATTGGGGAATGCTGAACAAGTTTTGGTATTTGAATGTAATGGAGTACTATTGTTCTATAAGAAGCCATGTCTAGAGAAGCATGCTGAGTGAAGGGAGCAGAACCAAGAGAACATTGTACATATTAATATTGTGAGTTGATCGGTCTCCATGGATGCACTCCTCTCAATTTAGAGAGCTAGGACAACTCTAGCAGACCTGCTATGAGCAATGCTATCCACATACAGAGGAAGAAAACCAAAACAAAATAAAAAAAAAGACCCTACAGAATCTGAATGAACACTCCATTTACTTTTTAAAAATTTATCTTATTTTTTCCTTTCCTAACTCATGTTTTTCTTTCTTTTCCCTTAATCCTAATTCCTCATACAGAAAATGCCTAATCTGTAAACATATTAAATACAAATGTGTATATAAAATATTCACCAAATTGCTATTGAGGGGAAGGGGGGGGTGGTAAGGGCTAGTGGAAGGAGATTATGTAACAAAAATATATGCATATGCATATGGGTGAATGTTGAAAACTTTCATAACATGGAATTTGAGAAATAAAATAATCAATTAAAAAAATAAAATGTCCATATACTCTTTGGCATATACTCCTAAAGAATCCTATAATGCAAACTTTTCTAGCAACTCTTTTTGGGTTAGAAAAGAATTGGAAGCAAGGTAAAACATCAGTTGGGGAATAGTTAAACAAATTGTGAGGTATGAATATAATTATTGCCATATCATAAGAAACTATGAACATGAGAAATTCAAAAAAAGCATGGAAAGACTAATACTGTGTAAATTAGAAGAACCAAGAAATCAATATTTACAGTCACTACAATAATGTAAATGGAAAGAACCAAAAAAAGAAACAACTCTAATTATTAATGACCAAGCTTGGCCCAGAGAAAATTCATCACCCTCTCTTCTGTGCCAAATTGGCAAAGGGTGGACCATGGGTGTGGGGTGTTATATACAGTCAGACACAGTTGAAGATACTTTTACTTTACTGTTTTCTCTCTTTGTTTCAGGGGAGCTCACTGGTTTTGGAAAATAGAGAAAAGGATATAGTAAGAAATGAAGGTAAAGCAATAAAAAATAAGATTTTAAAAAACTTTCCCAGTCACTCAAACCCCCCTCTTCATCTCTCAGTTTTCATATAAGCACCAACTGTCTACAATACTTAATTTGAAATTCATCAAGGACCTTGAATACAAAAAATGTTTGTATGCATGTTGTCTCTCCTAAGGGGGGAAAAAAACTTTAAAAAAATATTTCATATTGTAAAGGATACCTTTTATGGACTCAATAAATACATGAAGAGCCTGGGGTTTTGAAAAAATATGAAATCCCAGAATTACACAAAATGTTCTGAAATGGACCAAAGATCACATCATTTGACCAATTAATTTTTACAGGAAATTTTTACAGAAATTTTTTAGGAAATGAAATATCTTATCCAAAATCAAAGAAATGGGATTCTGACCCAGGTCCCCTAATACTAAATCTAGAGTTCTTCTGTCCTATGTTGCCTCATGCAACCTCTAGCTCCATCAAACTGTAAGAAATAACAGATGAGCAAGTGTGGTGATTAGAACAAATGATTAAACTGTCTCCTTAAGAGAGATGAGATGGAGGAAACACAGTAAAGCAATTTAGCCCTGGTCTTAGTTAAATAAGTTTTTGTTTGTTTGTTTTGCTTTTTTGAGAAACAAAGCTGTAAAAGAAGGTGCCTACAGCAAGGAGAGAGGGTAGTGACAGACTGATTGTCAGTGTATTTGGAGCTGCAGGCAATTTAAGCTTGGCTAATTCCTCAACACTTTCAGGTCTGGCTCAGAGTCAGCTTGGGTTTATTAAGTAACTAATGTGAAAAGTGACAAGCTCTGTTTGCTGTTCTTGATCCCAGTGCCTACTGAGACTGATTTAGTAGAAAGAAAGAGAAGACTAAGAGATAGTCTCTCCTATCTAGGAATAAGGAACTTGCTAGACTGACCTAAAGTAGAAACCCTCTGAAGAGAAAGGAAGACTTTTACTTGTATAACAGATTACACTTTTTCATGAAAAATCAAATCAACAAATACTTGTCTTGTTGAGCTATATAGTAAGGGGATATATATATATATATATACATATACATATGTATATATGTGGTTGAGGTCTTTCAGTCATGACTGACTTTCTGGAGTTTTCCTGGCAAAAATACTGGAGTGGTTTTCCATTTCCTTCTCTAGCTCATTTTATAGATGAGGAACTAAGACAAACAAGGTTAAATAACTTGCCCCCAGGGTCACTCAGCTAGGAAGTATTTGATTTGAACTCACACCCCTCCTGGCATTGGCACCCTATCCATTGAGCGGTTAACAACCTCAAGTCTGTGTGTGTGTGTGTGTGTGTGTGTGTGTGTGTGTTGGGGAGACCATGCATATAGGTATATACATACATATAAGTGTACATGTATGTATATAATCTCTATATACCTATATATCCCCTCCGTGCTCTAGAATTTAGTTTAGATAAATCTAAGAGTTCTTAACTTGGGGGGGGGAATAGGGGGGGGTCTGTGAACTTGTTTTATAAAAATATTTAATAACTGTTTATCATTTTAATTGGTTTCATTTATAATATAATGCTTTTTACTTATTCACTTAAAGACATTTTTTATGCTTTCCTGAATCTTTTGGGTGTTGTTCCCCCCCTTAAAATGTAAGTTTCCTGAGGACAAGTACAGTTTGTCTTATTAATTGTATCCCCAGAGCTCAGCCCAGTACCCATATAAGTAGGTGCTTAATAAATGTTTGTTGGATTGAATTGGATTGAATTATTCTAAGAAAAAATTCATAGGCTTTCCTGGATTGCCAGTGGAGTCCATAACAAAGATTAATAAGATCCCCTCCTCTAAAGTCTTTAAGTCACAGAGACAGTGCCTAGCCACTTGCACTCAGAGAGTTTTTTCACCTGGAAGTTCTCTACACTGATTAAATAACAGCTCCAGTTCTTCTGCCTACTTTATGCTTTGCATTTGGACATGCTGGCTCTTCAGATAGTATGAATACATCTTAAGAGCAGATTTTTTTTTTCTTTTTGCCTTAGAATCCCCAACTCCTAGTACCTAGTAATCTATCAATAAATAATTGTTAAACCTGAAAGCCAGGTATGTTACATTTCACTCTTGACCCAAAGTTCTCTGATATCTTTTCAGGAGTTGAGAAGTTTCTAGACTTTGTGCCACTGGCTCATTTCCCATCAATTATATTCCTACAATTTTTTGGGGGGGGGGTCCCTTCCACCCCAGTTCCACTTAACAGTCAGATTAGCTTTTTCCAGAAGGAATATTTACTCCAATGTTTAGCAAGAACAATTACACAGACTTCCCAACACCTGAGGAGCACCAGTTCCTTACACTCCCTCTGATTATGGAGAGAAGGTTCACAGTTTAACAAAGTTCCTATTTAACAGAATCTTACGAAGTTCCAAAGCCCCCTAAGCTTGAGTTCTAGTTAATGACTTCTAGGGCTTCCCTGCTGGTCTGGTAGGAAAAAAAGAAACAAGCATGGTGGTGCCAGACATCATGCTAAACTTTCCAAATATCTTATCTGACCCGCACCATAACTGTGGGAGGTAGGTTTTACAGTTGAGAAAACAGGCAATGAGGGCAAAGTGACTTGCCAAGGATCACACAGCTAATAAGTATCTGGGGCTGAATTTGATCTCAGCTCTTCCTGATTCCAGGTCCAGCATTTTATCCTCTACACTCTGATGCTTGAACAGCTTCTGCCCTGGAACCCTGTCTCCCAAGATTAGCAGAGCTAGAACTAAGCCTAGAACTGAAAAGGACAATTGAAATAAACTAAATCCTCAAACCCATTTCTTGGGGTCCTGGGACCTAAAAGAGATTGAGGGAATGTCATCCTTCAACCCAAACCCACCTCAATAGAAGGTGTCAGAGCAGAAGGTGAAGAAGACTTTCACCTCCTAAAATTGGGCCAGAAAGAGAAAGTGAGACTGTAGCCTGGGAGTTTTAAAAACACAGCCTGTTCTGGCTACCAGCCAACAGAAAGAGGCAACTCCCACCTATACGGTGGGAGAACAGGTTGTCTCTTCCCAGAAGCAGATCCCTATCATATCTGAGACTCCTCTGTTTTACATGATCTGGGCATGTGCAGCAAAGCTCTGCTATACTTATTTAAATAAGTATACTTATATATTTTTATATTTACATTTACATTTTTAAATTTAATAAAATAAATATAAATTTATAAATATATAAATATTTTATATTTAAATATACTTAAATATATAAATATTCTTCTAAATAAAGCTTCTGGGACCCAAATAATTTATAATCCAGCTAGGCTGACACTGCTGTAGAGATAGGAAAATATAATCCTCAGTTCCAACTTTCTCTCTTCCTGTAGCCCTAACCCACCCCAAATGGCCCAGGGAATGTGAGATTCCTCAGGAACTAGGAGCCTGGTCAACTCTAAATGGTTGGTGAAGCAAAGCATTGACCACTCTATCTACTGGTTGCCTGGAAGTCGTCTTATTTGGGGACTGCTTGTACCAGCATTACATTGAGCATGGGGACTAAAGTTGCACATAGTATACTTGAAACAAAACCCTTTGATGTGAAGATAGTATTTTTATTCTTTTTTTCCTATGGTTGTGGAAACTTTACACTCTGCCCTATCTACTTCACAGAAGGAGTTGGAAGGATCAAATGAGATAAAATAAAAGGGTGAAGTACAAAAGATAGTTAATATCTGCAAATTGAAAGAATTTCTTTTCTCTGGACATATCTCCTTTGAACCAGTTTGTTGGCCAGACTTAAGGACACCTGGGGTGAGAAGTAAATCACTCTGGAACATGCTGGGAATTGTAATGCAAATACTTTTTGGCTTTGGAAACTATCTTTGGCCCTAAGAAGAAGTGAATCTCTCAACCCCCATGCCATCAAACTTCATCCTAGTTCAGGCTCTTTGAACAGATGTTTTCCAAAACATGAAAATGATCAGAAGAAAAGTACAGTATCATATTGGAATTTCTTTATTGTTCATAAAAGGATATATGTTAGCAGCTTTTAAGTAAAGGTAAGATGTAGCTAAAACCAGCATTTTTGAAGCTTTGATTTTTTTTCAATTAATAAATATTTATTTTTTTCTCCTTTCCACTATCATGGAAAAAAAAAACCTGAGAAAAGAAAACTTTAATAACGAATAGGCACCGACAAGTTTGTTGGTTTTTTTTTTCCTCTTTCTGTTGTCAGAAGAATGAAAAAAAGTGAAAACTTGATGCAAAGACTAGTTGTCCTTAGGTTTAAATGCACTAATCCTCCAGCTAGGCCAGATAGATTTTGGCTAGTAATCTACCAGCTCCCAGAAAAATCCAACACAAGGAGGTACAGCAAATTGACTGTCTCTGCAAAGGGAAGAGGAACCAATGATAATTTTTTTTTTCTCTATCATGAATACTCTTGAGTTGCTTGGACAGCTAGTTGGCACAGCCTATAGATCCCCAGACCTGGAGTCAGAAAGCATAAATTCAAATCTGGCCTCTGACCCAGTCTAGCCATGTCTGGGCAAGTCATTTAACCTCTCTTTGCCCCAGTTTGCTCATCTGTAAAATGAGAATAAGATCTCCTACCTTTCATGTAACGATTAAATGAGATAGCATAGTGTACATAGTAAGCTCTATATAAATGTAAACTGTTATTATACACACACACACACACAAACACAATACTACTGCTATTACTACCACCAATACTACTACTGCCACTGTTGCTGCAGCTGCTGCTCCTACTTCTCCTTCCTTCTGTCATCACCACCACTACTATTATTGCTACTAATTCTGCTACTACTACTCCACTGCAGATTCATCTGCACCAAAGAAATCATACATCCAGTCTCAATCCTAATGGGTTGTGCCTTATAACCTACTGTCTTTAGCTATGAATAATTTAAATGTTTATGCCCATTTAAATTTTTCTCCCAAAGAGTAAATACCCTTAGGCAGAGGTGCCTAACAACTAGGTGACTTTAGTGAACAGAGAAAGTGGAGTGAGGAATACTTGAGCTCAGATTTGACCTCAGACACTTCCTGGCTCAGTGTAATCTTTGGGAAATCATTTAACCTCTTTCTCAGCCTCAGGTTTCCTCAAATGGAAAATCAGGTTAATAATAGCAGCCAGAAATATTGTGAGGATAAAATGAGAGGACATTTGTAAAATACTTTGCAAATCTTTATTAAGGTTAGTTAGTAGTAGAAGCAGTAATACAGTATATTATAGTATACAGTATAGTATTATAGTGTGTAGTATAGCTATAATGTTAACTAATATTTATTGATACCTTAAGCTTCAAAAATCAATCAAGCAAATCAACAAATTTGTTAAGGACCTATTTTGTGACAAGGACTGAGCCATTAGGGAAACAAATATAAAGAATGAAACAATCCCTCTTTTCAACAAGCTCACATTCTCAAGGCAACGAGATATAAATATAAAAATATGTACAGCATAAATATGAAGCTGGTGCATGCTACAGTTGAGTAAGTATTAAATACAAGATAGCTCAGAGGGAAGGCACTAGAAGTTGTAGAGGAGGAAGGAATCAAGAAAAGCTACATGTAGAAGGTGGTGTCTTAACAGTATTTTAGAGGAGGAAAGGAGCTTTATGAGATGGAGGCCAGGAAGAAGTACTGAATTTCCCCATGTATAAGACTCTCCCATGTATAATGAACCTTAATTTTGGGGCCCAAAATTTGAAAAAAAATGTATTACATAAAGCTATTGAACTCAAGTTTTATTCATCATCAAATTCATACAACTCATCACTGTCAAAACCCCCATCCATGAGCTGGTCATGAAGTACGATATCAATATTTGTGAAATTCCTGTATAGAAAGGGGTCCCGGACATCCTTCTGAGTCCCAAGAAACTCCTTAGAAATATAAATTTGTCTAGGCACACCTTTGAGTCTGAAAATAACTGGACAGAACCCAAATACTTGACCCTGGGGGGTCACAGATATTCCATAAATTTGTCTAAGATTCACAAAGCACCCTTGTTAGCCTAATTATCTTGCTGTATCTGTGAAATTCCTGCTTCCTTCCAAAACTGCCTCCCCTTCCCCCAGATACAGCTGGAACGATAAGATAGTAAATTTTCACTCCTTCAAACCTGTGGGAAGTTCCATCTCAGGAAACATGTTTAAATATAACACAAAGACCCCGACCCTTTCTCACTCTGTCCAGCCCCCTATCTATACTGAGCCATATGATTACATATATTTGTAGTAGTATGACAAGACAATATATCTAACTGCTGTCTTTGCTTCTGTATCTTGCTTGCTCTCAGTAGCACCCCCCCCAAAAAAAACACTATAAAAATCCTATCCTCTGAAATCTTAGGTACTGTCTGATTTGGGTACTCTTCATCCCCAGGCAGTTTCTGGGAAATTGAAGATCTCCAAACTTTTCAAATTTTGATCTCGCTCTTTGGGTTCAGCAGTCCTCATCTGTGTTTGATGAGGAATCACTGTCTTAGGAGAGGCTCTGCCTGCTCTCCTGCCTGTGCTCTGGTCTGTGATTGACCACAAGCTCTCCATGGGCATGGTCTGGGGTGTGGTCTGGTGTATGGATGCATGCTCAGTCCATTCCGTTTCATGAACCTGAAGCACAAATTGTGTCCTTTGAAACCATTCACTGCTTTTTCATCAACAATTCTTCTTGTCTTGTGCTGAACCATCTTTGTGAACACAGGAATTCCAACTGCCCTTTACTCTTCAATTCATCTCTCCAATTCCCTCTCTAACTCAGGCCATTTTACTGACTTGCCTCTCATTGCCTTCTTCTGCCATGGTGCTTTCAGTAGGGTTTCTTCTTTCCGTAGCCAGTCTCAGATTGTTTTCTCAGTTGGAGGAGGACCAAACTGATGTTCTCCAGCACTATTTCCATTCACTTTTGCAAACTGGGCCACTTTGAACTTGAATTCAGCACTGGATGAAAATCTTTTCTGAGTCATTTCCAGACAGAACATGACAAAACATAAACTAATATACCAGTAACCAAAGTGAAACAAGGGGCACAAAGACAACAAGCATGAAAAAGCAGGAAATGCAAGTAAAAAAATCTACAACTGGGGCAGCCAGGTGGAGTAGTGGATAGAGCACTGGCCCTGGAGTCAGGAGTACCTGAGTTCAAATCTGGCCTCAGACACTTAATAATTACCTAGCTGTGTGGCCTTGGGCAAGCCACTTAACCCTGTTTGCCTTGCAAAAACTAATAATAATAATAATAATAATAATAATAATAATAATAATAATAATAAATAAAATTCTACAACCACTGTATAAGATGCTCCTAGTTTTTAAATCCCAAATTTTTTGAAAAAGGGTGTGTCATAAACATGGGGAAATATAGTTCATTTCCCATGAGGAGATAACTTAGTACAAAGAAATGGGAGATAGAATCTCGTTTGTGAGGAATAAAGGAAATGCCAATTTGGCTGGATCATAGTGTTGGGAGGGGGGCAGGGAGAGGAGGGATCAGGATTGGGAAGAAGGGAGAATAATATCCAATAAGGCAGAAGAGATAGATTGGGGCAATAATGTTTGCAGAGCCGATCTTGAAGCTAGGAAGACCATATTTACAAGTGTGCCTTGAACCAAGTCACTTAAGCTTTCAGTAGAGAGCTAGGCAATCTCTAAGATGATAAATTGCAAATACATTTGTACCATGACATCCTAAGTCTAGACCTATCCTATGTAAAGGATAGCCTTTTATACCTACAATCTTTTAACTATGAGTAATTTAAATGTTTATGTGCATTTAAATTTCTCCCCAAAAGAACAAATACCTTGTAGGTTGAGGTGCCTAATAGCTAGGTGCCTTAATGAAGAGAGGAAGTGGAGTGAGTAATACTTGAATTCAGGTTTGACCCCAGTCACTTACTGACTCAATGTAATTCTGGGAAAGTCATTAACCTCTTTCTTGGCCTCAAGTTTTCTCAGATGGAAAAATCAGGATAATAATAGCACCCAGAATGTTGCAAAGATAAAATAAGAGGATATTTGTAAAGTGCTTTGCAAACCTTAAAGTGCTTTATAAATGTTAGGTAGGTCTCTATAACAAAGACATAAAAAATGGGGAAATGACTTATTTGTACAAAAATATTTATAGCACATTTTTTTCGTGGTGGCTAAGAACTGGAAATCAAGGAGATGCCCATCAAGTGGGGAATGACTAAATAAGATGTGATATATAAATGGGACAGAATATTATTGTGCCAGAAGAAATGACAAGCAGGATAATTTCAGAAAAACCTGGAAAGATTTACATGAACTGATGCAAAATGAAGTGAGAAGAATCAGGAAAAGGTTGTAAACAGTAAGAGCAAGATGAAGAGTTGTGAATGACATAGCTCTTCTCAGCAATACAATGATCCAAGACAGTCCAAAGGACTCTTGGTAAAGTATCCACCTCCAGAAAAAGAATTAATGCTATCTGAATGCAGACTGAAGCAAGATGCTTTTCACTTTCTTTCCTTCTTTCTGTTCACATCTTCTTGTACAAAATGACTAATATGGAAATGTTTTATATGATTACATGTATAAACTATTTCAGATTACTTACCATCTCAGAAAGAGGGGAAGAGGAAGAAAGGAGGGAAGGATAGAATTTGGAACTCAAAACTTTAAAAATAATTAAAAATTGTACATGTATTTGGGAAAATAAAATATTTAAAAATGTTAGCTAGTAATAAAGGTAAGAATGGTAGTAGTGGTGGTAGTAGTAGTAGTAGTAGTAGTAGTAGTAGTAGTAGTAGTAGTAGTAGCAGCAGCAGCAGTAGCAGCAGCAGCAACAGTAGTTGTAGTAGTAATGGTGGTAGAAAAGCACATGCTTTTGAACATCTTAAATTCTTCCTGGAGCTTAGGTTAAGTACAATCTTCACTGAAACAAGAGTGAAATAAATGAGCCTTTCTTATGTTGGGCTAACCAAAATACAGTCCTAACACAGATTAACTGGGAAAACAGTAGCAAAATAGACATATTTTGACATAAATAGACATATAGGTTATACATGTATAATTATGTTACACATATTTCTATATTAGTCTCACAATGAAGGAAGTATCAGAACAAAAAGGGAAAAACCACAAAAAGCAAAAAAGCAAATATCAAATTTAAAAATAGTGAAAATACTATGTTTTGATCTGTATTCAAGATCTCATAGTTCTTTTTCTGGATGTGAATGGCATTTTCCATTGAAGGTCTTCTAGAATTGTCTTTCTGTATTGCTGAAAAAGACTAAGTCTATCATAGTTGATCATCTCACAATGTTGCTATTAAGGTGTACAATGTTCTTCTAGTTCTGTAGTTCATGCAAGGTTTTTGTGAAATCTGCCTCATTATTTCTTATAGAGCAATAATATTTCATTTTATTCATATGCCACAACTTGTTCAGTCATTCCCCAATTGACGGGTATGCTCTCAATTTTCAATGATTTGCTATGAAAAGAGCTGCTATGCATATTCTTGTACATGTGGGTCTTTCCCCCTTTTTTTGTGATCTCTGAGATACAGACATAGTAATGACATTGCTGGATCAAAGAGTATACACAGTTTTATTGTCCTTTGGACATAGTTCCAAATTGCCCTCCAGAAAGGTTGAATCAGTTTACAATTCCATCAACAGTGCATTAACGTCCCATTTTCCCATATCCTCTCCAACAATGATCATTTCCCTTTTTTTGCCATATTAGCCATAATATCTATCTGATATGAAATCGGAACCTCAGAGTTGTTTTATTTTTCATTTCTTTAATTAATAATGACAAGGCATTTTTTCATATGAATATAGATAGCATTAATTTCTTCAACTGAAAACTGCCTATTCATTATCCTTTGACTATATATCAATTGAGGAATGACTTGCATTATTATAAATTTGATTCAGTTCTCTATATATTTTAGAAATGTTAATCATTAAAAGAAGGCAAGAACCAACTCACCTTGAAATTTCATCAGACTTATTGGGGCGGCTAGGTGGCATAGTGGATAAAGCAGCAGCACTGGAGTCAGGAGTACTTGGGTTCAAATCCGGCCTCAGACACTTAATAATAGCTGTGTGGCCTTGGGCAAGCCACTTAACCCCACTTGCCTTGCAAAAAAACCTAAAAAGAAAAAAAAAAGAAATTTCATCAGACTTCAGACTAAAATAAATGTAAAGATAATATATGTAAAGATACTAAAAGGAAGCTAGACTCAGATTAAATTCAACAATCAATCCTGACACTTTCCCCTTTTGAGAGAGGTGAGGGGACAGCAGATGTGGAATGTTGCATTTGCTATAATATATCAGCACTGTATAAGTGAGGTTTACCTTATTGCTTGCTTTCATGAGCCAATGGATGGTTTCAAAAAAAATACGGAAAGACTTATATGAACTAATGAACTAAAGTAAGCAGAAGAACAATTTATATTCACACTCATATTATAAAAATGAATAATTTTAAAGACCTTTTTATAACATGATAAAGTACAAATTAAGTAGAATCAAGGGAATAATTTATGTAAGAACAATACTGTAAAGACAAACAATTTGAAGGCTTTAAGAACTGTGATCAATCTATTTTCTCATCCTTCTACCCCTTTATCCCATTACAAAGAAAAAGAAAAAGAAAAGCGATTCTTCTAACAAATGTGTATAGTCAAGCAAAACAAATATCCTCACTGGTCCTGTTATAATATACATATATACATGCCTACATACATACATGTGTGTCATTCTGCATTATATATCCTTCACCTCTTTGTTGGCAGGGGAGTAACATGATTTATCATCACTCATTTGGATGAGTGTATTTTTCTTTTTTCTTTTTTCTTGTTAATGGGATAAAGGGGTAGAAAAATGAGAAAATAGATTTCTATGAATTAAAAAAAAACTTTAATTTTAAAATTATTTTTCTTTGTTTCAAAGAGGGTAATATTGAGAGGAGAGAAAAACTGAGAAATGACTATTACAAAAATCCAAACTGCTTATAAAAATAAAAATAAATACAAAGTAACAGCTAATATTGATTGAGCACTCTTTTGTATTACATTGGGATTTGTATGCCAAGCATAAATGACAGCTTAGAGCTTTAAGTAAGCATTAGGATGCACTATTAGAATTCAAAGAGAACAAAATCACAGCTGGAATTATATCACAATGCATAGCACTATTGAGCAACAGTTATTTAACATTTCCTACCACAGGAAGAGACCACCTTTCAACTACCTCAAAGTTTACCTTCTAGACTCTTGAACTTTAAAAGAGTTGTTAGGTATATTGAATCAAGTTAAGTTAACAAGCACCTACTATATGCCAAGAATTATGTTAATTGCTGGGAAGACAAAAAAGGAATAAAAAGACAAAAGAACAAGGAAGCAGGGAGAAAATTCCAGGCATAGGGAATACCCAGGGAAAATGCTCAGAGTTGGGAGATGGAATGTGGGGAAGTGAAATGTCTTGAACAAGGAACAGCAAGGAGGACAATGTCACTAGATCACAGATTTCATAGTAAAATGTAAAAAGACTGTGAAGGACTTTAAAAGCCAAAGAGAGGTAATGAGGAGTCACTGAAGTTTATTCAATGGGGGAGAAACAGGGTCAGATTTATACTTTAGGAGATCAATTTGACATCTGAGTGAAGAATTATTTGGAGTGAAGAGAGATTTGAGAGAGACAAACTAGCTGTTGATAAGAAAGAGTTAGAAATTAACAAATAACACTAATTAGGAAGAGGAAGAGTTTGGGTGAAAGATGAGTTATTTGGGACATGTTTAATTTTACATATCTATGAGACATCTAGTTCAAGATGTCAAATAGGCAATGAGAGATTTAAGAATAGAACTGAAGTGAGAAGAAAGGTTAATTAAATAAATATGTTAAATCATATTCTTAGAGATGATGATTGAATCCATGGGATTAGTTAGATAAGCTCACCAAACAAAATTGGAGAGAGAGAAAAGAAAAGAGGACCTAAGACAGAGAGACTTGTCAATTAGCCAATAGTCAATGTGACCTGGATAAAGATCCAGCAAGAGAGACTAAGGAGTAGGCAGAAAGGAAGAAAACCAGAAGTGTCACCCAAAAATCCAGAGAGAAGGAAAGAAAGTGCTTGACCTTGTCAAAGATTATAAATATATAGAAAGTCCTAGAAGGATACATAAAAGGTATGGACTTACTTAACCAGAACAAGAATACAAGAAATAGAGAACATCCCTTGAAACATTTAAGTAACAATTTAGGACAAATTAAAATATTAATGTTTTATATACATATATTTTTATGCATATATATATATGGTGAATATATCTCTGTATATTTGTGCAGGTCTATATGTTTGGTTTTAAAAGCCTAAAGTGAAAAACCTTATTTTAAAAGTTAAACTTTTTAAGTATTAGATTTTTTTAAACCAGTAATTGGGGGGTGGGGTGAGGCAAGATTTAAGAAAAACTTCCCATAAAGTACTTGAGTGGCATTGTGAAGGAAAAGATTCTATAAAGTGGAAATAAGAAGGTAGTGCATCTGAATAATAGGAGAGAGATTTTTAAAGTTAATTACTGTACAGCAGAAGCTCTAATTGTTTCTAACATTCCTTAATTATTATTATTAATTTGACAAGTATGAATATTAATTTATTTAAAGAACATAAAAGGAGGATTATATAAAACAATGGAGGACATATATGCCTTGATTTTATTTTAAAATATATAATTATTTAAATTACTATTTAAGATATAGGTATAACACTGTCATTTTTTATATTCTCCTCCTGATCTTGTTTGAGCTCCAATCTGTGTATTTAATAAATAAAAAAATTTTAATGATTCCATCACACTCTTTTCTTTATTTTTGTATCATTACTACTATACCCCTATTTCTCTCTCACACAGACACACAAACTGCCTCTCTCTAGCAAAATAAAAATCCTTCCCCTAACAAAAGTATACTCAAGTTAAAAATAAAATCCACCCATTGGCCACATTCTTTATCTGTACATCTAATTTATCATTTTTCTGCCAAGAGGAGGGAAGCATGATTCATCAGCAGTCTTCTGGAATTGTAATTGGCTATTGCATTGATTATAGTTTTTTGTAGTTCTTTTACAAAAGGGGAAGCAATATTTAAAACTGCTTTCCTGTTTTTTCTCACTTCATTCTTCATTAATTCATATCATAGAAATTCTCATAAATTTTTCTTACTCTCCTTTTCATCATTCTTACAGTGCATTAATATTCTATAACATCCATATACCATACTTTGATCTGTCATCTTCCAAGTGATGAGATCTCCTTTAGTGTTCAACTCTTTACCATAAACAAAAAGTATTGCTATAAACTCGTTTTTGTGCATATGGATCCTGTCTTCTCTTTTATCTCTTTGTAGGGTATATGCCTTGTAATTGTATTGCTAGATCAAAAAGCAGGCATAGTTTAATGATTTTTCGTGTTCCCCTCCTAGTCAATAAACTCCAGTGGCTTTCTATTGCCTCCAAGAACAAATTACTACATAAATTGTTTGCTATTCAAAGCCCTTCATAACCTAGCTCCCTCCTACTTTTCCTACTATATATTCTGCTCCCTTACATGTGCTCTTGGATCCAGTGACACTGATTTCCTAGTTGTTCCATGGACAAGAATCTATCTCTCAGTTCTAGGCACTGAATCTGGTTGTTCCCTTGCCTAGAATGCTCTACATTCTTATCTCTACCTTGTCTTTCATGACTTTGAAGTTTTCCCCTGACCTATCTTAAATCTAGTGCCTTCTTTCTGTGATTTCCTATTTATATTCATAGTTTACTTATTATATATGTCTTGTTGTCTTCCCCATTAGATTATAAATGACTCATCTTTTGCTTTTTTGTATCCCCAGTACCTAACAACAGTCCATTGCACCATAATGAACACTTAATAGATTTCACCTTTTTCATTTTGATTTTGGAAATTTGGCTATCCTTATTTTGTTGATAAACTTTATTAGCTTTTCTTTAAATAACAGGTCCCATTTTTACAAATTCAGTTAATAATGACTAGTATTTATGTAACAATTTTTTGTTTTGATTTTTTTTTTGGCAAGACAATGGGGTTAAGTGACTTACCCAAGATCACACAGCTAGGTAATTATTATGTGTCTGGGGTCAAATTTGAACTCAGGTCCTTCTGACTCCAGGGCCAATGCTCTATCCCCTGCACCACCTAGCTGCCCCTTATATAACAATTTAAGGTTTTCAAAGTGTCTAATTTTGTTCTCACAATGACCCTGTTATTCTTATCCCCATTTCACTGGAGGAACTGAGATTGAGAGTTTATGTGATTTATATAAGGCCATGCAGCTAATAAGTTCATGAGTCTGCATAGTAATTCAAATCTACCTGACTTTAGCTACAGTGCTCTAGTTACTAAGACAATTGTTTTGATTATCTCTTTTTGATTTTCAGAATTTCTATTTTTGCTTTTAATTGGAGATATCTGATATCAATTTCTAGCATTTTTTAGTTGCATGATGTAGTGGGCAAAAGTATATCAACAAGGTAATTCCATTTTGTTTGAAGCCTCCATTTTATGACTAAGATGTCATATACTTTCTATAATAAGATTAGCATGTTTACAGTTTAGTAATGAAATAGTCCCCCAAATTTAGTAAATAACTACTTATGATGTGTCCCCCACAATCTGGTAAACAATAACTGATAAACACTTATTAATGATATTAGGACACTAAAACTTTGGTTGATACAGTTTTCTTTCCTCATAAGCTAAGGAATCAATTGCCAATAAGAACTTAGACTCACTTTTTAAACATCCTTAGGCAAAACCATAAAACCAGATCAGGGTCCCCACCAATAGTCTGCTTCTAGGTAGATATACAAATTAATTCCTCTGTTCCCTGAACTTTGAGATGGAAGCGTTCCATTGCTCAAGAGCAGTGCTGATTGATGGAAATTTGCCAGAACACACCTCAGACTGAGACACAAGGTTTGGCTAGGGCAGAGAAGGAACCTGAGTGTTCAAATCAAGTTGACAATTTGTTCCTAGAGAAGTGATGTTTACTTGTATTGATTAATAAAGTTTGATTGCATGCATTAAGAAAGGTAAGTCTAATTGAAGTTTCTGTGGCACTAGTAGTCAATTGATTTGTTACACATGTGCAATTTATTGATCTGCTCTCTTTTTAATGAAAATGCTTAGATACAAATTTCCCCCCAAGAACTGCTTTGGCTATCTACATACCAAAAGTATGCTCTTTCGTTAATGCCATATTTTGATGAAATTATCCATTATTTATTTTTGACCCACCAATTCATAAGATGAAAGCATTTAGTTAATGTTTTAATTTTTTCAAAGGTCCTTTTATGACTATAATTTTATTATGATCAATGAAGGCTGTTTAATGCTTCTGCATGATTGATTTTGGTAAAAGTTGCACACACAACTGAGAAATATATTCCTTTCCATTTCCATTCTATAATCACCAGAAGCTTATCACATAACTTTTCTAAAATTCTATTTAGTTCCTTAACATTTCTTATTTTTGCAAGATTTGGGTTGGGTCCCCAACTATAACAGTCTTGTTGTCTGCTTCTTCATGTAATTTGATGAACTCTTCTTTGACTATTTAGATGCTCTGATATTTGGTGCATTATGTTAAGAAATAATAACATTGGGGTGGTTAGGTGGCACAGTGGATAAAGCACTGGCCCTGGAGTCAGGAGCACCTGGGTTCAAATCTGGTCTCAGACACTTAATAATTACCTAGCTGTAACTGGGTTCAAATCTGGTCTCAGACATTTATTACCTAGCTGTGTGGCCTTGGGCAAGCCACTTAACCCCATTTGCCTTGCAAAAACCTAAGAAGAAAAAAGAAAAAAGAAAAAAAGGAAATAATAACATTTCAGGAGCAGCTGGGTGGTGCAGTGGAGTACCAGCTCTGGAGTCAGGAGGACCTGAATTCAAATTTGACTTCAGACACTTAATAATTACCTAGCTGGGTGACCTTGGGCAAGTCAGTTAGCCCCATTGCCTTAAAAAAAATAAAAAATAAAATATCATTTCATTATCTAGGGTTCGGTTCCTAGTTTAAATTTAATGTAGTTTCTCTTCATCTATTTTAATATTTATTTTTTATAGTTGCCTTGTCTGAAAACATGATTGCTACCCCTTTTTGTAATTCACCTGAAGCCCTTTTAACACTAGAAAGTGTTTAATACTGTTTCTTGGAAATAATGTTTGTAAACTGTAAACAATCCATTCTACCATCTTTCATTTTATGGGGGAGTTTATCCCCTTCATATTCATGGTTAATTATTGTGTTTACTTTCATCACTCTTCCATTTTTTTCTTCACTCCACTCTTCTCTGCAAAGGTGGAAAAAGGAATATTATCAATAATAATCATAATAATTTAAGATTAAATGGCTTTTCTCTACTTCTCTGCCTCTTTTCTCTAGAAGTCCAAAGGGTGACCTCTGGTTTTTATGCTTTTTTCCTAATCCAATGATTCTATTAAACTCCCATCACCCTTTCCCCATTTGTTTCCTTGAGGTTTGTGTATTCCCCAGCTTTTTGTACATTTGTTCAATTCTTCTGTATGGTAGTTCAGAGAATGAGATGCCAATTTCCCCTACCCTTTCCTCATATTTGTATATTCATCTTGTACTCCAGTTATGAAAATGGTAAATTCCTCTCCCTTCCTTAGCATATTCCTTCTATACTCTTTTTAAAACCAAAAAGTCTGTCCCTGTGTTCATAATTCTTAATTTTTTCAGTGTCCCTTTTAAGACAGATTGAGAAAGAACATTTTTGTCTCTTAACCCTGATTAGAATTGAGCATTTTTTCAATGCCTTGTCCCCTCCCTTGCTCAAATGTAGCTTCCTAGCTTTCTCTTGCTTCCAGTGTTTACTTTTCAGTTTCTACACAGCTGTGTTCTCAATAGTAAAACTTCAAAATTGTTTAAAGGTTCTCCCCACTCTCCATAGAAATACATGCACCTTACATTTTTTGTTTATAGAATATCTGTATTCCAAGATTTCTCCTCTTTTGTAGTTCTTGCAACATAGTCTTGTGTAATCCTGACTGTAAATTTGATGTTACTTCCTGGCTGCTTGTCGTATTTTTTCCTTTGACTTTGAAGCTCTGGAATTTGGCTATGACATTCCCAAGTGTCTTCTAAGTTTATTTCAGATTACTAACAGATTCTATTTTTACTTTGCCCTTTGGTGCTAACAGAACTGAGCTGGTTTCTTTTATGATTTTCTTGAACTATGGTACCTAAGTTTTTTTTTTAATTTGGTTTTCAGGGAGCCTGATGATTCAATTATTTTGATATTTTCCAAATCATTTTCTATTTCTAAAGTTTCCTGACTTAATTGAAATATTTCTTATTGTCTAAGTAATTGAATACCATTATTCCATTCTATTTTTCAGGAGTCTAATAGTTAAGATTTTCCACCTTCCACTCAAAGACATATTGCCTTTTTTTCCTCCAGAGCTTAATCATCTCTAATTTCATTATTTATATTTTCATTTTTTCCAGCCATTCTTGCAATTCCTATGGTCATTTTTTTAAACTCCACAATGCTATACATGAAAAGGGTTATTACTCTTTTCATGAGTAATTTCCTGATTTTGAGATCATGATTCATGATCACTTATTTTCCCTGGCATATTTTTTTAAGCACTGACTTCAATTTCATTTACTACTAGGTTCTCATAAGGAACTCTCAGCCTCTAGCTGGGCTCCAGAAGTCAGCCTCAAAGGCATGACCTTGGGCATCTCTCTCCTATTATTTACAAACATTATGAGAAACCATTGCCACTTAACTATTCAATATTGTTATTGATTCAAATTTGAAATTAGTATTTATTAAACTCCTATTATGTGCCAGGTACTGTGAATACAAAGACTGGAAAAAAAAACAACCCCTACTCACAAGGAGCTTCCATTCTATCAAAGGAAACTTGGACATTAAAGTTTACACTGAACAAATACAGAATGCAAAGTAGATAATGAGAGCATAAGCAATTGGTGGGGGGAGCAAGATTTAGGAAAAACTTCACATAATTGGTATTTGAGTGGCATTCCTGAAGGAAGAGACTCTATAAAGTGGAAATAAGGAGGCAGTGCATTCAGTTTGAGAAAAAGGCACACACACAAGTGAAAGTTTGGTTGAACCATAGTATGGTAAGGCAAGAAATATGTAATGAGGCTGGAAAGGCAGTAAAAGTGACATGATCAAATCTGTCTTTAAGAAAATTCATTTAGGCAGCAATGTAGATAAGAACACATACCCTGCCAAGACTTGCATGAATTGATGCTGAGCAAAATGGGCAGAACCAGAACAACATTATATACACCAGCAACATGAGGTGATCAACAATGATGGACACGATCATTTCAGCAGTACCATAATCAAAGACAATTCTAAAAGACTTGTTATAGAAAATACCATCCAAATCCAGATAAGGAACAGTGGAATTTAAATGAAGACCAAAGCTTACTATATTCAATTTTTAAAAGTTGTTTTATGTATTATATCATTTTTCCTGTTTTTTTCCAGTTTGAATTTGATTTTTTTTTCACATGATCAATACAGATCTATGTTTAAACATGGTTATAAACTGCATTGTTTCTATTAGATTGGTTTCTATAAAGGGGAGGGAGAAAAAATGTAAAACTCAAACTTGTAAGAAAAAAAATGGTAAAAAGTACCCTTACATGTAGTTGGAAAAATAAATAAAAAAATTTAAATTAAAAGTATCTGTAACTTTCTTTAGTAAGAGCAATTTCAGTAGCTTTCAGATAAGGAAATAAATTAAACTGAAAACAGCTGAGGAATAAGTGAGACTAGTTTTAAGGGAAATGACAACATTAATTGCTAAGGTCTCAGTCCCCCTTTGGAACCATTAAATCCATTATCAACACAATAGTTACAATAATTCTCACATTGGTAATGCATCTTAGTTTTTTTTTTTTAGGATTTTTTTGCAAGGCAAACAGGGTTAAGTGGCTTGCCCAAGACCACACAGCTAGGTAATTATTAAGTGTCTGAGACCGGATTTGAACCCAGGTACTCCTGACTCCAGGGCTGGTGCTTTATCCACTAAGCCACCCAGCCACCCCTTGCATATTAGTTTTTAAGGACACACACACACACACACACACACACACACACTCTCTCTCTCTCTCTCTCTCTCTCTTTGATTCTGGGTTCAATTACATTAGCTTTAAAAAAAATAAAGTTAGCAAGATAAAGACTACGCCAAGTATTAAAATTTCAACTTTATTTGGCCAATGTGTTCAGTTCCAACATTATGGTGGAAACGTTTAAAGTGTTATCAAGTCTGATTGAGCTCAAACATCCTTGGCCCATCCCCACACAACTGCCCTCCCCAATCCCCAATAATCTTAAGTGTCCTGGTTTTCTGCATCAAGTAGGCCTTGGAACCCACTTTATATACTTGGAAAATAATCCAACATTCACAGAGCAATGCACCAGAAAATTGTGGAACAAGACCCTGTATCATAACAGGGAAGGTGATATTACTTCTGGATCTAGTCTAGTAGGGGAACCAGAAACTATCTTCCCCCCTCACCAATGATTGTTGTCACAAAAAACAAACTATGGCATAGTCCTATCCACCTCCAGAGCATTAAAAGTGTCTTTAAAGCAAAAATCAAGGACATTCAGCCATGGTAACACTGGTGTGAAGGGGAGAGTCCTTGCATTTTGCTTAGTGGTTGCCCCATCCAAAACTGAGGAAGTCAGTTCCAGGGAGGACTAGCTAAAAGATTGAGTGACACTGCTGTTTGACACCGTGACATGTTGTTGAATTATCAAATGTGTTTAAAAGCCCTATAAGGCAGGATTTTTTAAAAGGGATGACATGAACTTTCAAAGGAGATATAATGAGTGTGGCATTCACTAAAATGATTTAGTTATGACAACAGCACTCATACTTTTAACTTTACAACCCGCTTCAAACCAAAAAACACGTGTGACAAAAAAAAATGTACAAAAAAAATACATCTCATCCCCCACCCCTTCCCCTAAAAGAATAGGTGGCTCACCAAATGATCTGGGTGGGCTTTTAAAGATAACTCACTTTTCAAAAATTGAAAAGCAAAAAGGACATTTGAATTTACATACATGTTAGAATGAAATTACTTTAAAAAAAAATCCCTGGATTTTCAATCAACACTCTTCTTCAGTTGTGAATCTTACAGATGCATTTGCTGCTTGGTTGGAGCAGCCCCATAATGTAGTGTCTTGTTTTTGGGATATGTCAACTTTGCTCTCCTCTTTACAATTCATCTTTTGGAGCTACTTGATCATCATCTTCTTCCATATCTGGCTCTTCAGCTTCTTCCAAGTCTTCTAAGTCCTACAGTTAAATAAAAGGTTTGCATTATTTATTAGTCCAACAGAGACCCCTTCCTCAGTACCCAGTCTAATTAGATATTCAATACTCCAATTCTATACATCTGCTCCTTTATTCAAAAGCCAACAGACTGGTTATTCTTGCTACCTGAAGGGCTCACTCACACTACTACTTATTAAGCCATAAAAACAATTATTCAGATCTTTGAATAATTCATGAACATACTTCACAGGTTCATAAAAATCAGGCAGTTTCCTCCTTACCAAGCCCCATCCATCCACCTCTGTTCAAAGGGATGGGGAAAAGAGGATATTCATATACAAAATGGAGAAAAACCAAATTCCCCAATCTACACAAAACTCCAATGACACCAGTACACAGGACACAGAATGTTCAAAGGCAATCATTCAACACACCATGCCAAATACTGAATCCAAAAAGACAAAAATGAAGCAGTTCCTATCTATGAAATAGGGATGTATATGCTACAACTAAGTACCTACTGAATAAATTCAAAACAGTGAATGCATTAGCATTGGGGAGACATTAGGAATAGCTTAAAGAAGAAAGTGGTGTTTGAATTGAGTCTTCAATGAAATGAGATTAATTTTCCTGAGCCCTCCCTAAAACCTTTCCCAACATCTTTAAAAAATTTCATAAGAAAATTCCTGTAGCAGAGAACCCACAAAAGGATATATGTTGAAATAATTTTCCAGCCAAAGACAACTTAGGTCAGCAGGAAAACTATATTGAGCCTGAGAGTAGAGCATAGTCCTGGTTCCATCAAGTCAAGAGCAGACCTCAGAAGCCACTGAATTTCAAAGGCAGCAAGCTGCTTCTAGAGCTCTCAATCCAGACAGTAAAACTGATGAGAAGCACTAGCATACCAGAGCTTGTGCCCATAGTGGAGGAGACCTTCCTTTACAATTTCAGGGCAGAAAAGAGTGCTTCTAGGCCAGGAGAGTGGTAAACACACCTCTCCTTAGATCATACCACTTTGGAAGAAATGAAACCTTACAAGTCCCTAAAGGGATCTCTGAAACAGCTGCACAAAATCCCCGAAGTTTCCATCTACACTGGAAGCAGAACCCCATTATAACAAAAAGTTAAAAGTCAAGATATAAGATTGGAAAAATGAGCAAACAGGAAAAATTCTCACCCTAGCAAGCTACTATGGTGACAAAGAAGAGCAAAACATACTCAAAAGATGAAATGGTCAAAGCTCCTGCATCCAAGAAAAATAGGAATTGGTCTTCAGGCCATGGAAGAATTCAAAAAGAATTTAAAAAATCAAATTAGAGAGATAGAGGGAAAAATAGGAAAGAGAAATGAGAGTGATGCAAGAGAAGCATGAAAAATACATCAATATATTTGGTAAAGGAGGTAAAAGAAAATATCACCTTAAAAAAAGATGAGGTCACAAAAAGCCCAAGAAGAGAAGAATGCCTTAAAACAAGTAGAATTGACCAAATTGAAGTACAAAAACTCACAGAAGAAAATCCTTAAAAATTAGAACCAAGGGAGCAGCTAGGTGGTGCAGTAGATAAGCACTGGTCCTGTAATCAGGAGGACCTGAGTTCAAATCCAGCCTCAGACCCTAAATAATTACCTAGCTGTGTGACCTTGGGCTAGTCATTTAATCCCACTGCCATACAACCCCCCCCCAAATTAAAACCAATAAATGGAAGCTAATGACTTTATGAGAAACCAAAAAAACAATAAAACAAAAGCAAAAGAATAAAAAAAAGGAAAACAATGTAAAATACCTCATTAGAAATTACTTACCTGCAAAACAGATCCAGGAGAATTTTAAAATTACTGGACTATATGAAAGCCATGATCAAAAAAAAGGAGTCTATAAACCAACTTTCACCCTTTTTTTTGCACAGCAATAGGGTTAAGTGGCTTGCCCAAGGCCACACACTAGGTAATTATTTAGGGTCTGAGACCACATTTGAACTCAAGTCCTCTTGACTCCAGGGCTGGTGCTCTATTCACTGTGCTACCCAGTGGTCCCTATAAATCAACTTTCAAAAAATTGTCAAGGAAACCAGCCTTGATATTCGAAAGCAGCAGAGGGTAAAATAGAAACTGAAAGAATCCAACCATCATCTCCTGAAAGAGAACCGAAAATGAAAACATCTAGCAATTTATAGCTAAATTCCAGAGCTTCCAGGTCAAGGAGAAAATATTGCAGGTAGCCAGAAAGAAACAATTCAAGTATTATGGAGCCAGTTAGGATAACACAGGATGTGGTAGCCTCTTCATTAAAGATAAGGGCTTGGAATGTGAGATTTGGGAGGACAAAGTGCTAGGATTAGAACCAAAACTGAGCATAATCCTTGGGGTGGGGGGGGGGGAATAGGCATTTAATGAAATAGAGGACTTTCAAGACTTTTTTTTTTAGGTGTTTTGCAAGGCAAATGGGGTTAAGTGGCTTGCCCAAGGCCACATGGCTAGGTCATTATTAAGTGTCTGAGATGGGATTTGAACCCAGGTACTCCTGACTCCAGGGCTGGTGCTTTATCCACTGCGCCACCTAGCCGCCCCCAAGGCTTTTTTCTTAATTTTTTATTTATTTATTTAGGGCATTTGGGTTAAGTGACTAGTCCAAGGTCCCATAACTAGGCAATTATTAAGCGTTTGAAGTCACATTTGAACTTAGGTCCTCCTGACTCCAAGGTCAGTGCTCTATCCATTGTGCCACCTAGCTGCCCCCATTTAAAAAAATTTTTTTTTCAAGTATTCTTGATGAAAAGACCAGAGCTGAATAGAAAAAAAAAGTCTGACTTTCAAATATAAGACTCAAGAGAAGCATATAAAAGTGAACAGGAAAGGGAAATCATAGGGGACTTAATAAGGTTGTATTGTTTACATTTCCAAATGGGAAAATGATACTTCTAACTCATAAGAACTTTCTCATTATAAGAGTAGTTAAAGAAAGGTGTGTGTGTACATATGTGCATTTGTGTATTTATATAAAGCTGGGGCGGGGCACAGGTCTGAATTGAATATGAAGAGATGATATCTAAAAAACTTTTAAGGGATGAAAAAGGAATATATTGTGGGAAAGGGAGAATGGGGTAAATGTTTCATATAAAAGAGGCAAGATGGGGAGGCTAGGTGGCGCAGTGAATATAGCAGCAGCCCTGGAGTCAGGAGTACCTGGGTTCAAATCCAACCTCAGACACTGAATAAATACCTAGCCGTGTGGCCTTGGGCAAGCCACTTAACCCCATTGCCTTGAAAAAAAAACTTAAAAAAAAAAAGAGGCAAGAAAAATCTTTAAGGGGGGGGAAGAATTAGGAGGTTGAAGGGTAGGTGAATGAACCTTACCCTCAACAGAACTGGCTCAAAGAGGGAGTAATTTACACACTCAATTAAGTATAGAAATCTTATCTAACCTCAAGGAAAAGTAGGAGGGGTAGGGAATAGGAGGAGGATGGAGTGGGGACAGACAAAAGGGAGGGCAGATTGGGCTGGGGTTGGGCAGAGTGGAGGGAACAGGATGGAGGAAAATACAGGGAAATACAGGGGGAAAAACAATAGTAACTGAAAAAAATTTGAAGCAAATTGCTGTGATAAAGTCATTTCTCCAATAGAAAATTGAGTCAAATTTATAAAAATAAGAGCTATTCCCCAATTGATAAAAGATCAAAAGTTCAGCTGAATCGAAGCCATCCATAGCCATATGAAAAAATGCTTTCACTAATGATTGGAAAGATGCAAATTACAACAATTCTGAGGCACTATTTCATGCCTATTAGATAGGCTATTAAGATAGAAAAGGAAAATGACAAATGTTGGAGGGAACATGATAAAAATGAAATTAATACACTGTTGCTGGAGTTGTGAACTGATTCAATCATTCTGTGAAACAGTTTGAAATTACATATACAGAGTTATAAAACTATGCATACAACCTGACCTAGCAATACCACCATACTAGGTCTGTATTCCAAGAGATAAAAAAACAAAAAGGAAAAAAAACCTCACAGGGACAAAAATAATTTATAGCAACTTTTTATTTCTGGCGGTAAAAAATTGGAAACTGAGGGGATGTCCATCAATTGGGGAATGGTTAATCAAATTATGGTATATGATTATGCTGCAATATTATTGTGCTGTAAAGAATAATGAGCAGGATGCTCTCTATAAAACCTGGAAAGACTTATATGAGCTGATGCAAAATGAAAAGTAATGTATACAAAGAAACAGCAATATTTTAAGTTCATCAGCTATGAATGACTTAGCTTTTCTCAGCAATACAACGAAACAAGATAACTCTGAAGGACTTAACGATGAAAAGTGCTATCAATCCCCTGAAAAAGAACTGATAATATCTGAATATAAAATTTAAGTTTACTTTTTAAACTTTTTATTGAGTTTGTTTTTGTTTTTTTTGGGGTCTATATTTTCTTTCAAAACATGACTAATATCAAAATGTTTTGCAAAAAAAAAAAAAATATATATATATATATATATAAAAGGAGAGAATCTGTAATTCAAAGTTTTAAAAACATGTTAAAAATTATTTTACATGTATTTGGGAAAAAAAATAAGTATTTTAAAAAAGATAGGGTGGGGCAGCTAGGTGGCGCAGTGGATAAAGCACAGGCCCTGGAGTCAGGAGTACCTGGGTTCAAATCCAGTCTCAGACACTTAATAATTACCTAGCTGCGTGGCCCTGGGCAAGCCACTTAACCCCACTGCCTTGCAAAAAAAAAAAAACCCTAAAAAAAAAATAAAATAGATGGAATGGTTTTAGAAAAATGATTCTCTGGAGTGACTATTGTGTTTGATGAATCAAAACTGTTGCCTGAAAGTTGTCTTCTTATGGAATTTTTTAATTTATGCGTGGAAAAGGGCATGGGCAGAGATATTTTCAAAGACAAAATGAATTTCTGCCCTCTTGGGTTCTCTCTCACCCAAAGGTCCCTTTAGTAGTAATTCAGTGAATTCCAAGTACAGCTTCTCAAAGCATTTTAAAATAATTGATGGAAATGCTAAGTTTCCAGTTAGGCAAGTGAAAGTAAAGAAAGGACTTTATCCCATCCATGTTCATAGTTTAAGAATCCTTGCTATTGAAGAGAGGTGCCTAGAATTATTTCAGTAATCCATCTACCTCTAGAAGATTTGTCATAAAACAAGAAATAGAAGATTCTCCTTCCATTTGAGTCTTTAAGAAGGTTGCAATCTGAGATAGGACAAGCACAAGTCTGGTATTAAAAGACATTATACAAGGGACAGAAGAAAGTAGTAAATATTTGGGACCATGAGTTAACTGAAATGGGTGAAATACATATATGTATATATATATGAACTAAAGTAATCAAGCCTTCACCAAATGTTTTTCTCTAAAAAGATAAGAGTAGAATAAACAAGGAAGAAGCTCCTTAGCAAGGTGATGGTGTCATCTCTTTCCATGTATTAGAATTTCACCAAACTTAGAATCCAGCTCATTAAGAGTAACATAGCATTTAATCATCTAGACCTATGTATATATTAAGCATTAACTACAAAAGTTTAAAAAAAATGTGTTTAACATTCAGGGGCATTCACCCAAACCTGTCTAAAACCATTTGTGTCCTACCCCCATTATCTCTGATCTATTATAATATAGCCAAGGGAGCAAGGGATAAAATGGCTTCCTTTTAGTAGGATGAATTCTGTAAGCAGTCATGAAAGTCTCAAGGTCAAAATTATTCATGAAGGGAATGGAGTGGAACATGAAAGGATAGCATCTATTCCCCCAGTATGGATTCCACCTAGCCCTTTAAAAGAAAAAGATTTTTCTCTCACTAAGGTATAGATATATGGATCTATGCTGGTTCCCAAAAAAAATACTTACATCATCATCCCCTGCTCCATCTAATCCACCACTCTCCAGGAACTTTTTGAAACCTTCTAGGGTTCTCTCTCCATTGTAATCAATTACCTGTAAGGGGAGGGAAGGACAAAGGGAGGTGAAATCCACTAAACCCTACAGCCCATCTCTGACGATTTTTACTTCCAAAACCTTTCCCTTTCTACAAAGTCAAGGAGCTCAGGAAATATGTGTTTCCATTAATTCAAAAGGGAAAGAACTTCTTTGTGGGGTAAAAAAAAAAGCCACAGCCACTTATAGTTCTTCCACTCCTTAACCTACCAAACAGTCCCTTCCCAGCTCCCTTACCTCTGTGCTAAATAAAGCAGCCCCAACCCAATCTTTCCTAGCTCCTAGCTCCCTCAAAAACAGATCCCATAGAAAGGCTCTCAAGTGTACTTGAGGGAAAGCAGTGGCATTGGGAAGGCAGGTTATGAGAAGAGTATATGCTAGCATCATTTGAATGGAAGAAAATCTTAACCACCCCATGATCATTTCCCAACTTCCCCCTGAAAATCTCAAAAACATACCTTAGCTTCAAAGATAATAAGTAGCTCTTCCCTTTCCTATCCCACCCAACATTAAAGTCAAGGTTATGGACAAAGTCATCCCACTGCAGTTGGTCCTTCCCATTTTTCTCTTCTTCCTTACCGTTCTGTCAGCACTTGCAGGGAAGAACTTTAATGTGGGGAAACTGTGGACCTTAACTGCTTCTACTTCATTAGCTGTTGAATCCATTTTGGCAATGACTATACTTTCATGATCCTTGTAAGTCTCTCCCAATTTGTCCCAAATAGGAGCCAACTGTTTGCAGTGACCACACCAGGGAGCATCTGAAAAAACATAAGTCAATAATCAGAACACGGAGGTCAGTGCTCTTAATCCTTATCCTATGAACAGAGTGCTTTACTATTTCAAAAAAAATTAAATCTACTTACAGAATTCCACAAAAACATTCTTTTTTTCATCAAAAGCAACTTCTTCAAAGTTCTTCCCAACCAGTACTTTAACAGGCTGCTTGTCCCAGTCATCGGGTAGGTCCTGGCTCATTAAATGGGGCTAAAAAAAAATCAAACAAATAGGGAATCAATAATAAACAAGTGCTCCACAGATCACTGAGCCCTATGCTAATAACATTTATGGCTCAGTGGGTCAAATGAGACTTGGTTTATTCCTTTTCTTGGGTTTTTGTTTTGTTTTGCAAGGCAATGGGGTTAAGTGAATTGCCCAAGGCCACAGTTAAAGTATTTGATTCCAGATTTTAACTCAGGTCCTCCTGACTCCAGGACCAGTGTTCTATCCACTGTACTGCCCAATTACCCCAGTTTATTCCTCTTTTACAAAGAAACAGCTTGAGCAGAAGAAATGAAGTTTAACTGGGAGATTATACCATGATGCTACTGTTAAGCTGATTTTACTTCATAACTCCTAGGCCTAAACTCTGAGAAGATAGCCCAAGTAATTATTGCAATTTACAAGGGAACAATTAGGACAAAGGTTTTCCAGAAAAACCAGGAAAGATATAAACCCTTTTTTCCACCGAGGATATGGAGACACTGGTTAAAATACAACTAACTAGTTTTATAAATGCCTGAGTGGTCCCATAGCACAAAAAATTTATTATGGCTACTATATATGTATGTATATATATGTATATATACACACACATACACACACACACACAAAGAAGAGTTTATTTTAGTGCTAGCATTGCTGCATCCAGTCTCATGAGCTATGCTCTTTGCTCTATATAATATTTGCTAGATACTCTACAAAAAAGCTACAGGGGGTCTGGATAAAGATAGCTCAAAAGGTAACGGTGACTTTGCTGAGAGATTGTACAGAGGGTTCAAATTTATGCTATTTAAGCCAAATCATCATCAACAACAACAACAACAAAAAACCCTTATGTTTCAGTTTCTTCATCAGTAAAAATTATGGTAAAATTCCTTTCAGCTCTAATACCTTAACTTTGCCCTCCAAAAATCGGTCACAGAATTCTTTTATCTTTTCTGCTGTTAATTCATCCGACTCAGGCTTGTATTTGGTCATCTCCTCTTCCAAAGTGATGAGTCGGACAGCTGGACACTCCTCTTTCTTTAGACCAAAGAACTCAAGGATCCTTTGGTTGTCAGTGTGATCACTATCAATGAAGATAAATAGGATCTTGGGAACAAAAGAAAGGTTTTTGACATTAGAAAGATTTTAGCTATTCAAGGTAATTTTTGCTTTCCTCTTTCAAGTTCATATTAAGTTATTATGTTCCTTAGTTTAAACTTTGGATCCAATAGTCCCAGACTACACCAAATGACAAGTATCAAAAGTTACTGAAGAAGCACACATTTCCTTTTATCCCTCCATTCATAAGAGGTATACAACAGGCAAAAAAATGCCTGCACAACCCTTTTAAGGAACATTTTTAATTATTTCCTATTAAGATGAGCAAGGTAGTCTAGCAAAGAAAGGCATTGAGCTACTCACAATTAGTGCTCCTTAGCAACTATTCAGCATTTTTGCAGGGAAAGGGAAGGAGAGACAGGGGTTGGGGAAGATATATAATACAAGAGAGCAATTTTATTTAGGAAACAATTCCTTTGAACAAGATGGACACAAAAAAGAACCCTTAAAAATATTAAGATCTTTAAAATTCACAGTCACTTCTCCAAATTATGATCAGTCTGTTACATTTTCTTTAATATAATATAAAAACTGCCTTTGGAATGTTCAGCCTATGCAAAAATGCTACTAATGCCTTAATCAAAATTTTTTAAAAATTTATGACTGTATAGAAAAATAAACAGGTTTAAAACGATTTTTACCTCAGGTGAGGTAGAATTCCTTCTTCCTAAAAATATATCTAAGGCTACTAAAAACATAAGTCTAAAAATATCCCTCTGAATTGTACAATGGAGGTATTAGGGATAAGCATTAAAAGATTTGATATAAGATGCTATTCAGGGGTTTCATTTTCTTCAGCTGAATCAGAGGTAAGTAGTCATATTAAGTCTCTGCTTACTCATTTCTGCTTAGTCTTCTTTTGTGCAAACTCCCCAGATTATCCTTCCCTGCTGTCTTGGGATTTAGAGTCACTTTTAAAGGAAACCAGTTTAACTGAAAATCTCATAGACCTCTTGGGCTCCCTCCCTTCAGACATTAGCAGGCAGGCCCAAGCATTTACTACTGGGCAAGAAAGGAAGGATCATTGCGAAGAGCCATTTTTCTAAACCCAAACTTCTCTAAAAATTTACTTTCATTTTATAATATCATTTTTCAAAATCATGTACCTTCCCCTTGAAGCTTTCTGCTGCTTTTTTGAAGTTATTCAATTTGTCATCATAGTCAGAAACACTCTTTGGCAGGAACAGCAGGATGTGAGTCTTGATTTCACCTCCAAAAATTTTAGGGGCCGTCTGATTAACACAGAAACGCATATTAAAGAAAATGAGAAAATGGAATGACTCTTGAATGTACTTTCTATTCAGGGTTTCCATTGAAAGATGGAATAACCAATATAAAAAAACAGAAGGTTGGTTGGGCTGACTGAAAAGTACAGGAAGGGAAGATGTACAATGAAACTGGGCAAGTAGGTTAGAATCAAGTTGTGAAGGACTTTAAATGTCAAATAGAAGAGTTTGCATTTGATCCTAGAGATAACAGGATGCCAATAGAGTTTACAGAGTAGAGGAATGATATGGTCAGATTTGAGCTTTAGGAAAATCATAGCAGCAACAGGGAGGACTGATTGAAGAACAGGCTTAAGAGACAAGGATTCCAATTGGGCAACTCCATAATCCAGAGAAGGGTAATAAGGGTCTGAAACAAAGTGATGGCAAGATGAAGAGAAAGAAGGGGAGATTTGAAGACTGGATATGTGACTTGTCTCCATCTACAGTGCCTGGGCACATAATAGGTGTTTATTTAATATTTATTATCTGGGGTGAGGGAAAGTAAGGACAATGCAGAGATTAAGAATATCTAAGAATATCAAAAGGCTGGTGGTACATAAGACATAAAGGGAAGAGGGGATGGTGCTCAATTAAAGCTCATGAGAGATACTAGAATTGGAAAGAGATCTAAAAGTCAGCTGGCTAGAGATCACTGAACCCATGCAAGTGAGAAAGAATGTAGAGAGAGGAGACCAAAGATAGACTACTGATGGTACATCAAATATTACGGGACATGATACAGATGATGGTTCAGCAAAGACTGAAAAGGAGAACCAAGTGAGCAATTATCAGGAAAAACCCAAGAGAAAGTCAACAGCGTAAAATACTGTTGAGAGATCAAGAAGAGACTACAGAAAAAGTCAAATTTGGCATTTAAGAGATTGCTAGAAACTTTGGAGAGAACAATTTCAATTTAGTAATTTCAATTTGAGACATTAGTCATTAAATGTTCAGAGGCTGAAAAGTGACTGAGGAGGGAAATGAAAGTACCCAATGTTAACAGCTTTTCCTAGAAGCATGGCATGGGAATGGGAGCTGAGACATAAAAAGAAGGCAGAATATCAAGTTAGATTTAAGAATGGAGGGGTAGACGGGTGGTGCAATAGGTTCAAATCTAGCCTCAGACATTTAATAATTACCTAGCTGTGTAGTAACCTTAGAAGTCATTTAACCCCATTGCCTTGAAAAAAATATAAAAAAAGATTTAAGGATGAAAGGACATGGGTATGTTCATAAAGAGAAAAAAAATCAGAAGATTATAAAAAGGAGATTATTGTGAGGGGACAACTGTTAAGAGAAGGCAGGAAGGGATGTAACCAAGGGTAAAACAGAGGAGTTGACTTTGTCAAGGTCACATTTTCAGAGACTGGAGTAAAAGAGAATGGAATAAAAAAATAAAGGACAAAGGATTGTGAGACATAGAGAAATGAACAAGAATGAGCTCATAATTAATAGTTTCTATTTTTTCAACAGAATATACTGAGGGTAGAGAAAGGATAAAGGAGATAGGAGTACAACAAGTTGCCTTTTTGCTATAAAAGCTCCAATGGAATTATGGTACATAAGCCTTTCCTCAACCTGGCTTCATGATTTCATGAAGCTCCATTCATGAGCTCCTGAATAGGAGCTGAGGAAGCAGGTGATGAGTAACCCAAGATTAGAGTTTGGCAAAGTATCAGTATAGACAGGACTAGAGGACAAAAGCTTTGATAGTAGAGAACAATGTAGTGTTAAACTAGTTAAGACTGGGGAGGGGAAAAAAATGAAACTAGAATAGAAATGATGGCCTATGAAAATACAGAGGAATCAAGGGATTAAAGGTTCTAGGAGTACAAAAAATAAATAGTTTTAGAAAGGCTAAGTCATAGTGTGAGACGATTGACAAAAGTATCTCATTAAAGAAACTTTGGAGGTTTTGCTCATGGAAATGGAAGATCTGTGACCAATGGTAAAATCAAAAGGATGATCATCCATCCCTTTGTGAAGCTGAGATGGAAGAGAAAACTAGGTCAGGTCATGGAAATTGAAAAGACAGAACAATCTAGGGGGATACTCAACCAAATCCTTAGGTAGAGAAAGTAGAAAAAAAGAGGTCTAAAACACAGGAAACCTTGTTTAGGCAATGAAAATTCTAGGGGGATAATGGAAGGGGAAGGGGAGTAGAGAATGATATTGGAATAGGGTGGTTTGTTTTTAGGCAGCCAGGAATTCATTATCACAGGAATTAGAATGGAAGGAAGTAGACTGAGAAACATATAAGTCTAAGCAGAGGGTACAGGGTACTCCAGGTACCTGGAGGTCCTAGCAGGTGAATTCCAAAGCAATAAATAATCTCTGGAATAGAACCATGGATCATTCTTACTTCCCAATTCTTGAACTCTCCTTCACTGAGTTAGGAGTATGTTATATAGCAAAAAGTTTCTTACCTGTTCAGTGAACTCAATGACCAAGGGCAACCGGTGATAATTAACAAAAGTCAGTATGTTCTCCTTCGTAATCTCTCCTTCGAAATTGTTTCGACCTTCATCAAACTGAGAAAAAAGAAGGGTTACAAGTTAAGCCCTGAACATACACTTGAGTCATTCTGAACTCTCTCCAGTAGGACAGTTTGGCAGCATCTGTCTAGTGGCTTTGCATATCTTACAGATCCTAGCAACACAGAAAAGAAAATAGAACTGTACAATTAACAGCTAAATTTTCCCAATAATAACTCTCCCTGGATCTAAGATTCCTTACAAGTTAAAAAAGAATTTTATAAATTTAGCCAAACTCAAATCCAAGTGTAAACATATAAGGAACTCATCAAGCAGAGTTGTGACAGAAAACAATATAGACCTCAATCCTTGACACTGTCATACTAAATTGAAAAAATAGTTTTAAAGAAAGGCCATCAACCTAACAATGATGCTTCACAAATCTCAAGCCAGCCAATAAATAGTCTCCTCAAATCCAGATCAGTGGGAGGCTGGAGAAGAAGTGTCATTTTGAGCAATAGGTACCAATCAGCAGTGAAGAAGTACTTTCCATTTAGCAGGAAGGCATTCATAGAAGGAGGTGTACTGAAACACAGCTGATACTTCATTTCAAAACAGTAGTTTACTTATGAGAGCATTTTGTCCCCACAGGATATAAGGTGGCATCAGGGATAAAAGCACAGATGTTCACTGGAGAGAAGCTTCAATCTAATGCCAAACCCCATTTCAAAATACAACAACACCTATTTTTTGCCCTCAATTCTGGGAACCCTCATTTTCTATGGTGCCAGGAAGAAAGGACATTGGTATATTAGAGTTCAAATACACCATCCATTTATCCCAAAGGTTTTATTTAGGGCATGGACTAAAGTTTTATTTCTGAAACACAAGTAGTTCAGCAATATATTCCATATTTCTGGTCTATCAGTCTGGGAAATCTTTTTTGTAGTAAAACTGCATTTTTTTATTAAAATTCAATTACATAGTACTAACAAAAAAGGTCCTTTAAAAGGAAGTTTTGGGGCAACTTGGTGGCACAGTGGATAGAGCACCAGCCCTGGAGTCAGGAGTACCTGAGTTCAAGTCCAGCCTCAGACACTTAATAATTACCTAGCTGTGTGGCCCTGGGCAAACCACTTAACCCCATTGCCTTGCAAAAACTAAAAAAAGGAAGTTTCACATCTCAAAGACATTTAACCTTTTTTTATAGATAATAGAAAACTTCTAAAACCAACTTCCTATTTCTTTTAATTTTTGGAAAGGTATACATACACTCATGAGATAGTTACACAAATGTATCCTTGTTCTTGCTTACATACCTGCTAGAAACCACAATAACATTTTTTAAAAAACTCATTCCCATTAAGTGATTAGAATTTGAACAGTTCTCAGGAGTAGATTTGCAAGCTATAAAATGCCCAGATGAAAATATGCAAGAGAAAATTAAAAAAAAAAAAAAAGGAAATAACTCTGGCTTCTCCTCACTTAATAGAAATTGGGCAAAGGCCAATGCTGGAAGAACTGTGTAAGAAAAAGTGCCCTGAGGATGCAATCAGCTAAGAAGTATTTATTAAGATCTTACTTACACAGTGCCAGGCACTAGGATACAAGTAAAAGCATGAGATGATTCCTACTCACAAGAAGCTTACTCTCTAGTGGGGGAGAGAAATCCAAACACAACATAAAAAATTAAGAAGATTAAGGAATAGTCAGGAAAGGAGGATGGAGAGAAAAGAGTATCCAAAAAAACCCAGAGTAAGAAAGTGGACAACAGTGTCAAACAAAGCAAGAGAAAGACCAAGAGATGAGTTTTGAGCAAAGAACACCTTGGCCACTGAGAGATCACTGGTCATTTGGGGGAAAGCAGTATCAGTTGAGTGATGAGGTTAGAAGTCAAATTCCAAAGGGTTGAAGTAAAAAAAAAAAAAATGAAGGTAATTCAAACAGCTTTCCCCCCTCAGACTTGGATGAGAAAGGGGAAAAAGATACAGCAGGATAGTTTGAAGGAATGTTAGGATTTAGTGAAGGTTTTTTAAGGATAAAATCTGAATCTGCTTCAAGGCACAAGGGAAAAATCAGTTAAGTTGCTCGAGAATGCAATCTGTCGGTAGACAGTTGGGGGACCAGTAGCAAAGAATATTATATTTATTTGAGTTATTCTTTCATTTCTTAGTAAAATACAATTGCCTGATACTATCAAAAAAACTCAGAATTCAGAAAGTAGTCAAGAGGGTCAAATGAAGCAGAAAGGCCAATTGACAGAAAAACAAATCTTCCAAATTCAAAAATATTCTTTTCAAACCTTTTTATTTGTAAAAAGAATGAGAAAAGGCATTAAAAAGCAAAATATAACATCTTTAAAATGCTGCTCTGGTGACTAATTTTGGGGACTGGCATTTTTTTTTTAAAAAAGAGCTTAGTATTGGGGCAGCTAGGTGGCACAGTGGATAGGGCACCAGCCCTGGAGTCAGGAGTACTTGGGTTCAAATCCAGCCTCAAACACTTAATTACCTAGCTGTGTGGCCTTGGGCAAGCCACTTAACCCCTTTGCCTAGTAAAAAAAAAGTAAAAAAAAAAAAGAGCTTAGTATTTATAAGACTTCTATGGCTTGAGAGAAACACCTTTTTTACCTTTTTGCCTACACAGTGGCAAAAGTCTTTTGAATCCCACCTCTTTGCAGGTGTCAAAATATTCTGGAGACACTCTATAGTTCCCAGAGCTTCGGCCCAGTAAGTAGGCTGTACTCTGTGCTTGGCTTAACAACAATCCTTTTTATTTTGAAAGAGCTCATCCTCTGGCAAAATGTACTGCTTTGACGAACACCAGGTATTCACTGAGTGATTTATGATTTTAGCTGCCCCTATTTCCCAGGGAATTGAAAAACAATACTCGTTATACCTCTTGACAAGTTCATAACCTCTGTTTCTTGTAACTTCTAAGTGAACCGCATTGGTACTGCACTCCTGTTCCCACTGGTTCTGTAGAACCCTGTGAGAACTTGGAGATTGTTCCCACAGAACTCAGGAATAGCTACACTGTCCACAAACGAGCCTATCATGAGAATGGCAATTTTTTAAATTTTATTTTATTTTAGTTTTTGCAAGGCAATGTGGTTAAGTGGCTTGCCCAAGGCCACACAGCTAGGCAATTATTATGTGTCTGACGCCACATTTGAACTCAGGTACTCCTGACTCCAGGGCCGGTGCTCTATCCACTGCGCAACCTAGCCACCCCTAGAGAATGGCAATTTAAGACTTAAAAATTATTGTATCAAGGACCAGACCACTTGTGATATATATATAAACTTTGCCTTTTCCCCAAGAAGATAACCCCTCCCCACCAAAAGGGCTTTCCTTTCCAAGCATCCTTTTTCTTCACTCTGAAATTAAACTTCTGTTTGATCCCTGACTCTCTCATATCCAGCCTGCTCAGTACAGTTGTGGCTATACACAAGTGAGAGATCAATTCCAGTCCAGGTGACACAGATTTAACAGTAAGGAGCAATTGAAACATAGGCAATCTGTCCTCCTCTAATGCCTCAAAAATATACATCTGCTTCAAATCAAAGCAAACTGTACTGTTTTCTACAATTTCTCATGAAGAAGGCAAAATAATAAGTGTGGCCATTACCTTAATCAGGAATGAACTGTTATGTATGGACTGCATTTAGGCAAAGCATTTAAAAAAATACTATACCAATTGAGAGAAAATCTCAAGAAGTTGTAGAAATGAGGTAGAGTCACTCTATTCAGATCTTTGAGCAATTTATGAAACGCTGGAAACATTATTTATGAATTGGGATAAAGGATGATGTGAAATGTTGACAGATTTTAAAAGTTCCCGTGTCTCTGGCCTCAGAAATGGCCTTAAAAACTAAGCAAAAAGTTCAATTAAGTAAATCATATCAAAGAAACCAAAAAAAACCTGAAGATAAGCTGTTGACTAAAACAGACAGACCAAGGAAAACTAACTACTTTATCAAAACTGAGTGATAAAATATATTAAAAGCTGAACTACTTTAGTCACTAGAATCACTCTCACTCTCTTTTCTCCTCTCTCTCTCTCTCTCTCTCTCTCTCTCTCTCTCTCTCTCTCTCTCTCTCTCACACACACACACACACACACACACACACAAACTCTTACAAAGTAACTTTAGAAAGTCATTTGACAATAAGCCCATCATTCAAGTGTTTACAGAAGATGGCTGTTTCCATTATTAATACTGCCTGAAGACTGGAAATCATGGGATGACATCAGATCTGCACTACTAAGACAGTCCAACTCTGCCCCCTATTGCTCTCAATGACTCCCTCAAGGACCAAAGGGCAACTGGAGCTCATGCAAAGGATTATCAGAACTGGAAGCTGCAGCACAGAAGGGAAATTTGTTTGGTGAAGGGGAGGGTCTGGTAGTAATTCAATAAACATTTATCAAACACCTATTTAAGTTGGTGTTCACTTCTAGAAAACCAGGGCTAAGTACCCTAGAAATTATAGTACAAAACAAAGTTGACCCAAGAGAGGCAAAGTGTTAAGGATTCCCCTCTTTACCCATAAAAGCAACCACATTTAAGCAGATGGGGAAATAAGTGAAGAAGTGATTATTGAGGCAGGCCTCAAGGACTTCTCAATAAGCATTAAATGCCTAGTATGTGCTGAAGTGGATAGAATGGAAAAAATGTAATAGTTCTTGTTATCCAGGTACTTAATTCTAGCAGGGGAAACAACTACATAATATTTATAGCATAAATATGAAGTTTAAGAAAAGATACGAAACACTTAAATATAGTGTAGTTTGTGAAGGGATTAGCAACTGAAATTGGAAAATTGAGAAATTGGGAAAAAGATGGTTACATGAGCTGCATCTTAAAAGCAGAGAAAGACTATGAGGCAAACAGAAAGAGGGAATACATTCCAACCACAAGGGACAGTCAGTGGAAAGATTAAGAGATGGAGGAACAGAGAAAAGGTTAGCTTTACTGGATGATGAGGGCTGGAAAGACAGTTTGGGCTTTAAAAGTCAAAGAAACTTCTACTATATCTGAGAGGCAATGAGAACTACTGGAGTTGGAGTCGTATGGAAGTGATATGGTCCTATTTTATCACTTCTGGTAGCAGTATGTAGGAATGACTAGAGCAGGGAGACAAATAGGGAGATTGCTGCAATAATCTAGGCAAGAGGTGAGATGAAGGCCTGAACTAAGGTGGTAGCTTTGTGACTAGGAGTCACATGAGTGTGACTAGGAGTCAGATGAGAGATGTGAAGGTAGAAATAAGATTTGACAACCAATTAGATACATGGTCAGATAGTATTTCAACAGAAGAACACCCAGGGCAAAGAGAATATACACAAAAAGATACTGAGGCAGAAAACAAGGTGGTAAGACATCAATGATATTAACAAAAAAAAAAAAAGAAAAGAAGGAAATAGTCTTGAGGACCAGTGTATAGTAATGCTAAGGTCATCTTAATGAGTACATCCAGCAGGCAAGTTGGCAATGTGAGACAAGAGCTCAGGTGAGAGGTCATGTGTAGAAAAACAAACTTTGAAGTTATCTTTAGAAGGGTAATAATTTAAACTATATGACTATATAACATTGCCAAGATATTGAGTAAAAAGTAAAGAGAAAATGTAGAAAGCAGAATCTTGGAAAACTTACATTTAGATGACAGAAAAAAAGTTAACAAATAAAGGTAGAATTGTACTACCTCTACAAAACTTGGGAAAGTTTCATTCTTTTTAATTTTAATGAGAATGACAATACCTTTTCTTACTTGGGAAAAATCTACATAATGTCAGGTAATGAAAATTATGGGAATAAACACATACATAATGTTAAATATTGCAAAGAGGTCCAAGAAAGAGGACTATGATTATATTGAAGGCACTGAAAAATGAGTTAGATTACTCTTGGAAGAAATAAGTCAGGAAATATATCAATAAATTAGCAAGCATTGCTTTTAGATGCTTAGCACTAGAGATACAAAAACAAAAAGATCCTACCATCTATACCATACAAGTCAAAAAGATCCCTACTATACAGGGAAACAATATATGTGTATATATGTGCATAAACAGGTATTTGCATGTATAAACGTAGATAGATAAAAACAGATACAAGGAAATTGGGAAGGAGGCACTGGAAACTGGGAGGAAAAGACAACCTAGTTTGAAAGTGAAAGTGTAAAAGGATCAAAATAAAAGAGTCTTACAGAATAAAGTAGATTAAATGAGGGAGAAGCTAGAAGAGATAGAATGAAAAGAAAGGGAGTTGGATTGATGCAACAATATACCCAAATGCAAGAGAAGATATGATCAAAAGAAAGTAGTAAACTTAACCTCAGTAAGATTGGCCACTTCTTCCTCTGAAAAAAGTTAGAAAAGATTCTGAATTACAAAAGAAAAGAGCTAACAGGGAAGTTGATGGCATAGTAGATGTACAGTTGGGTCTGGAATCAAGAGACCTTAATTTCTTTTTTTTTAAGAGACTTTTTTTTTTGCAAGGCAAACGGGGTTAAGTGGCTTGCCCAAGGTCACAGAGCTAGGTAATTATTAAGTGTCTGAGGTCAGATTTGAACCCAGGTACTCCTGACTCCAGGGCCAGTGCTTTATCCACTACACCACCAAGCTGCCCCAGGAGACCTCAATTTCAGCTAATTTTACACTTCCTAGTTGTGTGACCCTAGGCAAGACCCTAGGCAGGTAGGTTGTGGGGATCAAATGTGATATTTGTAAAGTACTTGCACAGTGCCTGGTACATAGTAAGTGCTTCATAAATGCTTCTTCCTTCCCACTTCCCTTTCCTCCCTCTCAGTATAAAGGGGATAGTTATCTGCTGAAATTGGGAAGAATGAGAGTGAACCGAAAGAAACGTTATTATATTCATGAAATAGAGTAAGAGATTTTAAAAAAAGATTTTATTCCAAGCAACTTTGAAGGCTCACCCTAAATTTATTATAAATTGTTAGTGTAGTCTCAGCAACGTGGCAAATATAATAAAAGAGGAAAACCATTATATTTGTCTTCTCAGTGTCTCCAACATTGACAAATACAGTGTTGTTGGAGCCAGGAATTTGACTAACCATTCTGGAAAACTAATTTAGTACTATACTAGAAAAGTAACTTAACTTCATACCTTGGCCCAGTGATAGCACTACTGGGCGTTTACACTAAAGCAATCAAAGAAAGATTCTTCCTGTCCCTATAACCAAAACATTTCTCTAGCAGTACTTTTTCTGGTAGCAAGAAAATGGAAACAAGTGTTTACAACCAATTGGAGAATGGTTGAAATAATTATAGAATAAAAAATGCAATGAAATATTGAACTATAAGTGATGAATATGAAAATTCAGAAAACTTTGGAAAGCATATATCGATGCAGACTATATATATATATATAAATAATTACCATAGCATTAAGGAAAAACAAAAAAAAAGGGGTGGAAAAACCATCACCAAATGGCAAAAAAACTCCCACTGATGCAATGACCAATCCTGGCTCCAAAGGAATGATAATGAAACATTACTTCTTTCTCTCAAATGAAAAGTGGTCCATATTAGGCTGTGTTGGTGGTTTGCTGAACTCTAATTTTATTACAAGGAATGGCTCTAATAGGGGAAGAGTTGTATGGTACTGGAAAATGCTTATTCTATAAAATGCATCAATAAAGCTTTTTAAAACTGTAGTACAGGGGCGGCTAGGTGGTGTAGTGGATAAAGCACCGGCCTTGGAGTCAGGAGTACCTGGGTTCAAATCCGGTCTCAGATGCTTAATAATTACCTAGCTGTGTGGCCTTGGGCAAGCCACTTAACTCCATTTGCCTTGCCAAAAACAAACAAAAAAAAAAAAAACAAAACACCAAACAAACAAAAAACCGTAGTACAGTTTTATTTCATGATGGGAACTAGAAGGATGAAAATGTGTCAACTGAAATCCTTACTCACAAGATACCTGAATTAAATAAAAAGGTAAAGAAGCTATTGTTACGATTTATTTTAGTATTTTTAACATTCTCTACAAATCAGGATCTAAAATTTGGTTATACTTTTAGAAAATACTTGCTGTGGGAGGAAAATAGCAAACAGTAATTTAGATATATCCTACTAAATTTTAAACTTCTATGGAGATTAATGCACTGTTGGTGGAGTTGTGAATTAATCCAACCATTCTGGAGAGCAATATGAAATTATGCCCAAAAGAGCAATAAAACTGATCATACCCTTGGACCCAGCAACATCAATACTAAATCATTCAAAAGAAGTCATAAAAATTGAAAAAAGTCTCAGATATTCAAAAAAATATCTGTAGCAACTATTTTTGCAGTGGCAAAGAATTTGAAATTGAGGGAATGCCCATCAATTGGGCAACAGCTGAACAAGTTATGGTATATAATGTTACAGAGTACTACTGTTCTATAAGAAACCAGGAATGGTTGGACTTTAGAGAAGCCTGGAAAGAATTACAAAAATTAATGCTGAGGAAAGGGAGCAAAACCAAGAGAACATTGTACACATTAAAAACAACATTGTGAATTGACCAACTATGATGGATGCAGCTCTGCTCAGCAATCTAGAACAACCCTGGGATACCAGTTGTGGACAAAGCCATCTACATCCAGAGCAAACAAAACACACAATCTGAATGGAAACTATGTTCACTTTAAAAGTTTCTCATGTTTTTTTCTTCCTATCCCATGGTTTTCTCTCTTTTCCCTCAGTCCTAACTCCTCAAATACAAAATAACTAATATGTAAACATGTTAAACACAAACATTTGTGGACAATTTTTACCAGACTGTTCATCACTGAGGAGGGGGTTGGGAAGAGAGGGTGGTAGAAAATGTGTAATTTACAAATATACAACTGGACGAATGTTGAAAAAGTTTCATAACATGTAATTGAAAAAATAAAATAAAATATAAAAAATTTTTAAGCTTCTTCCCTACATGAAAAAAATTTGACCTTGGGTCTGTATTCCTATTGTCCCCAAGTTATCTTAGCTAATTAAGCAGACAAAGTTCACTGGAACTAATTTATGGCCCAGATCCTTTTGCAAAAACTGCCAGAAGGCAATGCTATTTGTTTCATGGTTCATGGACAAAGCCAGCTATCTGTAATTTAGGCATCTGCTGTTAATTTTTACTAATTAACCTCATGTCCAAACCTTAGTCTCAGAATTTATATTTATCAAGAGTCTATTTTATATTTTTAATTTGGTTTTTGCAAGGCAGTGGGTCAAGTGGCTTGCCCAAGTTCAACAGTTAAGCAAACATTAAGGACTGAGGTCAAATTTGAACTCGGGTCCTCCTGACTCCAGGGCCTGTGCTCTATCCACTGCACCACCTAGCTGCACTGAGCCAATTATATTCTTTTTTTTTTTAAGGCTTTTGCAAGGCAAACGGGGTTGTTAAGTGGCTTGCCCAAGGCCACACAGCTAGGTAATTATTAAGTGTCTGAGACCGGATTTGAACCCAGGTACTCCTGACTCCAGGGTCAGTGCTTTATCCACTGTGCCACCTAGCCGCCCTTAATTATATTCTTAATACTGTTAGATCCAAATGTGAGAGAGTATCAAGACATGGTCCTTGCCTTAAAAGAGTTTGCAATCTCCTTAGGGAGATTTAGAATATGAAACAATTTTTTCTCTTTATACCTGTAATGATAGGATATATTTCACAAGTTTGTTTGAAGAACAGAATCACTCTAGACTTTAGAAAAATCTCCAAAGCATTTTGTCCTGCTAAATTTGAAAATATGAAAATATCATTGAAGCATACTGGTCTCTCCTTGCTAAATAAATATTAAGAGACTTAATTCTATTGCAGTCCAAATTCCTTAAAAGGTTTTTTTAGTATACCTCTTAGATTTAAGAATTTAACTTTCATTTGTTTCCCACTTTTCTCCCATTAATCAGTAGCTCTATCCAACTAAGTCCCTTAGGAAGGCCATGAATCTTGATCATATGTCCCTGAAGTAATATCAGAATTTCTTAGGGAAAAAAATCTTAGCAGAAAAATTATAGTAGGATTACTGAAGCAAATTGTCCCCAAATTGCGAACTCACTATTATTGTAAATAACTCTTATGGTAATCTTTTAGAAGGACCACACCTTACCCTCTCCTGTGCCACAAAATTCTATTACTATATGCTCAAATTTTGAACCTGAAAAAAATCACTCCATTTCATTTAGCCTTCACTATGTTACTTAAAAAAAAAATCTTGGATCTCGATTCTAGCAGCCAACCAAAACTTTTCCTTCTCAGACCACACAGTCACCTTCCCTTTTCCTTAAAGAACAATAATTACATCTACCTTCAAACAGCTTATCCTTTTCAGCCAACATATGATCTAACTTCAGTAATTTTTTTTCTCTGACTTGCTCCATGGAGAAACCTCTCCAAACCAGGAACTTCAAAGTATTCAAAGAACTTAAAAGTTCTTGAAACTCATTGAAATAAATTTTTAAATTTCTAATTCAATACTACCCACAGTTCTTGCTTTACCAATCTGTAGATTTTTAAAATTTTTTTTTAATAAAATTCAAATCTGCTCAGGACAAGAAGAAAAGAGGGAAGAAGGCAAGAATCAGACCACCTGTTGAGAGGAGGCTTGGCACATGGTTCAAGGACATATGGGGCTTCAGGGACATATCGGGATAGAAAAGCAAAAACAGAAGGAACATTTGACTAGGGCCAGGTAGGGAGGGGGCCTGTCTGACCAAAGGGAAAAAAAGCATGTGGAGGGGGAAGACGCATGGGGGCTTGATATAGACAAACAGGAAAGGACAAGTTCTGTTATGGGGACAAACACTTGATGGAAGACATGATCTAATTGGCGCAAATGGTTTCTCCTCTCAGCCCCAGAGGTCTCAAGGCCAAGTCCTCAAGTTGCCATGTCTCTGGACATCCCTTCTACTTTCACTTATGAGTTTTTGTTGTTGTAGGTAGAAAGCACAGTACTATGAAATTAATATTTTTGGAGTATTCAGATTTCTTTCATAATGTGTTAGCAAGATCAAATTTGCATAATGCAAATTTACTTAAACTGATAACTACTTTTTTTCCTCCTTCAGCACCCCAATTAAAGAATTCCTAACATCAGCTGCTCATCCTACTATCAATTCTCTATCAGACTTTTAAAAAAGAGAGAAAAAAAATAACTCCCCAGAGTAGATTACAGCACACAACTAGAAGTTTGCAGGAACCTAACTTAAGAATATCCCAGTTTTCAACTGGAAAACAGTAAGAGGTTGAGAGAGTCAATAATTAGGGGCCAATAATTAAGCTACTGTGTACGACCACACTGTCCCTTTATTTTTTTTTTTTAGGTTTTTTTTGCAAGGCAAATGGGGTTAAGTGGCTTGCCCAAGGCCACACGGTTAGGTAATTATTAAGTGTCTGAGACCGGATTTGAACCCAGGTACTCCTGACTCCAGGACCAGTGCTTTATCCACTGCGCCACCTAGCCGCCCCTACCACTGTCCCTTTAAAGTGGTTTAAAAAAATAATTCTACTCCAATTAATTACCAAAATTACTTCATAACACAAAAACTTTACCTTGAAGGTTTCATTTAACACAAATCCCTTCCTGGTTAGAATCAATATGAAGACCTCAGGTTCACTCAGATTCAGAGTTTCACAGGGCAAGGTACCCTATGAATTATCTTCTGCAAACTAAAGCTGAACTGTATTTCATTTTAGCATTTAACAATCTAAAGGACTCACCTTCTTAAAGAGGATAATGCCATCTTTATCAAACTGGTATTTGGAGTACAAATCACTCTTGGAAGAGATTCCAAATGGGATATCATCGATGGACTCTGCAGCGGATGTGAACTGTTTGACAAGTTCTGACTCCATATCCTAGGAGAGTAAGATTAAAAAGAGAAGGGTTACTGACTCAGCCTAGCCAATATGTATCTTGTAAACAATGAAAACATCTACATGTGGTTAAGAAGCTTGCCTGCTCCAGTTGGGTGAGAGATGACACAGAAAAGCAAAAGAATCAGAAACTAAATTCTAAAAAATCTACCTTAAATAAGCCAATAACGGCAACTTCACTGGAATCCACCAAGGACTCAGCAGCAGCAACATCTGACAGGATAGTGACTGCTGGACTAGTGCGTTTCTTCAGCCAGTTCACAATGTCTTCGGCTTCTCTGCCAGCTGTATCCCCCACCCCCAAAAAAGTTCAGATTTACTTTGGCATCTGGGAAGGTTCATTCATCAAACAAGCATTTGAGGAGTGCCAACAATGAACCTCCCATGTAGGAGGGGAAGGGAAAGAATACAAAGATCAACAAAGCCTAGGCTTAGTGCAAAAGTAACTTGCAATTCCTATCACCAAATCACCTCAGAGACTTGGGCAAGTCAATCTCTTGACTTAAGACTTTTCTCAGCTGTAAAGTGGGGCTAATATCTACCTTGATCTTATCCTCACAGAGCTATAGTAAAGATCAGAGTTATGAAGTACTTTGAACTCTTCAGGAGTGGCTAATATATTTATATATATGGATATATGAATCTATGGATATGATATTATTCCTTCCCTATTTAACCTCATCAAGTTGTTGGAAGGGCAAAGTTAAATTTGTAAAATGCTTTGAAAATTACTTCAATACCAAACAAATCTAAAGTTATTATATCCTCAGTTATTTTTTCCTCTCCTTTATCTACCTTTCCCCCCCCACTCCCCCATATGAAAGAATTTATTTCCCAAGAGGAGGACCTACCAGTATACTCTTTTGGAGAAGTTGTATCTCCATTCTTAAAGAATTTGATAGTGGGATAACCCCGAACCCCAAACTGCTGTGCTAGATCAGACTCTTCAGTAGCATCTACTTTGGCCAATCTGATTTTAGAACCTTCAGTCTTCAGTTTTCCAGCTGCCTTAGCATACTCAGGTGCTAGAGCTTTACAGTGGCCACACCAAGGAGCATCTGAAAAAAAAAAATAAAGCATTAAACAGAAGCACTGGATCTAGTTCTAACTCTTTTAACAGCTCCCCAAACTTCTCAGATTTTCCTTCAAAGACACTTAATAGGGCAGCTAGGTGGTATAGCGGATAGAGCACTGGCCCTGGAGTCAGGAGTACCTGAGTTCAAATCCTGCCTCAGATACAATAATTACCTAACTGTGTGGCCTTGGGCAAGCCACTTAACCCCATTTGCCTTGCAAAAACCTTAAAAAAAAAAAAAGAAACTCAATAGAAATAAACATTTAACAAACAGGTAATTGACTTCTTGGAGCTCTTCAGCACTTAGGAAAATCTAAATTGTTCACATCAGATTTTCATAAACAAAATCACAGGCTTCATCTGCCTTGTTATTGAAGGCTCCAGGCACCTTTCAAAAACCTAACTAATAACCATTACCAGCTTTTAACCAGTAGGTTTGTAGTTTTGTGTTTTTCCAGACCTATGGTTTCATCAACATGAGAGGAGAGGAAGACCCACCTCCCCTTGACTCTGGGTGAGAAACTCCTATCAATGCAGTTCTGTATCTATTCAACAATTTATCTTTGAGACTTGAGAGGTTAAGTGATTTTCCCAGGTCTGAGTTGGTATGTGTCTGAGGCAAGACTTGAACTTTAATCAACAGGGGATTTGAGAAAAACTTCTACCTAGAATCACCGATATCCCCTTAAAAATTCAAAGCCATCAACATTTTGGTTATCTACCAAGTAGTGTTCAAAGGATCCATATTTGAGATTCCTCTGTGAACCCAAGTTACCCATGCCTGTTACATTCTTGCTTATGTCTTCCCAAAAATTCACCAAGGGGGCTCTACTTAAGATGCCAAATGACTTCCCCAGACATCTTGAAAGCACCAGTACAGCTTTTTGATTGTTCATAGTATTCCCTGGCCCTATCTATGACTAAAATCCATCTTCTTTTCCTATCATTTCTTTGATGACATCTTTTATTCCTAATCTTTTTTCAAAGTTCCTCATCGGTTCTATGTTGCACCCAAAGGAAACAATTATCTTGACACTGTAAATGTGGGCATACAATTCAAGGTTATTACTCACACGTTTGATTTCACTGTTTCGTATCACAGGTTAGCAACTATTACCACTAAAAAGATTGCTAAATGTTAGAACTGACAACACGAACTAAATTTCAGGTTCTGGTTTTCACTCCTATTAAGACTGGCAATGTAAATTAACCGGTGCAGAAGCATCTGGGTGGCCCAGGAGCATTACACTATGAAACAGTTCTTTATTTGCTTTTGCCTCAACAAGGTGATCCTCCTCCTCCTTTTGGGCATACAGAGGAAGTTTGCCATGTGGATCTCATGCAAAAAGACACTTAACTTGGCCCATCAGTCAACCTTAAAGAGTTACCGGCTGTAACAACTCAGACCTCAAGTGCGACTTCTTGTAAAACAGACCTTTTTTGTGACTTTTCCTGCCCCCTCGGAGGTGGCGTGAACACTGAAGTCCTCTCCAACTCCGAGTGAAGGCCCCGTAACCCCCAAGGTCTCGTCTGAACTTGAGAGTTGGGGAGTTCTTAAGGGATGCCCCCCCACGCCGCCCCCCGCCCCGAAACAAAGAACTCGGGCCGGACGGGGTCAAGGCCAAGTCCTTCGAGAGCCAGTGCCGGCTCCTTCCAGCTCCAGGGGAGGGGACGCCGGGCACGACGCCCACTGAACCCGCTGACCTCAACGGACGTGAATGCGGCCGCCACCTCCCCGCCCACCCGGAGGAGGGGACCCCGCTCGTCCCAAGCGCGCCCTCGGCCTGCCGGGTGCCCGCCGGCTCGGGGAGGGGAGAAGCCGCGGGGCTCGGAGGGGGCACTCACAGAACTCCACCAGCAGGTACTCGTGGGTCTTCAGCGCCTCCTCGAAGTTGCTCTTCTTCAGGACCAGGACGTCGTCCTCTTCCTCGGGGGCATCGGCGCGGACCCCGGCCGTGACGGCCAGGGCTAGGCAGAGGAGGGCACGGCTCAGCATGTCTCTCTTCGGGCCCGGCGGCGGGCGGTAGGCCGGAGGCACGCGGAAGGGGCGGGCGCGAAGCGCGGCGTGGGGCCGAAGGGGCTACGGTTGCCCGCCTGGCACGGAGACGAGGGCTGAAGCGCGCGTTCCGTCCAGGGGCCTGGCCTTTATAGCTCCCGTCCTCCGGAGTGCGCGCCCCACTGCCTCCCACTTCTCACTGGCTTCCGCGCGCGCGCTTGCTCCGCCCCTCACCGTGCACCGATTGGCAAGCTGACTCAAGCACCTGCCATCTTCCCCCTCAGATTGGTTCCTAAACGAGGCCTCTGGTGGGCCTCTGAATGGCTGCAAAGTAGAACTCGCCCTCTTTCGCTTTTGATTGGTTAAGAACAATCACGTTCACGCCCTGCCCACATTTCTTATTGGTTTAAAGAAAGAACTTTCTCTTTCCCTACTTCTGACTGGTAGTTCTCGCCGGCAGCTTCCCTTTTTTGATTGGCTGACACGTTGGGGGGGGGAACCCGGATATTGAAGGATTTGATTGGCTAGCCGGCGCACGCGCCCTTTACCGTTTCCTTGTAGAACGTGGCAATGGGGAGGGTGAGGTAAGGGAGAGACCCAGTACTCAGTGGCGCGTGCGCTCAGGAAACCCCTCGTGTTGGATTCTGATTGGACCGCGTCTCCGGGGATGTCACCGCCTCCTCCCCCAACCCCTACCCCGCTGTGCCGGAAATGTCCATGGGGCAGCTTCCGGGAGCGTGTGGTCCGTGTGATTCCTGCCTTGGGGAGCTTGGGGGGAGAGCGAGACCCACGCCCACGGGGGCCCCGCAGTTCGGGGGGCCGCGGCATCGGACCCCGAGGCGCCCGGTAGTGGGGCGGCCGGCGGGCTCCAACCGGAGGCCCGTGCCCCAGAAGGGGGCCTGCCTGTTGGAGGAGGACGGCGGGAGCCAGCCTCCTAGTTCTGCTTCTGCCCCTCCCAACGTGGACCCGACATCAAGGGGGCCCTGAACTCGGACTGAGCAGCTCACCTTGCTATTTCTACTAACCTGTCAACGAAAGTTCTCATTTCCTTCGGTTATTTGTGAAAAATGTCATTCAGGACTACACCGAAGTCAAAGGCGGCCATGATAGAAAAAAGACCCCGGGCCTAGGCCAGCCTCTTAATTGTTAATGGGTAACAGCAAACCTAGAGAGAGGACATGGGTTACCAGCAACAAATCAAGGCGAGATTGAAACCCAACGTTCTTGACAGTATAGCATACAATCTCCTTTAGCTGACTCTTGATACAGAGTTCTTTGTTGTCTCTAAGAAATCACAATTTACCTGATACATGCATACATATGTGAGTGTGTGTGTATATACATGTATACATATATATATAAACTAAAAAGATATCCATGCCTTGCTTGCTAAACTTGCAATGCTTTGATGGTCCAAATCATTGCTTAAACTTCAATTCCTAAAAATAACTCTCTTGTCTTCCCCAGTGTCCTGTCCTTGCCCCATTCTGCAGTTTTCCCCTCTTGATAGTCACCCACATCACATTTTGAAAAAATCCTAATTTTCCCAAGGTAATGAAGAATCATAAATTAAGAACACTAAAGAATCATAAATTAGTCCCTGTTTGAGGAAATTAAAATTTGTTAAGAACCTAAGGTGCCTAAGATCACAGTAACCATGTCAACTTTGTAGTACAGGTCCTCTAACTTAAATTTCAGCCTTCTTTGCACTATACCAATGATGTCTCATATAGGATGCAGAGTTTGGTCTCTAGGAGCTTAGGGAAGCACATTATAATAAGTAAAGATAATTGATACAAGGAAGAAAAGGATAAATTCAAAGGAGAGACAGGCATAGTACTTTGGATTATTTGAAGAGGAAGAGATCTGGGTTGGTAGAAGGTCATAATTGGAGGAAGTGATTTCTTGATTTAGTCACTGGAGGAAGTTAGGAGCTTCAGTAGTTTGTGGATTTAGATATAAAGGATTTCACTTCATTCATGGGAGACAATATGCAAACTTACAGAGACAGGATCAAACAGAAATGAGAAATAGGTAGAGACAAAATATTCCAGTTTGGTAGATATATAAAGTGAAGGAAAGTTGTGTAAGATAAGGATGATGTTATGGCAGGTTTGTGCAAGGTCTTCATATGTGATTCTGGGAAGTAACAGAGAGCAAATGAAGCTTGTTGAACAAAGAAGTGCTATGATCATGGTGATGAATTAGGAAGGTTATTCAGGCAGTAGGATGTTCTCCCAAGTTCCACACCTCCAGTGCCACCTAAATAACTGGCATCTCAAATACATGCCCACAACTTAATCTTCCGAAATCTTTTCCCCGGATCATTTTTGGAAACATGTCATCTGTTTTCAGTGGCTCAAAACTGAAGCCCATCAAAATGACAAAACTTGCCCAGGATCACTTAATTAGCATTTGAGTTGGGAATTGAATACACATTCCGAACTCAAATTCAGCATTCTATCCATTATATAATTGCTGCCCCAAAGTCCATTCCTCTTTCTCTTTTCCCACCCCAACAGAACAGAAGAGGAACAGTTAAATTAAACAAATCACATAAGTCCTATCTGACTTAATATGCTTCATTCTGCATCTTTATTCCTCTACTCTGCCAAGAGGAAGAGACAAATTTCATTGTCAGTCATCTGGAGTCCTGAACAGTTATTGCATTGATTGGAGTTCTACTATATCTCAATACTGCTTTTCTTTATTCTAGTTTACTGTTTCTTCCAGTAGTAATATTATTCACTTACTAATTCATGGTTGAAACCATTTTTACCAGATCTTACCTGTTCTCCTCTTTAATCCTCACTGTTAGACTTCAGTGGTTTCCTGCTTAATCTGTTGAATCAAGACATTCAAGGTTCCTTAAAGCTAGTATTCCAACAGCATTGAAAGACTTAAAAATTTTGACCAATGCAATGACTAAGATTACACAGTCTGGAGGGTGACCCCCACCTCCTGACAGAGAGAGATGATGAACTCTAGGTACAGAAGAACAAAATGTAGGTGATGCCAATTAAACATGTGTATTGATTATAAAAGTTATTATCTTTTCCTGTTGCCAGAATGGAATGTGGCAAGGAAGATATCAGTAAAGTGACCAAAATTAAAAGAGGTCATTTTAGAAAATGCACAGAACAGAACAGGAGGAATGCCAGAAGAAAACACAAACAAGCAGGACAACTTTGAAAGTCACATGTTGAATTTATGGTATACTTAAAAGGAAAAGCTATTTATAGAGATAGAGACCTGCAGTTTCATACATAATACCATTTCTGTTCTTTATATATAGAAATGTTCACTTTATTTGTTGGTTATATTCAATATTTAAAAAAAATTTAAGACCATATATCCAATCTTGTTTCTTTTTTTATACTTTCCATATTAGGCCAACTAGACTACTTGCTTTTAAAAGGCCCACCTCAAATGTCATTTTTATGATGACATTCTGGATTCCTTTATTCAGTAATGAATCTTTCCTCCCCAGATGTCTTGTAGCTCTTGGTATGTACCTCTTATATATTTAGAATATATTATGTAGCATTTTGCTTTATGGTTGTTTGTGTCTATGTTGAACCCTTCACAAATTCTTACTGGAGTCCTTTGATCTCACATTGTAGTACTGCAGAGGTGACTCTCTAGGTTTTTGGAAATTGTGCCAGCCAAGTGCAAATTCTAGCTAATCCTACTAAATTGGAAAGACAAGGTGATAACATCCTGCATGATTTTCCCAATAAACTCAAACCAAGTTGGCCTCAAAGTGCTAATGAATTTTTAGAACATGGAAACCTCTGCTAAAGCATAGAAGGTGCTCTGCATAGGGAGAGAGAATACTCATTTTGACAAAATTACAAATTCTTGAGTTAACAGAAAAAGTTGAATCTCCCCCTACAAGAACAAAATGCAATTTAGTACAGTAACAAGAGTACCAGATTTGTAGTTAGAGAATGTAGATTAAAATCCTGACTAATTATGTAACCTTAGGCAAGTCACTTAACCTTTCTGAGTCTCATTTCCCTCATTTGTAGTGTAAGGGGTTTAGATTAACTCAGAGGTTCTTCAACCTTCTTTTGTGACATATGAACCGCTTTGGCTGATTGATGAAATCTATCAACCTCATAATAATGTTTTTATTTGCAAAAAGCAAAATATACAGAATTATAAAGAAAATCAAAACTTTAAAAAATGGATATTATTTTTCTCCACCCATATCTAAAGGCCCTCTGAAATCCTCCCATAGACTTTTTTGTGTCCTTGGACCCCAAGTTAAGAAGTCCTGAACTAGATAATCTTTAAAGTTCCTTCCAGCTATAATTCTATAATTCTTAATTCCTAAAATATGTGAGGGCAGGGATCTTATCTAAATCAGACGAGTCAAATATAATAATTGGAAGTGGGACCAAATTAAACGATGATGGGGAAGCATCTAACAAATTAAATAAAAGTTAATATAAATTAGATAATCATAATATGTAACTTTTTAACTCAATATGTGGCCCTCAGGGATCCTTATATAGGATTTGGTGGTCCCACTAATCTAAATCGCCTTCTCATCAGTCTGTATAACAATGCCAACATAGATTTGGATAGCTCTATTTGTTTTTAATTAGATTCCCTCTATGACCTTCAGTGTTCTTAGGGGACATGTATATATTTCTCTAAATATAAATATAAGCAATTTTGCTTGCTTAGTTCCTTATCATTGTTCAAACATGTTTCCCTTTTTATTTTTTGTCTTAAACTATGTTTTAATGTCAAAGTTCCTATATAACTCTGTTCTTTTCATCAGGAATGCTTGAAAGTCTTCTATCTCATTAAAGATATATTTTTCCCCTGTAGTATTATACTCAGTCTTTCTGGGTAAGTTATTTTTGGCCATAAACCATTTGATTTGTGGAATACTGTATTCCAACTTCACCATTCTTTTATAGTAGAGATTCCTAAATTGTTTATATTCCTGACTATGGCTCCTCGAATTCTTTCTTTCTGGCTGCAGTTTTTTTTTCTTTTACCTAGAAGCTCTGGATTTTGGCTAAAATTCGTGGAAGTTTTCATTTTGGGATTTCAGGAGGTTACCAATGGATTCTTTTCAGTTTCTCTTAGCTCAGGGTAATTTTTCTTTAAGATTTCTTAAAATATGATGGTCATGGTGTTCAGAAAGTCCAAAGACTGTTAAATTTTTTCCTCCTCATTCTGTTTCCCAGGTTACTTGTTTTTCCTAAGAGATATGTTACATTTCTTTTATTTTTCAGTTTTTTGACTTTGTTATAATTTAATTTCTTCTTGTTTCATGGATTCATTGACTTTTATTTGGTCCATTCCAATTTTTAGGGAGTTTGTTCCTTTGGGGAAGATTTTGTACATGTACCAAGCTGTTAATTCCCTTTCTAATTCTTCCATTGCTCTCATTCCTTTTCCTATTTTTTTCCCTCAGGCACTCTTATTTCAGTAAAAAAAAATAACTTTTTTTTTTAATCTTTGCTTCATCTCTTCTAGAACTAAAAGTTGTTTGTGCTCAGATTGTGTCTTTCTCTGAGGCTTTGCTTGTAGATGTTTTGAAGTTATCCTTTTTTACAAGGTTTGTGTCTTGAATATCCCTGTCCCCTGTTAGACCTTTATGATGGGATTTTTTTGTTTGCTCATTCTTCCATCCTACTTCCTGACTTTGAAATTGATGTTAGGTCTGGGCTCTGCCAAAATTCTGTAGGAAAGATTTGGGTTGGTCTAGTTGCTGCTTTCATGGAGTAGTGTGTGTGTTATGCTAGAATCTCAGGAACTTTTGAGTCTGCAAACTTTCATTCCTCCTAAAGTATGATCTAAGTTTGATTGCTGCCCCACCCCTCCCTGTCTGAACTCTGCAATTTTCTTACCTGGGTTTAGGGTTTAGCAACAGTAGAACACTGCTGAATTCAGCCCCTATCAGCCAACTGGAAAGCTCTGTTGGTTCAGACTGATGTGATTATAGGTTTTCCTTTCTTCTGGAATTCCTCCCCTAGTTATTTCTCTGAAGGCTTTAGCCTGGGCTAGATGCTGGGACCCCACTCTGCTCTTGGGACTCTAAAGCTTACAGCTATTGCTTGCTTCTGAACTTTCTCCTTTCTCAGTTCACTGCCCAGACTCTCCCTTTCAGGTCCTCTTCTCAGTTCACCCTGGATCTGTGACCTAGATAATGGGCCACAAAGCTATCATTTAGCAGCTGTCCTTGTTATGAGTTCCCCAGAGGGATCTGGAGTTTCCCTGTTGAAGTCTGAGACCTTTACTTGCCTGGTTCACAACCTCTTCTTGGATCCAAAATGTTCGGTGAGCCTGATCTGGCTCCTGACCTAATCCTGTTCCCAAGTGTTCACAGACTTTCGACTGATTCCCTATGCTAACTTGGTCTGGACAAATGACTCCCTATGACTTTTCCTGGATTTCCTCATCAGGATTAATTCTGTTGCACTTTCTAGGTCTGTTTGGAAAAATTTTTGTTTTTGTTTTAAGGATAGTTTGACCCATCTCCACTATTTTTCAACTTCCCTCTTTCTTCATCTCCGACATCCATTCTATTGTCAAAGTAGGTAAACTTGTTCTTTGTAATGTCTCTCAGAGTATAAAGGGAGTTCAGAGAGGATAGAATCTTTGGTGTGAGGATTTGCCAAACCCGTTTCTGGGTTGCTTATGTACATTTGGTGTCTACCTTCAACCCATCACCTGTGGCTTCAAGAAGCTGTGGCATGAGCAGCAGTAACACCCCAATAAAACCATCTCAGCTGAGGGGCTAAACCAGGTTGAGGGTAATAAATAGGCCTCAAGCCTATCAGTGAATTAGGGGTTGTCAGCCCCAAACTTGTGAAGACTTTCCCTGGTGGAATGAACAGATAGAACAATTTGTTTCACCAACCATGACTGTGGCTAAAGCAGGCTCTATGGAGCACTTGGAGCTTGGTCAGATATGAAGATGTTAAGATCATCTACATCCCAGGCCATCTCCAATCATCTTAACTTTTTATTTTGTCTAGCCACTGGACTTTGATGTCCCTGGAAGAGAATGTATAAAGTTTCATGCAACTTTGCCTTATTTAAGTCCAATTCATGCTTGAGTCTTTGCCTCTCTTCAAAATGAAGGACAAACAGAATTCCTGCTTTAACAAATTCCCTGGTCTAGTCCCAGAACCCCTTGAACCTGGTATATTATTACAGTTCTAAATATTAACCTAACCCACAGTCACAAGCTGCCCAAATAATAATGTTTTCTCAATTCGTTCACTCATCATTAACTTCTAGTAGTTTCCTTCCTACCCTTCTTCAAATCTAAATTGCATTCTCTTCTTAAAAATATAAATTGCTTAACTTAGCTTTCCAAGTATTCCAAATTTCTTTGCTTTATATTCCTCACCTTCAGAGCTCAGTTTTTCTAGATGACCTTTCTTTGCCAACCTCTCATTCTGTTCATTCTTTCATATTTTATCTCAAATCAGTATGTATTTGTTAATGAATTACTCTGTAAAATTCTTCTTTACTGTCACAGATGTTTTGTCTCCCAAGTTAAATAGTTAATTTTTAGTATAATTGATTTCTAAATGATTTTTTTCTATTTTTTTTCCTTTCTGGAGTAGTTTGACAAGTATTAGAGAGACCTGAAAGGGGCTTAGAGGCTGTGGAGTTTAATGTCCTATTCTACAAATGAGCAAACAGGCCCATAAAGGGAAATGACTTGAACTTACAGAGAGACATAATTATCAGAACTGGGATTGGAGCCCAGGTCCTCTGACTTCCCATTCAATTTCTTTCTATGACACTACACACCTCCCAAATAGCTGTGGCTATGAGTAAGATGTAGTTGAGTGAGTTTTGTGGATAAAAACTGGTTTATTTCACATTTGCAGATCTGTCTGCCTTCAGTCTTTAAAATGTGTCTTTTTTCTGACATTAAGTGACCTTTTGGAAACCAGATTCTCTGAGTTTTGTTTTGTTTTTGTTTTTGAATCACTGTGACTTGTAGAAGCAGAAAAGCCAGTTTCCCAGGAGGAAGTAGGAGGTCAACTTATATGTTAAATGAATGCCTCCTCTCCACTGTTTCTAATGGTGAAGAATAGGATTTGTGAGAAGCGAGGTCATGGTGGAAAAAAGGAAAAACAGTGGAAACTCCCAGCCCTAACCAATTTGCAGGTCACTAATAGTAATCAAGTTATTTGATAAGGACAGATAGCATAGAAGCCTCTCGGCCCAGTCTTACAACTGGGAATTATTAATGGATTTAAAGTAGCTTTGAGGGCTTAACTATAGAACAATAATTAGGGTGGAGTAGGTAGTGTAGTCACCCCAGGTACTGCCAGGAAGGGGTATATTTGCTTCTCCACTACAAAGTTGCTTCCTTCTGCTCCAATCCATAGAGAAATGTTTGAGAATATGCTTATCAGTATCAGAATTGAAGGGTATAGGTTGACTAGGGAACAGTTCATTGTTGGAATTGAAGGGCTTGAAGGTATATAAAAGCTGGTACTGTGATGTGTTATAAAGAACTTGTCAGAAAACCTGATTTCCAGAGTCTGTATCTGCCTACAATCTGCGGTGTGACCATGAATAAGTCCCTGGAGCTCTCTGGGTCAAAGTTTGCCCTAGTAAAATAAGGGAATTGGACTAGGTGACCAGTAATGGATCTTCAAACTCTGACATTCTGACACTGATGCTAGTTAGACAGAGCACCTCAAGAGTTTAGCACAGTTCAATAAACTGTGATTGGATAGAATATTTCAGTTTGTACTAAGCATATAGTAGGGGCACAGTTTGCTGAAACTTGCTCAGTCACATCAGAAGCCCAGGATCTCAGCCCAAAAAGCAAGCTGCATATAATTGAGATATGAAATTTTTTTTTTTGTACAGGCTTCTTTTTCTGTTCTACTGCATATATACAAATGCTCATTCTATTTAGTATTTGTTAAATTGTTAAATTTAGAATAAAAATAAAAACTATTTAAAAGAAAAACCTCAGCCTTGAGTTCTTTGTTGTCCTACTTCCCTTCCCCTTGTAGGAACCAAAAGAGGCCTGAGTTGGAGAGGGAAAGGATGGCCTAGTGGAAAAAGCAATGAGATCTAAGGAGAGTGGCAGTGGACACATAACTTAGGGGAGGAAGTTGGAGGAGGCCTGAATTCTTTCATTTCCATGCCTGCGAAGCTCGAAACACAAGCAACCAAGTTGCGTAAACTTGGGGGTGGAACCAAGAGAATCAGGTTAGACTTGGGACCCATGAGAAATGTCATGGACATTCACCCAGTGCCACCTCATGTTAATTTGATTCTGAAGAGGAATCAGGACAAAGTCCTGACTGTTGGCAACATGCCAGTACAACCTGGCACCCCAGGGTCTGAGTTCAAATGAAGCCTATACAAAAACTAAAGGAGTATGTGCCTTTGGACCCAACCTTGAAACTCTTTCATATAGTAGGCACTCCCTTTCCCCTGATTGTACAGAGTCCTCTACTTGGAAGAACTATCACAGGCAAGTCTCCTAATACCAGTCAACAGCAATGGATTCTGTGTGAATCTGTTCCCTAGGAGTAAACTACCCTAAACAGAACTCGTTTCATGGTTACAGATCTTGGGTCATATCTTTCTGTTTCAGTCTCTCTCTTTCCCTCTCACTTTGTCCCTTTTTCCCCTCTTTGTTTTTCCCAATCCCTTCCTCCACCTCCCCACCCCTTTTCTTCCTGCATTTTTTTTCCCTTTCTCTCTCCTATCTTTTAAAAGTCTTCACTAGACTTTACCATCTCTTCCTCCTTGCTTGCTTGGCCAAATTCCTAGAAAATGTTTTCAACACTCATTGCTTCTATTTCCTCTCCTCTCATTCACTTCTCAACAACTCCCGACAAACTGCCGTCTGACCTCAGCTGTCAACTGACATTCTACAAAGTTACCAATGATTTCTTAATAATCAGATATGTTGGCCTTTTCTTAACCATCATCCTTCTTGATCTCTGTGTAGTATTTAAACTGGTAGTTTGATCACACTCCTAGCTTCTCTCTTTCCTCTGGTTTTCATTACATTGCTCCTTATTGGTTCTCCTACTTGACTGATTGAGGTGTATGGAGTGTTCAGGGAGGACTAGAACCTCTGCTATGAGATCTTGACAAGCCCTTTTCAGGGCTGCTCATTTACCTTTGGTGTTCACCTTTACTTAACTGTTACTTGTGACTCCAAGAAACTGTAGCATGAGTAACACCCACACCCCAGTAAATCCATCTCAGCAGGTGGCAGGTTGAGTATAGGCCTCAAAACTCATCAGTGAGTTAGGAGATTTCTGCTCCAGACTTGTGAGGCTTACACATAGAGCTTGGTCAGACACTGAAGATGTAAAGGTCTTCTTCTGCATTCCAGGTCATCTCCAGTCATCTTGACTTTTTTTTTCCCCCTCCTGTGCCTGGACTTTGATGACTCTGGAATAGTGAGCCTGATGACTTTGTGCAACTTTGCCTCAAACCCAACCTTTGCCTTAAACTCAAATCACAACTGATCCAACTATAAAAGAGAACAATTTGGAACTATGCCCAAAGGATAATAAAACTGTGCATACCCTTTGATCCAGCAATACCACTGCTGGGTTTATATCCTAAAGTCATCCAGAAAATGGGAAGAGAACCTATTTGTATCAAAAAAAATTACTGTGGTGCTAAGAATTGGAAATCAAAGGAATACCCATCAATTGGGGAATGACTAAACAACCTGTGGTGGGACTGGGATGGAATATAATTGTGCTATAATAAATGACAAGCAGGATGATTTCGGAATAATTTGGAAAAAACTTGCATAGTGAAGTGAATAGAACCAGGAAAATATTGTACACAGTAACAGCAAATATTATTGGATGAAGAATTGTAAATGCTCATTTCTAAAATTTACAGAGAAAATCATATTTAAAAAAAAAGCCATTCCCCAGTTGACAAATGGTCAAAGGATATGCAAAGGCAATTTACAAATGAGATAAAAGCAATTCATAGTCATGAAAAATTGCTCTAAATCATTAATTATTAGAGAAATGCAAATTAAAGCTTCTCTGAGGTACTACCTCACACCTCTCAGACTGGCCAATATGACCAGAAAGGATGATGATCATTGTTGGAAGGGTTGTGGGAAATCTGGGACACTATTACACTGTTGGTGGAGCTATGAACTCATCCAACCTTTCTGGAGAGAAATTTGGAACTATACCCAAAGGGCAATAAAAATATGCATACCCTTTGATCCAGCAATACCATTATTGGGTCTATACCCTGAAGAGATGATGAAAAAGGGTAAAAACATCACTTGTACAAAAATATTCATAGCAGCCCTGTTTGTGGTGGCAAAGAATTAGAAATCAAGTAAATGTCCTTCAATTGGGGAATGGCTTAACAAACTGTGGTATAGGTTTGTGATGGAACACTATTGTTCTACTAGAAAGAAGGAGGGATGGGAATTCAGGGAAGCCTGGAGGGATTTGAATGAACTGATGCTGAGCGAGATGAGCAGAACCAGAAAAACACTGTACACCCGAACAGCAACATGGGGGTGATCAACCTTGATGGACTTGCTCATTCCATCAGTGCAACAAAAATCAGGACAATTTTGGGCTGTCTGCAATGAACAATATCATCTGTATCTAGATAAAGAACAGTGGAGTTTGAACAAAGTTAAGGACTATTCCCTTTAATTTAGAAAAAAAAAACACAGATATCTTATTGTCTGATTTTGTTATCTCTTATACTTTTTGTTTCTTCCTTAAGGATGTGATTTCTCTCTTATCACACTCAATTTGGATCAATGTGTACCATGGAAATAATGTAAAGACTGACAAATTGCTTCCGGAGGTGGGGTGGGGGGGAGGGAAGAAAAATTGGGGGAAAAGCTGTAAAACTCAAAATATATAAAATCTTTAATAAATATAAAAAATAAGAATTGTAAATGACTTAGCTATTCTCAGCAATACAATGCTCCAAGAAAATCACAAAAAGGACTAATGATTAAACTTATTATCTGCCTCCAGAGAAGGTACTGATATTGAATACAGACTAAAGCATGACATTTTAAATTTTCTTTTTTTTCTTTTATTCAAGTCTTTTTGTCCAAATTGACTAATATGGAAATCTTTTATAAAATTGTTTAAGTGTAATTTGTTTTGCTTACCATCTGAGGAGAGGAAGGTAAGAAGGGATAGACTTTGGAACACAAAACTTTAAATAGAAATATTTTAGCAGTGCAGCTAGGTGGCCAAGTGGATAGAGCACTGACCCTGGAGTCAGCAGGACCTGAGTTCAAATTTGGCCTCAGACATATAATACTTTCTTAGCTGTGTGACCTTGGGTAAGTCACTTAATTCTACTGCCTTGCAAAAAAAAACAACAAAAAAATAGAAATGTATTAAAAATTGGAAAACAAAATCCAAATCACATACCAATCAAGACATCATCTGTGATATCATTGTTCCTCTTCAAAAATAAAGAACAAACAACAGTGCATCTGATTACTCCTTAATCTCTTTTGCCAGTTCATCATATCACCCATTAAGTATACCCCAAGAGTCTGCCCTCTTCTCCACTCCCTTACTTAGTGACCTCATCAGATGTTATAGATTTATTATCATCTCTATACAGATCTAAGTATTCATCTCTCCTCTGAGCTCCATTCTCACATATAAAACTGCCTATTAGATATATCAAATTGAATAATCCTATAATATCTCAAACTCTGCATATTCAAAAATGAACTCATCTTTTCCCCTAAATACTCCCCTTTTCTAAACTTGCCTGTTTCTATCACAGACATCATCATCTTTCCAGACCCCTGGATTTGCAACCTCTGGTTTACTGTTGTCACCTTATTTTGCCTTCCTTTACCTAGCCCTTCAGTTGCTAGGTCTTACTATCTCTACCTGTACAACACTTCCCATATCTGACTTCCCTATACTTGCATGGCTATACCCTATTTAAGGTCTTCACCACTTCTCACCAGAACCTTCTTATTGATTTCCCTGTCTAAAGTTTTCTCTTTCTTCACTCTATCCTTCACACAACTATAAGATCTGACTATTACTCTCTTACTAAATAAACTACAGTGGCTTGTTTGCCTTTATGATCAAATATAAAGTTGTGCTGTTGGTCAGTCTTTTTTTTTTCCCATTTGTGTTCAATTCTTTATGACCCCATTTCTTGGCAAAGATATTGGAATAGTTTGCCATTTCCTTCTCCAACTCATTTTACAGATGAGGAAAATATTACAAATAGGGTTAAGTGACTTATCAAAGCTGTTAATATGTCTGAGGCTACATTGGAACTCGGTCTTTCTGACTCGAGACCTAGCACTCTGTCCACTGCCACTGCGCCACCTAGCGGCCTTTACATTTTCTTAGTGAATTCAAGTTGAAAGTCCTTTGGAAATCAGATTCTTTAAACCAAATCTGCAGAAGAAAATGATGAAAACAGGAATAGTGAGTATTCTTTATATAATTTCCCAAATAAAAACTACCAAAATTTGCTCCATCATTTAAAAATGTTTGTGTTTAAATAACATTTGATATGTAACGATTCTGATTTTAAAGGCAACTCACGATTTTCAGAATATATATGTGTATTTATACATATACATCTATACTATTCTATTATGAGAGAATAAAATCTAATATTGTCTATACCTAAGGACTGAACTGCTATAATTTATTAAAGGATCACACTAACACAAATCTTTAATGTCAGTAAGCACACTTCTTAATAGAACATGAAACCATAGATTATATTTGTGAAAAGGTTTGAATTTGAGAAGAACTGGGGAGGAGGGATTGTATAAGGAATATTAGCTCAATTCAGAATGCCAGGTCAGATGCTACCTCAAGTGAGCTGCATTTTTTAGAACTGATTGGGCTACAGTTTAAATTTTAAAATATTAAAAATATCTAATTTGACAGAAAACTGGATAGAAAAGGCCTAAGAATGCTTAGGTAGCCTTAAAAATAATTATGTTTTCATTATTTGTTTCTTTACCCAAATGAATATAATCCAACAAATTGTTTTGATGATTTTTTTCCTTCTAATTCATAGTAACTAATACCAGAATGGTTTTAATAGTTGTTTAAAGATCAAATCTTCATGTATAATATAGAACTGTTTTCATCCATTCAGTTTGTTTATTTATCCACAACAGACTAAACCTGATTAAGTTCATCTAAAATATCCAGAACAATGAATTCTGAAACATCTAATACACAACATTCATATGTAATATAACATTTTCCAAATCACTGGTTCATCATGTCATTGGTTCTTTGTTCTTGAAGAGACTTGACTGGCTCATCAATCTTTTTTGTTAGTTTGTTTTTTGAAAGGCAATGGGGTTAAAAATGACTTGCCCAAGGTCACACAGCTAATTAATTATTAAGTATCTGAGGTCAGATTTGAACTCACATCTTTCTGATTCCAGAGCCAGTGCTCTATCAACTGCACCACCTAGCTGCCCCTGGCTCATCAATCTTAAATTTTGAATAGTCTACTGTAGAATTTTAGAGATACAAGGAAATAGACCAGCTCATTCAAATTCTTCAAATTATCCAGTCTGCTTATTATGACTAATTTCTCCCTGTTCTGTTTCAATCTGTTCTGAAAATCATTTTCTATCACAACTTTCTGTCAAATATAAATAGCTCTGGTTAAATCCCTCCATAACTGGCAACAATCAATCTTTCCAGCCATATTATATATTATACTCTTTCACAAGTTCTGGTCCAGCCATTCTTACATGATGTTCTGTTTCTAGTCACCAGACCTTCTTTCTGACTGGTTTCCCAGATGTGAAATGTACCATCTTCTCACCTCTCTCCTACATTTCCTTCAAGACTCAGCTTCAGCACCATCTTCTAGATAAAGCTTTTCCTCATATGTCTCTCCTCCCAGCTGCTAATACCCTCCCTTTGAAAATTACATCTTATTTATTTTGTATATATCTATTTATGCACATCTCTTCTCTATTTATGCACGTCTCTTCTCTTAGAACATAGGCTTCTTTAGGGCAGGGACTCCATTTTGTTTTTCCAAGATCTAGCACATCGTCTGGTCAAAGTAATAAATGGTTTCAGATTAAACTGACTGACTTTCTTCAGGGTCTTCCAAGCTGTCTATACTCTTTGCTTTCTCTAAAACAGGATATAGGATCATAAACTTAGAAAAGGACCTCAGATATTATTTAGTCCAACCTTCTCATCTTACAATTCAGGAAACTGAGGCCTAGACTCTATAAATGAAGTGACATGCTGAGGGTCAGATAGGCTGCAGGGCAGAACTGCATAATTTTCTTTCATGTTTTCCAGAAGCAGATAGAATAAAATTGTTTGACTGATCATGGCAATGAGCATATGTTCTGCTTAGAAGCTCACCAGGCCTTTATTCATTCCCATGCACAAATAGATCAGCTGAAACTACCTGGATCTAAGATCCTGTCCTTAACCCCTAAGCCCAGTGGTTCCCTTTGATCCTGAGACAGCTGCTATTAAATAGATTTGACTTTGTCCCCAGCCACGGCTTTCTTATTTCAGTACCACGTCTTTCCCTGCCTTTGAATAATGAGTTTATGAAGAAAGGCTAGCCCATTCAAGACTCAAGCTCAAATGCCATCTTGTTAGCCTTTCTATTCCTTCCCACCCCACCAAACTTCAAGTATCTTCTCTAAGGTTACTTTCCACCTAACTTTGTATTTATTTATTTATTGATAAGTAAAAAGTACAGAGTATGTATCTATTTTTATATTATATAAATTCTTAGTATTTTGCTGAAAAATATTTTATATATTATCCCATTTGATTTCCACAACAGCCCTCATTTTACAAATGAGGAAATCGATTGAGTCTGAGGTTCATTGTCTTGCAGGGGTCCAAAGCTAGTAAGTAACTGAGGCAGAATTTGAATTCAGGTCTTTCAAACTTCAAGTCCAACACCTTGCTGCCTTTTAACACATATTGTTCCTACCTGTAGAGTGTAAGTCTTATATTGCAAAAAAAAGCACTATTTTATATTTCTTTGTTTCTTGACACTTAACACTGTGCCTGGCATATGGTAACAGCTTAATAAATATTTTGGTGATTGATAGCTAGCAAGTCAGATCTCTAGGGGAAACCCAAATGAGTGGCAGGTTCTAGCAGGTAACTATTTGCTTAAACTTGAGAGATGATGAGGGCATCATATGTACTTCTCCAAACTCTGTAAAAGCTTCCAGGAGGGACTCACCCAGAAAATAAGCAGTCTGGTAACAGAGACAGGTTTTTTGTGGGCCTCCGGGAAGGCAGCTACCAGGTTCAGAGAAAGGTGCTAGAAGTCAATGATAAATATCAAAAATATCTGGTTTTAAATGCAGCAATTTCCCCTGCCTGCTACATCAGCCTAAAATTTAACCACATTTCTAAACGGTCCAGGCCACACAAAATCTATAGGTTTCACAACTGACAATTGGAACCAAAGTATCCAGCATTCTCCACAGTCATTGAGAAATGATTTTGGAGAATTCTTCCTAGATAAGAAATAATTATTGAGTTGAAAAGAAAATTTTAGCTTTAGGAGGATTTTCTCAGGCGGGGGAAGGGTTCTCAGGGCCAGAGAGTAGTTAGGTAGCCTAATTTATCACAACCATAGTCCCCATCCCAAAGGAAAGGCAGTTTCCAAAAAACCCTGGAGGGGTCAGCTAGGTAGCACAATGGATAAAGCACTGGCCCTGGAGTCAGGCCACTTAACCCCATTGCCTTACCAATAACAAAAAAAAAAAAACAAAAAACCCAACCCCCCCAAAAAAACCCTGAACCTGAATTCAGCAGAGGCCAGTGGGCCAATGCTACCTCCAACATTTACTAGCTGAATGACTAGGGACAAGTCATTTTCCTTCAGGTTCATCTATAAAATAGGGGTAATTATATAGTATCTACCTCATAGGATCAAAGGTAAGAAATTTGTAAAGTAGTTTGCAGAACTTAAAGCACTCTGTAAATATCTGTCTGACCTTGTTAGCATCAGAAAGCAGTTAGTAATCTGGTGGGTGTATAGATTTTAAAGTTTAGGAGGAGCCTTACTCCCTAAATCCAATCCTCTTATTTTACAGCTGATAAAACAGGCCCAAGGAGGTGCTTGGCAGTTCACAGGATCATGGATTTAAGGATAGTAGTGAACCTTAGAGGTTATATAACCCCATCATTTTACCCATGAGGAAACTGAGCCCAGGAATGTAAATGACTTGCTCAGAGTCACATATGAAAAAAAAATAGTTTGAATCCCAGTCTCCTGATTCCAAAACAGGATACTCTCTCTCTGTCTCACTATGTAGCTGAGAGATGTAACACCCAGGTAAGGCTTACCCTGGAAACTGAGTGGAAATGATGTTTTTCTAACTGTCATTTCTATTGGTTTAACAAAATCACTGATGCAAAAGGAATACCCTATAAATAAAATGTTCTAGTTGTCCACAGGAATTTTCATCTCTAGGCTAGCAGAGGGAGTAGTAGCAAGAGGTGGTTGACCCTGCTGTCCCCTAGAATTCCTCACATTCCTTCTGCTTCCCCCATTCATAGTTTAATAAACAACTACCAAGAATGCCAGTACCCTAAGATATACCAAAAGAAAGAGTTAACCCCTCTGTGCCACAAAAAATGGTTAGAGATTATTAGTTAGCCTAATATCAGTTAATATATGATTCTGCTTTTATGACAAAGGAAGGCATGGAGAACATTATTTAAAAACCAACTAGAGGGGCAGCTAGGTGGCGCAGTGGATAAAGCACTGGCCCTGGAGTCAGGAGTACCTGGGTTCGAATCCAGACTCAGACACTTAATAATTATCTAGCTGTGTGGCCTTGGGCAAGCCACTTAACCTGATTTACCTTGCAAAAACCTAAGAAAACAAAAACTAGATGATTTTTATTAAATTAAAAAGCTTTTGCACAGACAAAACCACTGTAAACAAGATCAAAAGAAATGTAGTAAATTGGGAAACAATTTTTTTTTACAACTAGTATTTCTGATAAAGGACCCATTTCTAAAATATACAGAGAACTGAGTCAAATTTAAAAAAAGCCATTCCCCAATTGACAAATGGTCAAAGGTCATGCAAAGGCAATTTATAGATGAAGAAATCAAAGCAATCCATAGTCATATGAAAAATTGCTCTAAATCATCACTTATTAGAGAAATGCAAATAAAAGCATCTCTGAGGTACCACTTCACACCTCTCAGACTGGCCAATATGAACAGAAAGGTCAATGATCAATGTTGGAAAGGATATGGGAAATCTAGGTCACTATTACATTGTTGGTGGAGCTGTGAATGCATCCAACCTTTCTGGAGAGAAATTTGGAACTACGCCTAAAGGACAACAAAAATATACAAATAATATACAAAAAATACCCTTTGATCCAGCAATACCACTACTGGATCTATACCCTGAAGACATTACGAAAAAAGGATAAAAACATCACTTGTACAAAAATATTCATAGCAGCCCTGTTTGTAGTGGCAAAGATTTGGAAATTGAGTGAATGTCCTTCAATTGGGGAATGCCTTAGCAAACTGTGGTATATGTATGTCATGGAACACTATTGTTCTATTAGAAATCAGGAGGGATGGGAATTCAGGGAATCCTGGAAGGATTTGTATGAACTGATGCTGAGTGGGATGAGCAGAACCCAAAAAACATTGTACATCCTAAAAGCAACATGGGAGTGATGATCAACCTTGATGAACTTGCTCATTCTATCAGTGCAACAATCAGGGACAATTTTGGGGTATTTGCAATGGAGAATACCATCTGTATGCAGAGAAAGAATTGTGGAGTTTAAATAAAGACCAAAGACTATTACCTTTAACTTAGGGAAAAAATTAATCTTTTTATGTAATTTTGCTGTCCTCTTATACTTCATTTTTCTTCCTTAAGGATATGATTTCTCTCTCATCCCATTCAACTTAGATCAATGCATACCATGGGAAAAATGAAAAGACTAACAGACTGCTTTCTGTGGGAGTGGGGGGAGAGAAGCAAGATTAGGGGGAAAATTATAAAACTCATATAAAATCTTTCTTGAATGAAAAAAAATGGGGTTGACTGGTGATAGGGGAAATTTCAGCATAACAGACAAGAGAAAAAGTCCAAGACCTAAACTGGCTAAACAGTAGATAGACTTTGAGGTTGACAATGTAAAGACAAGGTGAATTGTAACAATGCCAATTCAACAGTTCACAGAACTATTTATGTTCTGATGAAGTTTCCTAGATGTTATAACTATAGTAATAATTAAAATGATCAAATTCTATTTTATACACACACACACACACACACACACACACACACACACACACATATGTATATATGCTGAGGGCTCCACCTGTTTTGGTTGATCTGATTTAGGTTTGCAGTCTTAGGGACTCTTTTTTGGGTTTGGTTTTTGGTTTTTGCAAGGCAAAAAAAGTGATTTTCCCAGGCTCACATAGCTAGGTAATTATTAAGTGTCTGAGGCCGGATTTGAACTCAAGTTTTCTTGACTCCTGGGTCGGTGTTCTATCCACTGTGCCACCTAGCTGCCCCAGTAGGGACTCTTTAAGCAGGTCACTGGGCATTTGTACAAAAGCCAGTAGAACATCCTAGTAACAGTTTTCTCAGATAATATATAAAAGAACATATTTATAAGCATCTATTTGTGTACAGTCATCTGTGCTAGGCACTGGAGGTAGGAGGTTTAGAAATGACAATGTTCAGTTTATTAAATAATTAGAATCATAGATTTAAAGGTCATCTAGAACATTAGCATCAAATAGAAATTAAGCCTTAGAAAATCACAAATTAACATTATCCATGTTGCATTGCATTTTTGATCTTCCCAAAGATATTTGAATCTGGTTGAGGCCACATTGAAAGTTTTGCACTATTTGAAGACCACCTGTTAACTCTGATCTAGAACAATTTTTTTTACTCTACAGATGAAGCCCATGGACGACTATGATTTAAAATCACAATCTACTAATATCAGGATTGTTTTTGTATCTGTGTGTATATGATGTATTTATGAATATATACATGGACATGCAAGAATATATAGTCAGTTTTCATTTAATAGTTATTTTCTGCTTCTTTCTTTTTAAGGCAGTCAGGGTTAAGTGACTTGTCCAGGGTCACATAGCTAATAAGTGCCTGAGGTCTGATATGAAGTCAGGTTCTCCTGACTTCAGGGCTGATGCCCTATCTACTGCTCCATCTATCATAGCACCATTCCTACTATGATTATTTTCTGTAAAGAGACCACTGGGGCAGTTTAATGGCCCAGTGGACAGAACACCAGCCCTGAAGCCAGGAGAACCTCAGTTCATATCAAGCCTCATATACTTACTAGCTCTGTGACCCTAGATAAGTCACTTAATCCTAATTGCCTCACCTTCCCTCCAAAAAAAAGTTTTGATTAACACTGAATTGGCAAATATCAAATCACTGTCCTAGGAGAAATAAAGGATTAGATTTATTCCTGCAAACCTCTGGTGGGGTACAACATTTAGTTTAGCAGTTTCTGGAGTTATCTTAATGCAAATCAGCAAATCACCACCTTTTTCTGGATGTATCATATTGTTGATTCATTAATACTGAACTCATGGCCAACAGCATTCTAACTCATACCTAGGAGGCACGTCACTAGAAAGCATTTCTTGGGGGCCATTTTAAACAGCAAAATCAGCAACAAAAATCACAAAAATATGGTAAATTGTAGCATTAAATTGATGGCCAAAAGGACACTTGTTTACAATAGTAGAGCTGGAACAGGAAGGCAAAGTATCTCCTAATCAGACCTTAGTTGGAAACATGGGCATCTTGTGACCCAGATTTTTTTGCCTCTCTGAACATGTCTGCAAATGACTAAAAAAAATGTTGCAAGTATTGATTTGGGGGTATACAAATTTTAGCATATAAGCAAATCTGCAAATATAGAATCCACAATTAATGACTGTGTTTGATTTTTGAACTTGTATTCCCAGCATCTGATATGGTTTCTGGCATAGAGTAAGTATTCAGTAAATGGAGATAATAGCTTCTACTTTCTTTTTTCCTCCTAATATTTATTTAAGGTAATGGGGTTAAATGACTTGCCCAAGGTCACACAGCTAGGTAATTATTAAGTGTCTGAGGTTGGACCTGACTCCAGGGCTGGTGCTCTATCCACTGGACCACCTAGCTGCCCCTAATAGCATCTCCTTTCTCCAAAATACCTCTAAATCGGGGGCAGTGGATAGAGCACCGGCCCTGGAGTCAGAAAGACCTGAGTTCAAATTTGATCTCAGAGACTTAATAATTACCTAGCTGTGTGACCTTGGGCAAGTCACTTAACCCCACTGTCTCGAAAAAAAAAGACCAAAATACCTCTAAATTCTTCTGCATATATGTTTGTGTATATGTGTGTATATATGTATCCATAGCATGTTTGAGCTTTGGGAAAAAACTAGGAATCCTAAGGCACAGAGGGGAGGAGGGAGTGCATTCCAGTTTACCAAAAACCATGGAGATGGGAGATGAAGTTCCATATCTCAAGAACCAAAAGAGGGCAATCTAGCCACAGCATAAAGATTGTGAAGGGGAATATTGTATAATAAGGCTGTAAATGTGGTTTGGAGCTGGAATATAAAAGCCTTTAGACACTGAACAGAGGAGTTTGTATTGACTATTAAACAGGGTATGCTTTAGAAATAGAACTTTGGCATGTGGCATTAGGGTTACAAACAGTGTGTAAGTAGTTTGCAAGTCTACAAGTTGATGGTATATACTATTAGGGGTAGACACTGTGTGTCCACATCCCCTCAGTTTCCACCACAGTGCCTTAGAGGTAATTCAATTCAACAAGCATTTATTAAGTGCTTACTGTGCTAGACACTTAGGACAAAAAAACAAAAACAAAAAGTCCCTACCCTCAAGAAATTTACAACATTTATGTGCACAGATAAGTAAAAGTCAAATGTATATTAAGTCATTTCAGTGGAGAAGAGAACACTAATAATTGAGGAATCAGACAAGTCAACAAGTCAACAATATGGCATCGGGGTAGCTAGGTGACATAGTGGATAAAGCACCGGCCCTGGAGTCAGGAGTACCTGAGTTCTAATCCAGCTTCAGACACTTACTGATTACCTAGCTGTGTGGCCTTGAGCAAGCCACTTAACCCCATTGCCTTGCAAAAAAACCCCCAAAAACCTAAAAACAACAACAACCCCCCCCAAAAAACCCAATATGGCATCTAAGATGAACCTTGAAGAGAGATTAGCTACCAATTCTAGACTCACTGATGAGGAGGGAGAATAATCTAGGCATAGGGACAGAGCTAAATGGTAGGTCATAGATGTACAATAGCACTTTGCCTGAAACTTGAGTGAAGTGATATTTTGAAATCAGTCTAGAAAAAATAATAGCTAATCTCTCTAAAGTACTTTAAAGTTTGCAAAGCATGTGCCATATATTCTCATTTGATCCTCATGACAACTCACTGAGGTAGGTGCTACTATTGTGGTCCTTTTTTACAGATAAGGAAACTGAGACCCAGAGTAAGTAATTTAGCCAGGGTCACACAGCTAGCAAGTATCTCAGTGCTTCCTGACTCCATGTCTATTCCACTCTATTCACTCTAAATATTCACTGTATTCCACTCTATTCACAATATAGCACTGACATAGATTGCACTTAGATAGATGGAGAAATTGGTGCTAGATTGTGAAGAGCTTTGAATGCCAAATAGGAGTTTTCATTTTATTGTAGAGATACTTGGGAGCAACTGAAGCTTCAGAGGGGGAGTGGCATGATTAGATCTGTGCTTTTTCAAATTATCCATTTGGCACCTATGTGGATTATACTAGGAGAGACTAGAGGCAGAGAACACAATTAGGAGTCTCTATCAATGGTCCAGCAAGAGATAATTGAGACCAGGTGAATGAAGAAGAGGGAGCAATCTTGGAAAATGTGCAGGTAGATTTAACAAGACAACAGAGAAGGTTTGAATTTACCAGAGTGGAGCAACTTTGAAGAACTGGATGCTGCTCTGACCACCTCATGAAGTATATGCCTCTGGGGTGACAGGATCTCCTGATTGGGTCTCTGGACAGGGGAGGTTTGCAACAGAAATGACTGGGAATTAAACATCAGGAGGGATAGACTTTTATCATGAAACAGTCTGTAAGAAGTTATTTGCAAATACACTTGCCCTCCCAGGCTCTACTCTCCTGGAATGTTCATTAACAGTCTGTCTCTTAGACTTCAAGCAAAGATGGGGGAGGTAGGTGGAGAGAACAATTTCTTCTCACCCCACCTCCTAGTGGCAATAACAGCAATAACCAGAGAAATAGTCTGAGCCTGTGTCCCTGGTTGCCTTTTTCTTTTGCATTTTCTATTTCTTTGCCTGGGCACTGTTCAAAATTATTAATTCCAAGAAAAGAACATTTTCAGTCTTGGCAACAAGTTTGTAAGTCTAAGAGTTTTTAGAGTTCCTGAGGCAGGTGCTGAGAGTCCACCTGGAGATGATTTCCACAATGACTCTTGGGGAAGAACACCATCCCAAAGAGGATGGAGAGAACTAAGCCTTGGCTACCAGGAGTCTTAGACCTAGCAATGTGCTCAGGCAGTATGGATTTGAAGTGGATGTGAATGCAAATTATCTCTCCAATTGTTCCACTTCTTTGGGAGTAAAGTGAATGTAAGATGCTATTTGAAATGTGTGAATCTGTGTATATTGCATGTTGAGAGTCTTAAACATTTTTGGTGGTGGATATAGGCAGTTGTCCTTTACTGGTAGCCACCTGGTACACTATCTGTTTTTACAAACAGTAAATTAACAGCTTATTACCCATAAATTGGAGAGCCTAGAGATATGAGTCATGTCTAAGTTTTGTTTTAGAGATTTTTTCAGTAGTTTTACCCCACATGAGGTCAGGAATAGAGAAAGAGAAAACTGAACGTCCTATGTGTTTAGAATGGGAGGGGGTTGGAGAAAGGAGGGCACACTTAGTTATTTGATGAACAATTGTTTTCAGCCCAAGGTAGAACACAAAATACAAGGTAGAATAGCTTGCTTAGAAAAGACCCAGACAAGGGGCAGCTAGGTGGTGTAGTGGATAAAGCATTGACCTTGAAGTCAGGAGTACCTGGGTTCAAATCTGGTCTCAGTCACTTAATAATTACCTAGCTATGTGGCCTTGGGCAAGCCACTTAACCCCATTTGCCTTACAAAAAAACTTAAAAAAAAAAGACCCAGACAGAATGTTCTAAGAAAATCTGGGGAAAGAGATTACTTAAAAGAATTTTTTTAAAAATTTAAGGCCATAGGGTCAAGTAACTTGCCCAAGGTCACACAGCCAGGCAATTATTAAGTATCTGAGGCCAGATTTAAACTCAGGTCCTCCTGACTACAGGACCTGTGCTCTATCCACAGAACTACCTAAGAGATTTTCATGGAGTCAGGGAAGGCTTCAGGGAAGATGAGGTGAATTCCTCTGATGATCACAGTAAACAACAGCAGTTATTCCATCGGAGATGGTCAAGAATATAGGCCACAGGATTTTAGGACTAGTGACACTAGATTTATTTTATAGGTCTAGTGCAACATTTTAATCCCTACAATTGTTGGTTAGTCATATTTGACTCGGAGTTTTCTTGGCAAAGATAGTAGAGTAGATTCCCAATTCCTTCTCCTGCTCATTTTGCAGATGAGGAAATTGAGGGCACAGGGTTTTAAGTGCTTGCCCAGTAAGCGTCTGAGGATGGATTTGAACTCATGAATCTAATTATCAGTCCTCTATACACTATAGTGCCATCTAACTGCCCAATTCATGCCACTGGGCACCTCCCAGATTCATAAGTAACCTTTTTGGGAATGTGATCCTTGTACTACCTGTTTCTTAGGGGTGTGGTAAGAAAATAACTTTCCAGCCCTTAAGGGCTACATAAATGAGAGGTTTCAATCATGTTAATCCAAGTTTCAGGTGTTTTATACTCAGTATTTAGAATAGTTGTCTTCAGCTGTTATTTTCTTTTTCTTAAGAAAGATTTTGAGTTTTACAATCCCCCCCCACTTCTTGTTTCCATTCCCCCCGAAGGGCATTCCATTAGTCTTTACATTGGTTTCCAGGTGTTATTTTCAACCTAACACTCTTCTGATCCAAAATTTCCACTGGATCCCCTATATCTTGTCAAAACCAAACTTTTCAGTAGCCTGGACTTCAAGAGCCTCCATCAACTGCTCCTTCAACCCACCCCCAGATTATTTTTCACTCCCGAAAACATCCTCTACTCCAGCCAAATTGATATATTTTCAAGATCTATGTGGCAAGACACTTGACTCCTCTGGAAGGTTTCCCTTCTAGTTTTAAAATCTTTTCACTTGTTCATTTCTCTATTTTCACACTCATAAACATTTCTTTTCACTCAAAAATATTAATTTTCCTCTAAAATAAAACTCTGAATTCATCTTTCTGGATTAAATTCATTATTCTTCTATCTGGGACTGCCAGTATATGTCAATGCTGCTATTTATAATAGTTTTAAGCAAATAAAGCTTAAAAACTAGGAGCTGCTAGGTGGCGCAGCACTGGCCCTGGAGTCAGAAGGACCTGGGTTCAAATTTGACCTCAGACACTTAATAATTACCTAGCTATGTAACCTTGGGCAAGTCACTTAACTCCAATGGCTTGCAAATAATACAAAAAAAATGTTCCTCAAAAACTAGTTTTGGAGACACTGCAAAATTTTGCACATTTGTCCTGTCATTGAGAACAATGAGGTTTTACATTCTACATAGTGTATTGGTATTTTGAGGTTTTTACAGCCTTCTAAAGAGGGCTAAATCTTGACTAAAACTTTGGTTTTATTTAGTCTGGTGGCAGGGCTCTGGGAAAGACATTCATTCTCCACAGGCAGCATGGTAGAGGGGATTGAAAGCTGCAATGGGAAGAGGTAGGCTTGAATCTTGTCTCAGCAGTGTGTGAACATGGTTGTCAACTTCTTTGGGCCTTCTCTGCAAATAGGGATACATTCTCTAAATTATGCTGTGTGTATACATCTATCTTGTGTAGACAGTTTGCATATCTCCCCCATCAGTATGGGACCTCCCTGAGCACAGACACTAGTTTCATCCTTCTTTGAATCTGCTAGCTCTTAGCAGAGTGACTGACTCATAATTGGCTTAATAAATGCTTGTTAATTGATTCCTTTTTAGGGCTGCTACAAAAATCAAAGAAGAAAATATATGTATGATAGGATTATAGATTTAAAATTGTGCCCAAGATTGTACAGCTAATGTCAAGTCTGAGGGTAAATTTGAACTTGAGTCCTCCTGACCCCAGGGCTGGTGCTTTAATCCACTGGGCCATCTAGCTTCCTGGATCCATAGATAAACTGAGGCCCAGAATGATTAAACAACTTCCCTTTTTCTCATCAGACACTCCCATCCTGCCAGTACCCTAGGTTTCTAACCTCAGCATTATCCTCAATTCTTTCCCATTCTTCCTCACCCCAAACTTTCAATCTATCTTGCTGTTTTTACATCACTTTCTCATCTCTATCTAGATGTCAAATAGATCTTCCTTAAGTCTTTTCTCACTCTAGTCCATCTAACACAATGTTCCCAAAATGAATTTTCCTTAAGCAAAAATCTGAATGTCATTTACCGAACTTCATCAACTCCAGTATCTCCCTATTCCTTTTAAGATAAACTATAATCTCCTGGGCTTACCTTTTAAAGTTCTTCACAACTGGGCCCTATAACCTTTCTAGCTTCGTTGGTTACTACCCACCCCTAGCCACATGCAGTTTGTGATCTAGAGTTTGTTTCTTAACAGGACATCTTTCCACGTCTCTTCTTTTTACTGAAGCCTAAGTACCCTATTATTCTATGAAACCTTTCCTGATCTTTCCAAACATTAAACTACCTTGCATTTGACTGCCTTGCATTTCTTTAAATCCTGTAATAATTATTTGAACACAGGCACCTGGATTTTTAACGTGTCCCTGTATCTGGCGTAATAGGCATTTAAAGCAGAATTGGGTCTTTGGCCCAAGTTCTCTTGACTTCTACTTTATGCCTCATTGCTTACTTTGTGCACACTACACATACATAAACTGTCAATATGGATTTTTTTTTTTCAGAGAAGGGGCTTAGAAATAACCAGTTGGCAGTCTTAAAAGCAACTTAAGATGTTAAAGCTACAGAACTCTAGTGATCTTCTAATCCAATTCCTTCATTTCCTGGTACTTACATGCCTACCCAGCGTGACAGTGCCTTGTTTCATTTGAACCCCACTGGCTTTCCACTAGTATCATGAAGCTGACTGAAGGGATCAGCAGTGTCCCAACCCCAGACCATTTCCTTGAGGCTCAGAATACAAAACTGGGCTTTGTCACATGGTGAAAGGAGGTTTCTAATTCCCCCCAGCCCAGGGATCCACTTTTCCTTTTTAAGAAAAACAGCTGTTCCTGAGATAAGGAGAGGGGCATGTTACATCCCTGTTCTGTGCAACAAAAGGAAGCTGATAACCTTGATTGACAAGCAGCAGTAGGCCTCCCCAGCCCCACTCCCTTGGCCCCCCAGGATAGATTGTTCTCAAGACAGCTGGACAGAAACTAGAATGAATCTGTGTAAAGGGTCCTAGAGCTGGGGGTGGGACACTGTGGACTGCAGAGAGAAGGGCAGAGATGGAGGAGCTGCCAGCTACCTTTTGTAAGCATGGCCTAGGAAAGACAATATGGGTGGAGATTTGTTGCTCTAAGCCCAGGAGAGACTAGAGAAGGGGAAGACAATTAGTGTGGGGTACCCTTGAAGGCTCAGGGTTGAATTGCTTTCTCTTTTTGTCTTGGAGTCCCTCCAGCTTGTTGGTATTGAAAGCTGAATTGTCTTTTCCTTAGCTGTTACTATCACAGATTGAAACTAATTCCATCAGACCCCCCCCCCTTCCATCCCATCACTGACATAGGAAAAAGCAAACAATCTTCTACATTAAGAGTTTATTTCCCCAATCTGAAAAGGAGAAGTAGCCAGGCAATTCCAAACCTGTTACCAAGGGCCTCTAAAGTTTGTGACACCAAACCAAGAGACTGGTGGCAGCGAAGTGGGGAGAGAGAAGGAAGGGAAGGGAGGCACAGGAGACACAGCTCCCAATCTGTGTGCACTTGGTCCCATGTCTGTCTTGGCTAGGCCTTATGGGGGTGAGGGTGGGCCCTGCTTGGGGATGGTAGCCCCAGATCTCAAGGGAGGAGGAGGGGCCAGCTGAGCAGGGTCCCAGGTCGGCACAAATCAAGGCAATACATAACTGACAGGCCAGGCACAAGATTCCAAGGCAGGGGCTGAGAGCTCCAGCCAGGGACAAGTAAGGCTCAACCATTGGCTTTGTCCTTCAGGGGTCTTTGTTCAAATAGGCCTAGAGACTCCCCAGGTAGGAGAGCTGCCCTGACCACAGGAAAGTGACCTAGATGAGGAAGCCAGAGCCTCCCCAGGTCCCCAGGGAGTGAAGAAGCCCCCCCTTTCTGGACTGTGGGGGTGGGGCATGGAGAGAAGAACAGGTTAGAAATTTGGCAGTTTGGCTCTCACCAGCTGGGGGCAGTTCCTGGAGCCCTGGTCTGGGAGAGGGGGGTAGGGCTGAGACCCTAGGCAAGCTAGGGAGAAGGGGCAGCAGCACAGACAGACAATGTGAGTCGCTGTAATTAGCGTAAGTGGAAGGAAGGTGGAGATAGGGAACCACATGCTCATGCAGACACAGGGGAGCCAGAGGTTAGTGACTGGGGGGAGCAGTTCTCCCCACATAGCACACGTTCCACATGTTAAGGCATCATGGTTACACGGTTACAGACAGCAATGAATGAACTGACAGGCCTTAGATGGCCACACAGAGGGGGCAGAAGAACAGCTAGAGGTCTCTTCACTATCCTGATTCTGTGGTGCACCCCTCCCCCCAACTTCAAAGGGAAACAAGACATGATTTGTTGGTAGGGCTGCAGCAGCTGAGGGAAGAAAATTTAAATTCCTGTTGAAGCCCAGGACAGACCCCCTTCCCTTTGACCCAAGGGAAGAATTGGGGACTTGAAGGAAGTTTAGGCCTTGGCTGAAGCCCCCACTTCCAAGCAAGACACTGGGCTGAAGCAGCAACAGGAAAAACGATGATAACCACCTGGGAGGCTGAGAAGGGGCCCAAGAAGACAAAAAATGGGACCCCCCCCATCCAGGAGAAAGGGGGGGGGTGAGAAGACAGTCAGGTGGGGGTGGGGACTCCCCTGTCAGCACTTTGGTATGGGATTAGGGGTTGAGGAGGAAAGTAGGATCAGGGTATTGGGGTCAGGGTGGGGTTTTCCTGTGGCCACTGTCTGGGGATGCTTCCCTCCCTCCCTCCCTCCCTCTCTAGGGCCATAGGTTCAGTCCTTCCATTCCTTTTTGATGGTGAGGTTCCACTCCCATGAGAGGTGATCCGTTTTGTCATCATCTGTGAAACGAGACTTGATGTTGTAGCTGCCACGAGCAAGCATGCCTTTGGGAGCCTCCTCTACAGGGGTGAGGAACTCATATTCTTCTGCTCGAGGCCCATAACTGCCTACCATGTAGTCAGTTTTGTCAACTGTAGAAAGACATAGTCACACAGAAGAAAAATTAGTGAGGCCACCGCAATGAATCCTCTATCTCCTCTCCTACCCCCAACCCAGAAATCTATGAATATGCTGGAAGACTGGGTTTGGCAATACTTGGTATGATTTTTAGTAGCAAAACAACTGGTGTTATGAAATACATGGAGGGAGGGGAGGAGAAAGGAAGGAAAAAAGAATAGGAGAGATCTATCCTCTCCACATTTTGGGAACATTTTCCCCAGGATATCCTACATTATCCCTATCTGCAGACTCTTGTAGGAAAAAAAAATGCCAAATACTGCTAATAGCCTTGACACAATCTTTGGAGAGTCAGTTGTCCCCTACTCCAGGCTATCTGTGGGGTTGAGTCCCCTGGGCCCAAGGTATACCCCATTCCAGAACTCACTCTTGACGCCTTTTCTGTAAGTGTGCTGGATGTACTTCATGCCTGACACGATCTCCCTATTCACCTGGAAGGAACAAAGTCACTGAAGTTACTCTGGGCCTTCAAGGGAGTCAACCTAGATTCTCCCTAGGGAAACCTTCCCCAGCCACCCTGCCTTACCTGGAAGGAGATTTTTATCCGGTACTCCACACCCTCCTTCAGCACGAATGACTGCTTCTTGAAGCTCTCCAGGTCACCTGTTCAGAGAGAACAAGTGCTGTGATTGTGAATTCCCTTCCTCCACTGTTCTCCTTGGGCAGTCTGTTTCCAATGCTGCCTGACTCAGTCCCTGATCTACAACCCCCAGCAATATTCAGCCCACTTTATTCACAACTGTAGATTCTACCAAATATAATAGGCTTTAAATCAGGCTCTCTTTGATTGCATTTTAGCCCCTCACCATCAGAGGGCGCCAGGACAAAAGCTGAGGGAAGGCTAAAAGTTGTGTAAAGGGTAAGTGATGACAAGGAAATCCTCCCCCACCTCCTCAGGTCTCCCTACTATACTCACCAGTCAGATCTAGCTCCAAGGGACCAGGCGCAGTGCTGCACACCAGGGTCAGGCGTGTCACAATGACATTAGGAGTATTGGGATCTGAAGGCATGGAGAGGAAAGTGGGTTGGTTAGAATGCCAGCCCTAGGCAAGTTCCCCTAGAGGGGATGCAGGGCAGTTTTCATTGTGCCTGTCAGGATCTTCCCTACAAAGACTGCCCAGGCAAGTACTCCCCGAACCCTTCCTGGAAGCCTGCAAAGTGGCTCCTACCAGCAGAAACAGTCACACTGCCCAACAGGGCCTCTTTATACTTCCGAAGGCTCTCATCATCTTTGTCCAGCTCCTGAATCTCCTGGATGCTCTTCTGTGCTGGGGGCTTATAGTTGACAGAGTGTTCATCCTCCTCATTCTCAGCTGCAATCTGAGCTAACTGCTCTGCGGTAGGCTCTTGCTCTGCCATGCTCACCACCTGATTGAACTTTGGAAACCTGTAGAGAAGAAAGGATAGTTTCAGCAGCATAGCCTCAAGATAAGGGTAGGGCAAAAGAGAGAGAATGGGAGAGAATAGGTGTAAGGAAGGAAAGAGGGAGGGAAGGGGATGAGGAAAAAATAAAGGGAGGAGGGAGAAAGCTCCCCCACCCCGTCTGCACCCACTAATCCTGGAGTCAACACAAAGGCAATCTGCACAGCAAAGTTATAGAACTACCCACTGCAGCCCTCAGCTGTGGCCCTGCAAGGACTAACACAGACAAGACTTGACTTCTGTCATTCTTGAGGTCCAATCCCTTCCTTAAAGCAGAATTATGAAATAACTCCACTGCAAAGCTTGCTCCCTGGACAACAAACACTGGAGCAATCACTGGCAGGTACCATAGCCAAGATACATGAGAAAACTTGGGGTAAGTGCTTTGAAAACAGCAGGGACTTAAAAAATGGTTATTACGTAAATTCCTGAGAAGTCCCTAGAAACTATCCTCCTTGATTCTATGCAACACTCCATCATAAACAGATGTAACACAGAGCTATATAAAAAACTCATTTTAGTGCCTACAGTACATAGTTCAGAAAGAAACTTTTCCTAACCCTGTAGACATAAAATAACTGGATACTCAGACTCTTACTCAATGAACCTCAGGTTTGATGACATCCACTATGGCAATCTCTCCTATTAAACACATAATCAAGCTCACTTCAGGTCTCTCCTCCCTAGAAAAAGAGTTGCCAGAGAAAAATTCCCAAGTTTTTAAAAAAAATAAAGCAGAAGAGATTGACTCTCCTCTTAGCTGAGCCTACCCTCAATGTTGAGAGACCCCATCAAAAAGCTTAGACCTGCCCAACTTTGTCCTAACACATTCTGGCCACACATCCTAGTCAAGGGACTTCAGTATCCTGTCTTGGAAGAGCAAGGACACACAAATGAGGAAGACAGCAAAGAACTCTTATTTTTCTCTCTCCTCTAAGGCAGATTCTCCAACAATTCCCTGACTACACCAACCCAAAACCCCTTAAAGACTTCCTATACTTTACTCCATTACTTCTGAAGGTACACCATGCCTAGCTACCATTTCCAGATGGCCAACCCCTCTCAATCAAGGTTGGCCAAGGTTGCCAAGGGGTCAAGAAGGCTAGGAAATTGAGAAAAGATTTGGGAATTAAGAGATCCAAGGCAAATTTAGAGAGCAGTTTCAGTTGAATAAGGTCAAAGGTCAATTTGCAGAGAGAATTAAGTGTGAAGAAAGGAAGTGGAGGAGCCTATTCAAGATGGCTTTCTCAAGTTGTTTATTCGATTTATAGGACAAAAATAGGGATAGACAGATTAACTGAAGATGGAAGAGACATGGGCAGGTTTGTATTAAGAATGGGAATGATACAAGGGTCAATCCCCAACAGGAGACAGACTGGAATAGGAACACTTATGCTTTTGGCAACCTTGGCAAAGAGAAGAATCACCTTTTTGTTTGAGAGGGGGTGACAGAAAAGATCGTAGTGGAAGGGACCTAAGTGATGTGATATGAGGAGGAGAGAAAGGAGAGTTCTTATTAAATGGAGTCAAATTATTTCAGTCACGGGCAGCTAGGTGGCGCAGTGGATAGAGCATCAGCCCTGGAGCCAGAGGACCTGAATTCAAAGCTGGCCTCAGACATTTAATAATTACTTAGCTCTGTGACCTTGGGCAAGTCACTTAACCCCATTGCCTTGCCAAAAAAACCCAAAAACAAAACACTCAACTTAAAAACAAATTATTTCAATTAAATATGGAGTAAAGTTCTCAACTGAGATGTTGAGGGAGCATCCATGGAAATTGGAAAAGGAATGAAAAGATTAGAAAAGTCACTCCTGGGGGCTGCTAGGTGGCATAGTGGATAAAGCACCGGCCTTGGAGTCAGGAGTACCTGAGTTCAAATCCGGTCTCAGACACTTACGAATTACCTAGCTGTGTGGCCTTGGGCAAGCCACTTAACTCCATTTGCCTTGCAAAAAAAACCTAAAAAAAAAGTCACTCTGGTGGGTGGGTTAGTAAATCTTTTAGAGAAGGTCTGATAGGAGATTAAAGGAATAGTGCAGTAAAGACAGGAACCTTTTACACTCTCCAACACTAGTCCTGGTCCCAGAGGAGTCCATAAACCCTAGACAGCCAGTCATTTACATTCTTAATCCTTTCAATTGAAGTCCTCCTTCTGTCCAAGAGCTAGGGCTCCACCTAAACTCATCCCAAGTTTATCTAAAAGGTGGCCAAATTGGGAGAAATTAGAATCCACTTTGAGAACTACTTGTAGCTAGAAACTATTCAATCACTTCTATTCTTTTCCTATTGCAAGATCCTCCTCAGGGCTGCTAGGTGGTGCAGTGGATAAAGCACCGGCCCTGGAGTCAGGGGTACCTGGGTTCAAATCCGGTCTCAAGACACTTAATAATTACCTAGCTGTGTGGCTTTGGGCAAGCCACTTAGCCCTAAGAAAACTAAAAAACAAGATCCTCCTAGAAATCTGTCTTCTGAGCTCTCACTAAAACTGAAAATTCTCCCTTCAAAGTTGTCTACTATCTCTTAACTGCAAAATCCAAGGGTCTTTTTTTCAGAACTTCTTGACTTCTCTGAGGCCTCTGACACTTCCAATCACCCTGTTCTCCTGGATAATCGCTCCTCTCCAGGAGAATAATATTTCTTGATAGTAGTCTCCTGGTTCTGTCTAATTGATGCTTCTAGGTCTCCACTGAATATTTTTTTTGGCAAGGCAATGGGGTTAAGAGACTTGACCAATGTCATACAGCTAGGTAATTATTAAGTGTCTGAGGTCAGATTTGAACCGACTCTGGGGCCAGTGCTCTATTTCTTGCACTACCTAGCTGCCCCCATCTCCACTGAATCTTCACTGAGATGACACTCCAAACCATCTTCCCCCTCTATAGCATCTCACTTGGTGATCTCATAAATGCCCATGAGTTCAATTATCATCTCTTATACAGATGACTCTCAGGTACATATATTTAACTCTAATTTCACTCTTAACCTCCAGTCTCATAATACCAACTGCTTTAAAAATCTCAAACTGTATGTCCCTTAAGCAAACTCAATCTGTTCAAAACAGACCTTATTTTCTTCCCTGGTCTACCACAAAATCCCTTTTACTGTCAGGGGTATCACCACCCTCTCAAAACACCCAGAAGTAAAACAAAGGTGTCAACTCCTCATTCTCCCAGCCAATTTTGTGCTAACTCTGGTTATTTGTACCTTGAGGACATCTCTCATATATATCATCCCTTTCTCTCTTCTAACCTAGCCACCTCACACCCTGACTACTGCCAGAGCTTCTGCTTGGTATCCTTTCCTTTTCTCTCCCCATTCCAGATCCTCTTCCACAAAAATGCTAAAGTAATTTTTCTAAAGGAGCAGTTCCCACCCACCCTATTAACTAAACTCACCCAATTCCCTATTCACTTCAGATTGAAAACTGTAATCCTCTACCCTCTCCTCTTCCACACCCCTCCAGTACCCTACCATTCAGTGACACTGGCCTTCTGGCTGTTTCTCCCCAGTGACCCTTTGTAAGTAAGTTGACTCCATGCCTTTTCACTGGCTGTCCCCCATTCTTGAAATTCTCTGCCTTCTCACCTTCACTTCAACTCCTGGCTTTCCTGGGCTTTTTGTTCAAGACTTAACTCAAATCTCACCTTCTCAGAGTGAAGAGAAAGCAGAGTCAAGAAACAATGTATCCGTATATAACAATTACAATGTTACAAAATGACAAAGAACATGCAAACCCCCAAAGAAAAGATATGAGACCTCAACCTTTCTCCTATATATAGAGATGGGAGTAGAATGTGGTACATTGTATGTATTTTCATACTTTTTGGATACATTTATTGATTAGTATGCTGATTTTTCTCCATTTTCTTGATGTTTAAAAATACTGTTATGTTGGTTTGTTCTCTAGGAGGGGGGAGAAATACTCTGTAAAATTAAGGTGAAGACATTATTAAAACTTTTTAAAAATCCCACTTTGAGCCAAGAGATCTTCCTGAGTCCACTGCTAGTGCTTTCCCTTTGAGATTACCTTCCAGTTACACTATAACTTTATTATAGATACAATTTTTTTGTGTTGTATTACTTAGAAAGATGTGAACTTCATTCTGCCTTTTTTCTGTATCTTCAATGCTTACTTAGCACATTTAATGGTACAAGGTAAAAATTACTTGGTTTAATTCCGCACCTAATCTCAGTTTTCTTTGTTGGCTTAACATCTACTGCCTACTTCCCAGTGGTTCATTTACCACGCCCACCCTTGATTCTGGTCTAGGGTTCTCTTCCTTAGAGTTTCTTAACCTTTTTTGTTTCAAGGTCCACTTGGACCATCAGATGAAACTTAATTATTCTACAGTATTACAGAGAAAACCAATTACAATGAAACAGAAGTAACAAAGTATTTTTTTAAATAAACACAACAAACACAAGTTCATGGATCCCAAGTTAAGAATTTGCTTTTTTATGGGTAATGAACTCTTCAATGAAATTTACTCAATTATCTCTCTGAAGATGACTTTCAGATCTCTATATTTTAGCCCTATTCAATCTCCTGAGTTCCAGTGCTACATTAGATATTTCTAACTGAATTCCCTACAGACCTCTTATATTCAATATGAGTAAAACAAAATTTATTATCTTCCTCTAAATTCATTCCTTTGCCCAATATTCCTATCACTATTGAGGGTACTACTCCCAGTCACCTAAATCACAATTTTAGAGTCATCTTAAAGTTTTCCACATCTTCTATAAACCCCAAATTCAAACAACTACCAACTCATGATGATTCTAGAACATCTCTTATATCTATACTCTTCAAGACACAGAACCAGTTCAGGCTTTTCACTACCTCTTGTTGGAACGCTGAAAGTTTTATTTACCTTTTACGACCTGGCTCTAACATATTTTTTCAACCTAATATGACATTATACAAACATTATCTCAAACTCTGAAAATCTCTGTTCCTCATATGTGACACCTCCATTTTCTATATTCATTATGTACTTTGCACTGGTTGTTTCCTCTAACTGGAATTCAATCCCTCTTCACCTTCAAGTCAAGGAACCTCTATTTTTTTTGAGACAGCTCAAGCATCACCTTTTCCATGGATGCTTTCCTGGGTCCCTCAAGTACCAAGTACCTTTTTGGGGTTCACTAGATGTTAACTTCTTTATGTAGAGACATTGTTTCATATATTTCATTTTCATTCCATAATACCTGGTACATAATTAGCAATTACAAAATGCTTGCTGATTAACTGAATAGCCTCTTAATTGGTCTCCTTGCCTCCAGTATCTTTTCTGTATAATCTGTAAACTAAAAACCTGCTAAATAGATCTTTCTTAAAGTAGACCCTGCACCTGCCACTCCCCTATTTAATTAGAGCCCGACTTCCTCAAGTATAATGCTGAAAATTCCTTTGAAAGGAGATTTAAAGCCCTTTACAATCTAGCTTCAACACATCTTTCTAGACTTCCCATCAAATAATCTACAGTTCAAAGCAAACTAGGCTACTTGCTTTTTTCTGTATGCACAACTCCCCAATTCTTGTCTTAATGCTTTGGCACAGGCTGTAGACCATGCTTGTTGCACCCTCTTCTCAGAATCCCTTTCCTACTTCCAGTCCCTCCCTCAAGAAATCATCATCACATTCACATTACCCTTACCTTATACAAAGTAATTCAGTATATAGACTTTTGAGAGCATATTTAGTTTCCCAAATGCACTTTTAGCTCCTGTATAAAGGAAATTTCCTTTTTTTTTTGTCTTTGTAACATTCGTATCTAGCAGTGCGGGGCATATTGCTGTTGTTTAATACATGCTTATTGATTTTAAAATTCTCCTTGCTCTTCCATCCCAATCTCTCATTAGCAGCACCACAAAACCACTTAGAATCCTTTCATGCTGCATTTGAGTTTGCAAAATCAAGTAAGTCTTATGTAATGTGGATTTTATGAGAAATCAAGAGCCCAAACAGGGTCAGATCCTACGTTCCCTATTGATCAACTCTAGGAAACGAATGAGATTCCTGAAATAACTATACCATTTCAAGGACCTATAACTCTATTTCCTTAAATACCCACAAACTAAGCAATTACAGAAAACAATGATTTAGGAATGGGAAAGGATGAATTTTAAGCAGTTCCCAACATGTCTCAGGACATAAATTTAGGACTAAAGGTCAAAAAAATCAAGAAGCTCAGAAATCATTTAATATTAAAAATCAAATCTATGGGTCCATTTCCTTAGAAGTCGTGTGTCTAATCAGATAGCAATTATTTAGGGTCATAAAATATTAAAGTAGAAAAGAACCAAAGAAATAATCTAATCCAATAGACCTTAAGCTGGGATATATCTGGTGGGGGGTCCCGTTTATTTGGATGGGTAAAAAAAAAATCACATCTTTATTTCCACTAACAAATTTAGCATCCTTCCATGAATGGAGGAAACAAACCATTCTTCTGGGAAGGGGGTCCATGGGTTTTGCCGGATTGCCAAAAAAGGTTCACGAAACAAACAAAAGAGGTTAAGAATGTCCTGATCTAGTCCAATTGACTTTTTTTTTAAAAGAGGAAACTGAGTGGTCGAGACTCTGGGCAATCAGTCAATGAACGTTTAAGGGCCCACTACAGGCCAGTGAGGGGGAGCTCACAGGGTAATGGGGAGAGTTCACCGTCTACACCTGCAGACAGCTAATGGGCCCCCCTCCCGCTACAATCTCCGGTGCTCGGCCTCACCGGGACGCTGCTGGTGTGCGGGTGGCCCTGAGGAAGGAGGAATAATATTTCGCAAAGGCGGAGTGGGGGCGCAGAAAGGGCTCCATCCCGAAGGGGTGCAGGGGCCAGGGGCCTCCGCGGTCACTTGCTCCCGGGCTTCCCCCGGGCTCCCTCCACGGGGCCCGGCCCGGGCCGGCCTCCCCCGCCTCGGGCCGCCCCCCGGCCTCCGCTCTCCACGTGGGCGCGGCTCACCTCGGACGCCATCTGCGCCTCTGCCAGCTCCTGGCTCCCTCTGCCTCTTCCCTCTAAGGGGCTCCGCCGGAAGGATGTGCCGAGCCAGGGGCGGGGACGGGCGGCCAGCTCCCCGGGGCCCCCCACCTGCGGCCGTCCCCTCCCCCGCGCCCCGCCCGGGCCTCCGCCCCGAGGCCCCGCGCCGAGGGCCGCCGTGCCCCGAGGCCCCCGCCCCGGACCCCGGGCGGCGGGAACAAAGGCGGCGGCGGCGGCGGCGGCGGGGCCGCGGCGGCTCCACCCTGGCGTCCCTCCCGGCCGGGCGGCGGCCCCGTCCCGAGCCCCCTCCCGCGGAGGCGGCCCCGGGCCCGGCACGCACTCACCCCGGGCTCGCTGCGTCCGACGCCTCTCGCCGTCCCTCCCGCACTAACGACGAAGCCCGGCGGCCGGCTCCACCCCGCCCGCGCGCCCCCTCCAGTTGCTTCCGGGGTCACGCGACTTCCGCTCGCCAGCCACTCCAGGCGGCCCGGGCCTGCGCAGGCGCCGCGGCGGAGGCGCCGGAGGCGGCGGAGGCTCGCTTCCCCGCCGGGCGGGAGGAGAGGGGGGTCCAGAAGAGACGGTACGCTGGGCCCGGCCATCTTGCCCAGGCCGGCGGCCGCGGAGGGACTGAGGGCTGCCCGGCCGGCCCGGTTTGGGGGCGCCCTGCGTGGCCGGGGGGGCCCCCGGAGGCCGGGCCCAACGCCATGCCCAGCGAACAGCCCGTGGGGTGGGGCTGGCGGGCCCGAGTTCCAGATGACCTTTCCCGTCTCCATGGAAACGGACCGCACCCGGGGCTGCTGCACCCGGGGCTGCTGCTCCCGGGCAGACTCGGGACCCGGCCTGGCTCGCTTTTCCTCCCCGCCCTTCTGGGCCCTGGGCATGGGTTAAACCTCCACGGCCTTAATAATGATAATAATAACAATAATAACAACTGCAGCTGTAGAGCGCTTAAATAATTAATTAGTAGTGACAGCTAGCACTTAGCTCCCCTAAAGTTTGCAAGCCCCCCCCCCCCCCCCCCCGTAGCCGCTGAGGTAGCTGCAATTAGTAAACAGTTTCCAAATGAGGAAGCGGGCTGAAGGAGCGATTTGCCCAAAGTCACAACTAGCAAGGGTCTGAGCTGGGCTTGGAGACTCCCATGCCCGGTGCCCTAGCTTACATCTGTCACTAGCTGATGGAGCTCTCATTAGCAGACTTTTAATAAGACATAAGACTTAAGGCTTCCCATATCAGAGATCCAGACAAAACAATTCAGGAGATTAGATGGGTATTGAATAAGATAGGAAGTTACAAAAGGGGAGTTGAAACAAGTACACAAATAGTTCTAGTAAAGAAGAACATAAGTGCAGAGGAAGAAGGATACTAAATCACGTATAATCTCTGAATCTAAAGATTGTAAGATGTAAAGCTGCCAGAAGCTCTGACTGTGACTGGTCCCCCTCTCCTCTCTGGAACCAAGCTAAACGTTACCAGGTGATTTTAATTTAATTGTAGCGCTGTTCCATCCTGTGCTTGGGCACCCAAATAACCTCACTAGAGTTTCTTTACAAGGTTTCATAAGATAACAGGTTCATTTAGGATAGCAAAATATCTGACCCGGGTTTAAACTTCCCTGAGTAGATAGTGATTTTTTTAAATTTTTTAAATTTTTATTTTTTTAGGTTTTTGCAAGGCAAACGGGGTTAAGTGGCTTGCCCAAGGCTACACAGCTAGGTAATTATTAAGTGTCTGAGGTCAGATTTGAACTCAGGTTCTTCTGACTCAAGGGCCAGTGCTCTATCCACTGAGCCACCTAGCTGCCCCCTAGATAGTGATTTTTAAGCTAAATTTAATTCTTTTGTTTTTTTGTTTCTGTTTTTTAGGTTTTTGCAAGGCAATGGGGTTAAGTGGCTTGCCTAAGGCCACACAGCTAGGTAATTATTAAGTGTCTGAGATCAGATTTGAACCCAGGGCTGGTGCTTTAAATTAGTTCTAATTCATATTAACCACAGTTTTAAAGACTACCAAAAAACTGAATGCTTACTCAAACTTCTAGAGACACTAATGCCTTTATTTTGTATCTACACTCTGACATTGATTTTTGTTCCCTAAAAGTAAAGTCTTTGCATTCTTCTGAAATATGAATGTAGATTTGGAGTTCCATTTTCAGTCTGTCTTCCAGCTTCCCTGAAGAATGATTATTTCACTTAAAAAAGGTTTGTTTCCTTTTTATGCCTACACTGTACTCTTTTCTCCACTATAAAGGGTCCTTCTGTTAGAGGACACAGTTAGACCTAGGTCTAGGAAAGACAGGCTTCCACTTCACGAGGGAGGGCTACACAGGAGAGACGGTTATATCTTTGATCTTCCACCACCCACAAGTGTTCCATATCTGTTCATAAACTCTGTAATTCCTTAATCTGATTACTCTTGTCATCTCATCTGTTTTTCTGCCTTACAACTTCTTTGTCCTCATTCCTAGGCCATCAACCCTGCACTTATATACTCTCTTCCTTTCTTCCCGTAGACCCTTGATAAACCAGTTTATCTCTATTCTGTTTTGAGTCCCTGGCAATTAATCCTGACAAAGATCTTGATTGCTCAAAACTTCAGCCTTGGATTAGCCCCACCATTCACTGCTTTTGTTCCTCTCCAAATTGATTCACTATTTTACTTGCCTTAGGAGCTAATTCCATTCCATCCTTGTTTCTCCAGAGATGCCCCTTCTCCCACTAATCTTCATTTACTCCCCTTCTGCTGATTACTTCCCTACTGCCTATAAATATGCCCAAATCACTTGTGACAGAAAATGCCATCCACATCCAGAGAAAGAACTATGGAATCTGAATTCAGACCAAGGCATACTATTTTCCCTTTTGAAAATTAGTATTATGTATTATTGTCATGGTTTTTCTCCCTTTTGTTCTGATTATTCTTTTGTAGCATGGCTAATATGGAAAGATGCTAAATATGATTTTGCAAGTATGACCTATATCAGATTACTTTCTGTCTTGAGGAGAGAGAAAATTAAGGAACTCAAAATCTTAACAAAAATGAATCTTTACATGTAATTGGAAAAAAACAAAATTTAAATTAAAAAAATATGCCCCTCTCTTATCAGTCTCAAAAACCTTCACTTGAATGGTCCATCCTTGATAACCCTCCTTGTTTATTGTGACCAAACTTGGAAAAAAAAATCTACAACAGGTACCTCAACCTCTTAACTTAACTCATTCTGGCTTCTGACTTCATTTAACCAAAACTGCTTTCTCCAAAATTACCAATGATCTTTTAATTGCCAAATTGAATTGTCTTTTCTCAATCTTTATCCTTTTTTACTTGTCTGTACCTTTTGACTTTGTTGATCCTTCTTGATATTCTCTAGGTTTTCCTGACACTGCTTTCTCCTGATTGTCCTACATGCCTGATAACTCCATTGTTTCTTTTGCTGGATCTCCATTCAGGTCATGCCTGCTAACAATGGCTAACTTTTCCCTCTATATCATTTTTCAATCTCATCCACCTCCATTATTTCAGTTACCTCTATACAGTTGATTGTCAAATCCACCTGTCCAGTCTTAACCTCTCAACTGAATTCCAGCTTTGTACTTCCAGTTGCCTTCTAGATTGAGTGTTCAGTAAACATATCAAAACTACAAGTCTAAAATCAAATTCATTATCTTTTACCCTAAAGCCTCCCTAAATTCCCAATGTTCCTATTACTATTGAGACCAACCATCTCTTAGGCTCACAATCTATGATTCTTAATTTCTCCTGACTCAGAGCTTTCACTGCCTAGAAAGTTTTCCCATGCCTAGAGAGCTCTCCCTCCTCATATATTAACTTCTGGCTTTTCTGGCTTCCCTAAAGTGTCAGCTAAAGTCCCATAAAGATGAAACTTTCACTCTGAGATTACCCTCAATAAGTCCTATATGTAGTTTAAACATAGTTGTTTGCCTGTTGTTGTCTCCTCCATTAGAACTCTTCTTTTGGGGGGGGGGCGCTTTATCTGTATCCCCAGCTTAAGAGAGTGCCTGGTGTATATAATAGACAATTAATGTTCCTAGACTGAGTAATAATGAGAGGAAGACTAGACTCTCTGTTCTCAGACCTTTGAGATAGTTTAATCTACCCTGATGCCCTTGGTGAATTATTTAAAACTTGATTTTAACTTCTAGTCTAGGAATTACCCAAATGGGAAAATAGAAAAGTTTTGAACATACCTTATGAATTGAGTTTGGCATGGGTATTTATTTCCTATACATAAAAAGAATGCTAAACCCAGAGCCTTCACAAGCACACGTTTGATAGAAACAAACTTTAAACAAGCTAACTTACAATGATTGTTAGAATTTTTCTAGAAGGTTGCTATTTAAATCACATCAGAACATAAAGCAGTTTGTGGTATTGCTGATTAGGCATTTTATATTTCCCCTGGGTTCCGAACTTTACAAAGAACTCCTTGTATAAGTCTACCGTAAAATAGTTAGACTTGTCTTCTCTAATGCAAAAATTTCCCTTGCTTCCCATCCATGACATAAAGACTCTTTGAATACACAAGGTTGACTCCTGATCCAAAAAAATGTCTATTCTAAGGCTAATGGTGAATTGCAAAGTAGAAAAGACATATAGAATCCTAGGCACAAGTTCCTCTGAATGCATGTTCCTTGTGAAAGTAAGAGAGGGGGCAGCTAGGTGGTAATAGTGGATAGAGCATCAGCCCTGGAGTCAGGAGGACCTGAGTTTAAATCCAGCCTCAGACACTTAATAATTACCTAGCTATGTGACCTTGGGCAAGTCACTTAACCCCATTGCCTTAATAAATAAAAAAAAGAGAGGTTAGGGGAAAGAGCATTGTGACCCACCAAATTCCCTCCCTTCCCCTCTCCCCTCCCACCCTACTAGGCATTTTAGAGATAGAGTTCTTGCCACAAGGGAGAGTAGAAATATACAAAACTGGATATATCACCTCTTTTAATTAAATATCCCACTTCCTTGCTGCTTTTATGGGAAGAGAGGATCAAGTGACAATCAGGGTTGCTACCTTTTGCTAAAAGGCCAAGTCTTTCTATTGTTGGATCAGTCAACACAACTCAAGCTATTGATAGAATTGTGAATTGATGTTCTCATGTGGAAAGCAATTGGGAACTATACACCCAAAGTAATTAAACTATACATACCTTTAGCTTGGTAATATCATGATTAGAGCTATACTTCCTCAGACTCCATAGTTTTTCCTCTGGATGCAGATGCCATTTTCTATCACAAATCTTTTAGAATTGTCCTTGATCCTGCTGAGAGGAGCTAAGTGCATCATCACACAAAATGGCTATTATTGTGTACAATATTCTCCTGGGAAAATTTATACAATGACATTGTGAATTGTGAAAGACCCCAAAATTCTGATCAACACAAATGATCAAACACAATTCCAGAAGACTAATGATGAACTATTAATGTCATACACACATTCTGATAGAGAAGTGATGACCCAGGATGCAGAATGATATGTTTTATTGTGGGCATTTGTTTTGCCTGCCTATGAATATTTGTTACAAGGACCTTCACCCTCCCCCCCCATCATTTTCTTAAAGTTTTTTGCAGAGCAATGGGGTTAAGTGACTTACCCAAGGTTACCCTAGGTAATTAAGTGTTTGAGGTCAGATTTGAACTCAGGTCCTCCAGCCACCCCTTCCCCCATTTAAAAAGTTAATAGTTTTAGAGGAAATGGGGGAGAGAAAAAAAGACTTTTGTTAATAGAAAAAAATTTAAATCACAGATCTAGACATTTATTCTCATAAGTTTCATGGTCATTGTGTGCAATTTATCCCCTTTTGATTTCTTCTCTGCTTCATTCAAATTATCTTGCTTCATTTTCTTTTGAAATTAAGAGGCTTCTCTGCTGTATACAAAAAAAGTTGATTATGCTTTAGTTTTCTATAAATTTCAATCGTAAAATTATATATTAAGCTAAACAGAATTCAGAAATTTCTTTTAGAACTGAAAGGGAAAGGAAAAGCATTTGTTGCCACCTCTGTGCCAAATAGGTAGCTAAGTGCTTTTTACAGATATCTCTCTAATACACAAGACAGTCTTATGATGAAGGTGCAATTATCCTTATTGTATAGTTGAAACTGAGGCAAACTAGTTAAATGACTTGTCCAGAGCCATATAGCTAATGTATCTGAGTCCTGATTTAAACTCAGGTATTCCTGAATACAAGTCCAGTACTTTAATTTGCTGCATATCAACAGCTGTTTCTGGAAGAAACACTGGGCATGAGTTCAACCATCATAATTTTACAAATGAGGAAACTCAGACCCAGAGAGAAGTCACTTCATTAGTTAGGACCAGGATCCAAATTCAGATCTCCAAACTCTCATTCCCTAGACATTCCCCAATTTCAATTCTTATTGATGAACTTTTAGCTCAGTACCTTGCATATACTTGCATAAACTATTGGTTATAGAAAAACTGAAAACTATTCAAAAGGACATTGCTGAAGCCAGTTACTTTGACAATGTGTATATATATAAAACTTGGGAAAAGCTGCAGGAAATCTTGATATTAATGTGGAAAATATTCTCAAAATAGCTACTTATTTTCACATTTAGAATCATAAGGAATTTAGAAACCATGTGGAGTAAACTAGTCTTGATACAGACCATTCTGATAGCAAGTTTGAGATTAGAATGATATTTGGTGGAATTTTTAGTGTTAAAAGGAAATTTTCCATATAGCATGAAAAGGATATTCACCCATAATGTAGCATTTGGCTAAGGTAGATAGGGCCATATGCAAAAATGTGTCTAGTTAATAGGACAAATGTGGTGACTCTCATATGCCTACCTGAACTGTCCCTTTTTTATGCCCTTAGGTGACCAGTTAAGATATATACCTTAAGTCTTAGCCTCCAGGGCCAATCACTCTTAAGTCAACCTCAATTTGCCTAGCTCCCTTGTTTTAGGAAAAGAACCAATCTTTAGGACCTTGGTAAATTTTGCTCCAATTTCACCACACCCTTGGTGAGAACTTCTTTTAAAGGATCTTCTACCATTTAAAAGACTTTAGGGCTATTATTAGGGGGGGAAATGATCTCAGGGATTTGAAAAACTTGGGGTAGGCAACACTGAAGGAAGATTTAAAAAAACAGCATAACCAGAAAAATAGCAAAAATGAAAGATATGAGTGACTAGCTAAACAAGACCCAGTCAATAGATCAGATCTGATTAAAATATAGAAGACAAAACCAAGATAGCTGGAATAAAGGTAGGAATTCACCTGGGCTCTCTCCTAACTACTCAAAATACTTTTAAATAATGATTAAAATTCTAGAGTGGAAAACCCACAAAAATTGAGTAAAACAATTTTCTAGCCCAAGACAAATTGGAAGATCCATGGAAGAGTCTGTTGAATCAGAATAAAAGAGGAGTACAGAACAGTGTAGGTGGTGTGTTCAGGGAGGGTCACAAGATTGAACCTGGCAATCCAGGAACAGGCCATGGGGTGTTTGGGTCAGTGGCGGTGGTGGTTTCTAGACCTCTCAGCCCAGAGATTATCAAAATCAACTTGGATCAGCAGGAAGTCTGCTACACCAGGGTGAAAGTGTAACAAACTTTGGCACAGGTCTCAGCAGCACAGACCAGACTCTAGGAAAGGAGAAGCAGGCCTTGGGAGATACTCATCGGTACAAGGATCAGAAGGAGATTACAGGGTTCTCTTTACTATCTTTACCAACACTCAGATCTGGGTTGTAGTCTTGAGTCCCAGTACCAGGAAAAGGAGCAAAAGTACAACAGAGCTATTGCCACAGAAGATCATGGAACTTTTTCAGTTTCATAGCAGAAATGTGTTCTTGTGATCCTTAGATCATAGACTCCTAGAAGTATCTCTTTAAAAAAAAAAACCCAAAAGCTTGAGACAGTGCACCCTCTACCCTGGAAGCAGAACCCCATCAAGTCATATACTGAGGAAATGAGCAAACAGAAGAAAAAAAATTTGACAGTTACTAATGGTGATAAAGAAGATCAAAATACACACTCAGAAGAAAAAGCCTCCAAGAAAAATATGAATTAGTCTCAGGCCATGAAAAAACTCAAAAAGGATTTTGAAAATCAAGGGAGAAGAAAAATTGGGAAGAAAAATGGGGGTGATGTGAGAAAATCATGAGCACCAAGTTAGCAGCTTAGTGAAAGAGAAAAAAATATTTTAAAAATCATACTGGAATAGAAAAAGAGGTTCAAAAAAGTCAACGAGAAGGAAACTTTAAAAAGCAGAATTGGGTAAATCAAAAAGGAGATACAAAAACTTACTGAAGAAAATAATTCCTTGAAATATAGAATTGAACAAAAAAGGAAGCTAATGACTTTGTGAGAATCAAGAAACAAAAGAATGAAAAACTAGAAGAAAATGTGAAATATTCCATTGGAAAAACAACAGACCTGAAAATAGATTCAGAAGAGATCATTTAAAAATTGTTGGTCAAAAAAGAGCCTAGAGGGGAAGCTAGGTGGCGCAGTGGATAGAGCACTGGCCCTGGAGTCAGGAGTACCTGAGTTCAAATCTGGCCTCAGACACTTAATAATTATCTAGCTGTGTGGCCTTGGGCAAGCCACTTAACCCCATTGCCTTGCAAAAAACTTTAAAAAAAAGAGCCTAGATATCATCTTTCAAGAAATTATCAAGAAAAACCACTGTGATATTCTAGAATCAGAGAGTAAAATAGACATTGAAAGAATTCACCAATTACTTCCTGAAAGAGATCCTAAAATGAAAACTGACAGAAGTATTATAGCCAAATTTCAGAGATCCCAGACTAAAGAGAAAATAGTGCAAAGAGCCACAATCAGGATAACACAAGATTTAGCAGCTTCTAAATTAAGGGATCATCGGACTTGAAATATGATATTCTAGAAGGCAAAAGAGCTTGGATTACAATCAAGATTATCAACTCAGCAAACTGAGCATACACTTTCAGGGAAAAAGATAGACATTCAATGAAATAGGGAACTTTCAAACTTTCCTAATGAAAGATAAGAGCTGAATAGAAAACTTGATTTTCAAATATGAGACGCAAGTGAAGTATAAAAGGTAATTCAGCAAGAAAACAGACAAATCAGAGAATTGCAACAGAAAAGTAAGAATTATGCACATCTCTTAACACCTGTTTGCTTTAGAACTCATAATGAGAAACAATTGAGAGCAGGTATTTAGGTTGTTAATGGCCAGGAAAAAGGATGACCCAGGTATTAAAAATAAAATTAAAGGAGTCACATTCCAAGATTGACATGGTGCACCTGAAGGAATATTCCTTTGTGCACCTTAATGAATCCTTGAAGCAGCTCAACATGGATTGGAAAGAAGGCATTGGAAGCAAATCTGAATGAATTACAAATACATATGGGCCAGATTACTGTAATGGCAGCAGTAATGAGGAAAGCTTTTGAAACTGATAAATAGCAGGGTTGTAGAAAGCAAGAATGAATTTTTCAACTTGAACAAGAAAATAAAGGCTTGAGAGAAATTCTTCAAATAACTCAATAATCATTCCTGAGCCTCAAGAAAGATGATGCATCAGAGAGTACATCTTCGTCAGTATTGGTAATTAGCAGTGATGTGAAGCTGAGGAACATCTAGAGAACCTGGAAAATCACTGAATTACTATTGCACAGCTCCAAATAAGGAACCAGAGTTTACTTAAAAAGTTGTTAATGAATTGAGTACCAGAAAAGTCAAAATCTTAAATCAACCTTTCATTTCATTCTTTTTATATTATATGTTATAAACTGGCAGATCATATTTGGTTGTCATTGATTTTATTCCTATTAAAATTTTTGATGGGGAAAGTGGAAACTTTAATTCATTTTATTCAAATAAAAGTTCTTATATGTAGAAACTACTGTTTGTACCAGACCCCTGCCAAGCAGTTATTTTTCTTAAATTTTTTTATTCAAGAATTTATGTAGTTGTATCATTTTAAAAAATCCACATTTCTTAATTTGAATCTTTAAAAAAGGAAAAGTATCTATTCCCAAATTTAATCTCTAGTTGATATGAAAGATAACAAATAGTTATTATATTTTACATGTATTGGGCATATCTTTACATTTCTTAAGAAATGCCTTTCAGAGTTCCCTGAGCTACACCTCGGGGAGCACCAGGCATAAATTGGAGGATCAGTGGAAGGGACCTCTGCCAGAGTGAGTGTGTGAAGCCCAGGCCATCAGGGCTGTTGCTGCAGTCAGCGCAGTCAGCCCAGTAGCAGCAGCCCCAGCAGCCCAGATCCAGGAAACAGAAAAAGAAAACAGTGTGGAGTGGGCCAGCAGGAGCCTCCAGGCAACTGAAGCCCATTGAAGGTAAGGGAGATTTCCAATATTTTTCCTCTGTACCTGGAACAGGACTCTGGGGCTCTGACCACATTCAGATCCAGATCTCAGTCTAGGCCCCCCATAGAACAGGCCCCCCCCCCACCTCATCCCCATGGCAGAGGGGTATGCTTGTGGTCATTCACAGACCAGGAGGGAAGTCAGATCTTCACACATTGAGATCCCTGTTGGGGGGGGGGGAGTGTCCCAATAATACTCAAAAGCTCAGGAAGCACCCCCAAACCTGGCACAGCCTGGGGAAATGAGTAAACAGAGAAAAAAAGAACACCATTGAGAAATACATTGTCTATGATCCCAAGAAGGATCAAAATACTCAATCTGAAGATGAGGAAGTATAAGCTCCTGTATCTAAAGACTCCAAGAAAAATGAAAATGAAAGCTGAGCTCAGGCTATGATAGAGCTCAAAAAAGATTTTGAAAATCAAGTAAGGGAGATAGAAGAAAAATTTGGAAAAGAAATGAGAGAGACGAAGGAAAAACATGAAAAAGAAGTCAGCAGCTTAGTCAAGGAGATCCAAAAAAATGCTGAAGGAAATCACATGTTAAAAACCATCATAGGTAAAATGGATAAAACAGTTCAAAAAGTTATTGAGGAGAAGAATGCTTTAAAAAGCAAAATTGGGGGGCGGATAGGTGGCACAGTGGATAGAGCACTGACACTGGAGTCAGGAGTACCTGAGTTCAAATCTGGCCTCAGATACTTAATAATTACCTAGCTGTGTGGCCTTGGGCAAGCCACTTAACCCCATGGCCTTGCAAAAAAAAACCCAAAAACCTAAAAAAAAAAAAGCAAAATTGTCCAAATTAGAAGAAAATGTGAAACATCTCATTGAAAAAACAACTGATCTGGAAAACAGATTCAGGAAAGATAATTTAAAAATTATTGGGATGCCTAAAAGTCATGATCAGTAAAAGAGCCTTGATCTCATTTTTAAAGAATTCCTACAGGAAAATTGCCCAGATAGCCTAGAAGCAGAGGGCAAAATAGAAATTGAGAGAATCCACCAATCTCCACTGGAAAGAGATCCAAATAAAACAACCTCCAGGAATAATATAGCTAAGTTCCAGAACTCCCAAGTCAAAGAGTAAATATTATAAGCAGCCAGAAGGACACAATTCAAATATTGTGGAGCTGCAGTCAGGATCACATAGGAATTAGCAGCAACTACATTAAAGGCTCCTAGGGCTTGGAATATAATATTCTGGAAAGAAAAAGGGCTTGGAATGCAACTACCCAGCAAAACTGAACATCTTCTTCCAGGGAAAAAGATGAACTTTCAGTGAACCAGGGGAATTTCAGATGTTCCTGTTGAAACAACCAGAGCTGAACAGAAAGTTTGATCTTCAAGTACAGGACTCAGGTGAAGTATAGAGAAGGTAGACAAGAAGGGTAAATTATGAGGGACTTAATGATGATGAACTGCATGTATTCCTGCATAGAAAAATGATACTGATAATACTCATATGAAACCTCCCATTCAATAGAGCTGGTAGAAGGAACTGTTATAGATAAAGCACAGGAGAGAACTGAATATGAAGATAAATTATATTGTAAAAATGGATTCAATGACTAAGAGGGAAACATACTGGGAGTAAGAGAAAGGAGAGGTGGAATAGACTAAGATATTTCATATAAAAGATTTTTTTTATTTTATTATAATGAACTGTTACAATGATATGGAAGAGGGGAAGGTGAGGGGGAATAAGGGAACCTTCACTCTCATCAGAAATGGCTCAGAGAGGAAACCTCATGTACACTCAATACAATATAGACATCTAGAGTAAAAAGGAGAGAAGGGGGAAGGAGGAAGGGTGAGGATGTGGGTGATAGAGGAGAGGGTAGATCATAGGAGAGGATGGTCAGATATAAAACATCTTTTTTACTTCTTGCAAGTGGCTGGGATTGGGTGACCTGTCTAGGACTACAGGGCTGGGTGGTTGTTGGATCTGAGGGGTGGTATGTGGTCTCGGGGTCTCTTGACCCCAGGGCCGGTCGGTGATCAGTCCGCTGCACTACTCAGCTACCCTACAGAACATTTTGGAAGAGGGACAGAGTGAAAGGAGAGAGAAAATATAATGTAAGGTAGTAGGAAGTTATGGATGGAGGGAATTACAATCAGCAACAACAGTGGAAAAATATGGAAGTAATTTTTGTGATGGACTTATCATAAAGAATGTGATCCACCTGAGACAGAGCTGATGGTATCTGAACACAGATTGAAACACATTTTTTTTTCTCTTTCTTTTATTTATTTCTCATGAAGGTCTATATTTTTTGGGGGAGGGGGTATTATGTTTACTCTTTTTTTTTTTAAAGGTTTTTGCAAGGCAAACAGGGTTAAGTGGCTTGCCCAAGGCCACACAACTAGGTAATTATTAAGTGTCTGAGACTGGATTTGAACCCAGATACGCCTGACTCCAGGGCTGGTGCTTTATCCACTATGCCACCTAGCTGCCCCGGTATGTTTACTCTTAAGCAAGAATATTTTATAATGTATATAAAAAAAATCAATTGTACAAAAATAAAAAAAATTTAATAAAGGAAAAAAAAGAAATGCCTTTCAAAGATGTGAAGATTATTCAAAAACTCTTTTAAAAGATAAATAATCTTTTGGTTTTGTGGCATAGGTCATAAATTGTATATGTTTGCTCTCCAAGCCTTCATTCTAGGAGGTGCTTCTTTTTTAGCCAGTAATATACAGTAGTTGATAATGAGATTTTGGGTAATAACTGACCATAACTTGCTGAAGTAAAGAAATATGGAAACTATCTTTTCAGTAATGAAAAAGAAAGCTATGCTACTTTCTGAGAAAGAAAACTATATAGGAGACAAAATTATTCAGTAGGTTAAACTACTACTTTGGCAGGGAAGGCATTCCTGAATCAATATTCATTTGGTCAGGTTTGTTTTCTGTTGATTTTAGGAATATTGACCTATTCACTACTCAGCTGTCATAGCTAGAAGACCCAGTAAAGCAAGCTAGGGATATAGAGATTTGAAGTGGGCAAAAAAAACCCAATGTATTTATTTCAACCTCTTCACCTGGTTTGTAAAAAGAAACCTTTATTCTTTATAAAAACTTGTTTTTCTTATTAGAAACCAGCAGCAGCAAAGAAACTATAATTATAGGTCTCTGAATCAGCTCATCTGTTCCAGTAACTTTCAGATTTTTTTATGGCCATCACACTGAAATAGACATTTGGGAATAGTTCATTTTCTTGGATTTTATAAAAACTGCAAGTTGTTTACTACCACCATGTGAATTTTCTTTCTTTCTCTTTTTTTGTTAAACAGGATGTTCCTTTTATTCTAGTACAATCCAAGAGGAATAGTTACAAATACCTGGGAGCCACAGAGGTGAAAGAGAGAAGCATAAATGCAAACATATTTTCTTATTTACCCCACCTGCAAATGCCAGATTTTCTTTTTTTTTACGTTTTTTTTTTTGCAAGACAAATGGGGTTAAGTGACTTGCCCAAGGCCACACATCTAGGTAATTATTATGAGCTGCCCCTCAAATGCCAGATTTTCAAACCAATTATTTCCCATCCCAAATATCATGGATACATTTGGAGTAACAGTCTCTTAAGCAATCAGGATCCCTCCAAAATCTACTAAATTAAACAAATGTCCTGAGAAAGCTCACCAGCTTAACATTTTTTAATAGATCAGAAAAGAAATAAGTACCAAGCTATAGGACTGGGTTACTGCTTCCTCCTCAAATCACTTATCCAGAGTAGAAACTCAACAGCTTTTTCATCCAAGCCTTCTATCATTCCTTCCCACCTCCACACCCAGCTGTCCTTCAAGGCTCCTATGAAAACTTACCAAAACCCTAAATGATTCCTCTAATCCAAAAAGGAGAGCTTATTTCAAACACCACTTTAAAAAGAGAAAAAAAGGGACCACAGAAGCCAAGGGTCACTCTTGTGGGAAATGAGGATACATTATTCTTAAAAATGATAAATTTAGAAAATTGTTTTGGATAACATAGCTATGCACTTCGATTTAAAATGAATAACAAAATTAATGGAAATAAATTAGACTATTTTTAAAAAATTGGTATTTGCTTAAAAGTAGCTATCAAGATAGAAAGAAAAAAGAATAAACATTCTCTCATCCTGAAAACCAGGTATTTTGTTGACCTTCTTTTGAGAATGCCTACTCTAAGTTCAAAGTGCCAAAGGCAGACATTTTTATTGAAAGACACTGTAAACAGAATTTTTTTCTGTAAAAGCACAGAATTGTTTTACATATACACATTCAAATGACATTCTTCACTTCCCTGAACTGGCTGACAGGAAATTGTAGAATGAAGAACTATTTACAAAAACTTCAGGAAACAAAGAAGAATCAGAGAATGGAATGCTCAAAGATTATAAGGCATTGCAACTGTAGGATGAGGGTTGCTCTCCCAGTTCAGAGGTGGACTGGTGGTTATCAAGGAGGGGCAATAAAATTGGCAGGATTCAAAAAAGGGGGGGGGGGGAGAGATCCAGCAATACAATTAGAGCAAGACCACAAATTTACTCTCTCTAGTATGTTCACTTTCCAGGTTCCATTGAGACTGGCTCAGGACAATCTGTGCTTTGCCATGTAAAATTGATAAATCGCAGCTAAGAGGATGGCACCCAGGACAGGGATAATCCAATTTGACCAGAAGCTTTTGAACATTGAACTTGAATTCCCAGATCCTTCATCTTTCGGTCACTTGGATGGATTTCCCCAATGTAGCACTGTTTGAGCATTTCCTTGGCATCGATAGTGTCCCACATCTTCAAAGCTTTCAATTGCACCTGAACCAGCTTGTTCAATCAGAACCTCTTCTACACCTAGGTGCTTGCCCAGGAAGGGGGTGATGTCCTAGACTCGGCCCTGGATCCTTCTCCTGGAGCCGGTAGTAAGTGACTTGGGCTCTTTCCCCACCATGTGAATTTTCAAAGCCAACAATCAAGTAAAGAAGTATCTGAAGTGTGGGTCATTATTTAAACACGATAAAATAGAAATAAACTTTCTCAAATGATCACATATTGCAAAATCCATTTAGATTATCTAATGAAGAAATACCACCCTGATAACATATTAGTATGCACTCACATACTCAGAGTAAAAGCAACAACTCAAATATACTTAAAATGTACTTTTACAAACATTGGGTAATTTTTTTTCATTTAAAATAAACAAACTTTATTCCAGAGACCTTAGTGAAGTTTATATATATATTTCCACTAAAAATTGTTTGATAGCTATCTCCTGTTTTATTTTGTTTAAGAAGTAGTACTTGGGGGAAAAAGTAGTTATTACTTATCGGTAAATTTGGTTTTATCCCAATTATCCCAATTTATCTTAACTTAAGGAAATAAAACAAGCTGTACTGTTAAGATTTAGTATGTGGGTAATCTTGAGGCAGCTATTATTTTTAAAAATGCTTGATGAGGGGTGGCTAGGTGGTGTAGTGTATAAAGCACTGGCCCTGGAGTCAGGAGTACCTGGGTTCAAATCTGGTCTCAGACACTTAATAATTACCTAGCTGTATGACCTTGGGCAAGACATGTAACCCCATTTGCCTTGCAAAAAAACTAAAAAAAAATGCTTGATGAGTATTTTTGTAAATAAAGTTGTGATTTAATATATTTCCTCTTGACCATCATAGATAAAGTGTTTTTGAGATTTGGTTTTGTTTCAGTTTGTGTAATTTATTAGTTTTCATCACATATGCATTATCTTTGTAATCCAAAAGATTGAAATGTATATTTGGAATGTTTACTATATAGTTTTATCAATACAAAATAATTGATAACATTTTTTAGAAAAGAATACCATATCGAATTTTTCTTTTCAAATGAACCAGGTCAAACCTGTTTATAGTATTAGAAAATGAAATTTGTAACCTTTTAGATCAGGGAACTGGCCAATGCTATGCTGATATACAGAAAACTCAGATACCCAATTTTTTTTATACTTGGCATTATTCAAGCCCTCATTTAGAGGATGAAATTCCACTAAAAATTAATAACTTTTATAAGAATATGGATTCAAATGCAATACATATATTGAATAATCAATTTTAGACTATCCAGATAGGTATTTAAAATAAAACATTTTCAATCTTCAGACACATTTTAAATGAACAAATGCACTAGCTGAAAATGGATCTTATCTTTAAGATTATTTTCAAGATAGACAATAAGCCATTCTATTTCTAACTGCTTATTTCTTTCCTTAGGACCAAAACCAAGAGTGTCATGATAAGGAATCATACCCTAGTGTCATAAATCTTTATCATAATTTGCCTAATTATTCTTGTGGCATTGGTGAGTGATTAAAGGATTTTGATTAACATGGGACTATGTAGCTAGTTGCTTAGCCACTTATTTAGAATTTACACAATTATAGATACAAAATGACTCAAATTTTATACCTACTTCTTCCTATAATAATTCAAATGTGTTAATAACTTGTGAACTTTTTGTAGTAACCTGTGAACTTTTGCTGCAACCTGTAAATTAAAATCTATGCTTGGGGCAGCTAGGTGGTGTAGTGGATAAAGCACTGGCCTTGGAGTCAGGAGTACCTGGGTTCAAATCCAGTCACAGACACTTAATAATTACCTAGCTGTGTGGCCTTGGGCAAGCCACTTAACCCTATTTGCCTTGCAAAAAAAAAAAAAACCTTAAAAAAAATAATCTATGCTTTTTCTTACCTTCCTGAGTCAGAAAGTCTGGTGATTTCACCCAAAATGAACCCACAAAGATTCTTAAACTCCCTGCTCCAAAGCTTCAATTTCATCCCAAATCTTGATGTCAGAAACATCTGAAGTAACTGCAGAGCCTGTGAGACTGAAGAGATTGGAAGAACCTGACAATCTCCTTCATATATATATATATATATATACATATATATATATATATATATATATATATATTCTTTCTAATTCTGCCCTGGTCTGTCATGTGTAGGACATTGAACTCTTCCGATTAGGAAAGAGTGCCATATTAGGGGTTCTTGTGTCTTCAGTTGCTTTCATGCTGCAAATGCTCTTTGTTTTTGGTGTTTAAGTTGAAAATAAAAAAAATAAAATGTAAAAAACCCCTCAAAGTCTACGAAGATCACAAATATGGACATAACTAATAGCATGTCTTTTATCTAATGTGCAAATACATGTATAAAAATACATATTTGCAAAAGCTCTGGCTTAATTTACATATTATTTAACTGAGAATTATTTGCATTGCTATTTGTTGTGAGTCTTTAAACGTTGTTTTGCATCCCTTTCCATTGCATTAAGTTTAATAGAGAAGTAGGGTATTTTGAATTATTATTTTTAAAGCACATTACCCCTTAATAATTATATTTTGGTGACTCATTTCCCTTAGCTCACCGACAGAGAAGTTAGAATATTCCTTGCTGGCCATTACCATTTCCAGATTCTACTACCATCATTACCCATCACTTACACCCTCTCCTCCTTTGAAGTTCAAACAATTTGTATATACTTTCCATTCAAAATCCTGGTAGCTGTCATCTATAGACCTTCAGAACATTCCTCTTCTTTCCTTGCTGAGTTACATACCTGGCTCACAATCTTTCTGTCTTCCCCAACTCTTGTCCTTCCTTTAGGGATTTCAAAAAACATGAATACATTATATATGGAAAATATATGTTTACATACACACATATACACTCCCTCAAATACTCTCATCTCCTAGTTTCTCAGATTACTAATTTCCCATGATTTGCTCCCCTTCCACTTACAAAGATGGTTATACCCTTGATCTTGCATCACATTTTCAAGTTTATAAATTCTGAAATGCTTTTACCTGATTATAATCTATTTATTTTCCACTTCTTCCTCTGCCTTCCTTTAGCAAATGTTGTTCTTCATATCGTGATATTCAATCCTTCCATCCTTTAGGTTCTCTCTTAGGTCATCAACACTGCACTAGCTACATTTTCCTTCTTTCTTTATCTGGACCCCTTGGGGAACCAGTTCAATTTTACCCTGTCCTCTTGAGTCCTTTGCCCCCTTATCACACCTCTGATTTCCCTGCAAAATCACAGCCTTGGATCACTCCCTTCATTCACTGCTTTTATTCCTTCACATAAGCTGTGAACAAAAGAGGAGAAAAATCACTCAACGTTGCTGACTAAATCCACAAATATATTATATAACCTCAATCGAACTCTTGTTGCTAATAGATGCGATCCTTTTATATTTCCCTATTCCACTCACCATAGTTACTTTTCTAAATATTTTCATTCTTCACAACTCTCATTAGCTCTCCTTCCCCTCCCTTCTCAACTGGAGAATTTTGCCTCATATTTTACTGAAATTGAGAGCATTCATCCAAAACTCCCTCTTCTTTTCTCCTTCTAATCTCACGTCTCTCTGATGCCTTCCACCACTATTTCCCCCTTCAATGCTGTCTCACATGATGAGATGGTCCTTCTTATTAAGGTCAACCCTCTTGTAGTGTTCAAGTGATCTGTTTTCTTTAAGGGATTGCCTCTATTGGCTTCTTCACTCTTGCCTAAAAGTATCATTCTCATCATTCTCAAAAAAATCTTGCTTGATTTATCCATCCAAACTATTATTCCATATCCTTCCTATCTTTTGTTGCCAAACCCTTTAAGAAAGTCATCTACAACAGATATCTTCTCTTCCTTTCTTCTCACTCTTAACTTTCTAAAATACAGCTTCCAACTTCATCATTCAGCCAAAATGATTTCTCCAAAATTACAAAATGATTTCTTAATTGCCAAGTGTAATATACTTTTTTTTAGTACTCATCCTACTTGACTCCGTTGCAGTCTTTGACACTGTTGACACTCAAGGTTTTCTTTTCTTTTTTTGTTATTTTTTAATTTTTGTACAAATGGTGTATTTTTATACATTACTAAAATATTCTTGTTTGAGTAAACATAATACCCCCCCACACCAAAAATATAGATCTTCATGAGCAATAAAGTAAAGGAAATAGAAAAAAATAAAAATTTTTAAATGTGCTTCAGTTTGTGTTCCAACACCACCAGCTCTGTCCTGGGTGGATCACATTCTTTATGATAAGTCCATCACAAAAGCTACTTCCATATTTTTCCACTGTTGCCATTGCTGATCACAACTCCCTCCATTCATACCTCCCCACTACCATAAACTATATTTTCTCTCTCCTTTCAGTCTGTCCCTCTTTTTGAATGTGTTGTAGGGTAGCTGAGTGGTGCAGCAGACTGATCACCAGCCATGGGGCCAGAGGCCCCGAGCTCACTTAACCACCCCTAAGGCCCAGCAACCACCCAGCCCTGAGGTTCCGGACAGGCCATCCAATCCCAGCCCCTTGCAAGAAGTAAAAAAGAAAATGTGTTATATCTGACCATTCTCTCCCACAGTTCACCCTCTCCTCCATCATTCACATCCCCCCTTCCCCCTATCCCCCTATCCCCCTATCCCCCTTCTCTCCTTTTTACTCGGGATGCCTATACCCCATTGAGTATATATGCTATTTCCTCTCTGAGCCACCTTCTGATGAGAGTGGAGGTTCCCTCATTCCTCCTCGCCTTTCCCCCTTCCATATCATTGCAATAGCTCATTGCAACCAAAAAAAATCTTATTATATGAAATATCTTAACCTATTCCACCTCTGCTTTCTCTTACTCCCATTACATTTCCCTTTTAGCCAGATTCCATTTTTATAACATATTATATCTTCAAATTCAGTTCTCTCCTGTGCTTCATCTATAAAAGCTCCTTCTACTTGCTTTATTAAATGAGAAGTTTCATACGAGAATTATCAGTATCATTTTTCTATGCAGGAATACATGTAGTTCATCATCTTTAAGTCCCTCATATTTTACCCTTCTCCACTCTCTATGCTTCACTTGAGTCCTGTATTTGAAGATCAAACTTTCTGTTCAGCTCTGGTTGTTTCAAAAGGAATGATTGAAATTCACCTGGTTCATTGAAAGTCCGTCTTTTCCCCTGGAAGAGAATGTTCAGTTTTGCTGGGTAGTTGGTTCTCGGTTGCATTCCAAGCTCTTTTGCCTTCTGTAATATTATATTCCAAGACCTACAAGTCCTTAATGTAGCTGCTGCTAAGTCCTGTGTTAATCTGACTGCAGCTCCGCGATATTTGAATTATGTCCTTCTGGCTGCTTGTAATATTTACTCTTTGACTTGGGAGTTCTGGAACTTGGCTACAATATTCCTGGGGGTTGTTTTTTTTTTAATCTCTTTCCAGGAGAGATTGCCGGATTCTCTCAATTTATATTTCACCCCCTGCTTCTAGGCTATCTGGGCAATTTTCCTGTAGGAATTCTTTAAAAATGGGGTCAAGGCTCTTTTCCTGATCATGACTTTCAGGTATTCCAATAATTTTTAAATTATCTTTCCTGAATTTGTTTTCCAGATCACTTGTTTTTTCAATGAGATGTTTCACATCTTCTTCTAATTTTTGATTCTTTTGGTGTTGAAGTATTGTGTCTTGACTTCTCACAAAGTCAACAGCTTCCTTTATCTCTATTCTACTTCTGAAGAATTTATTTTCCACAGAAAGCTTTCTTATCTCTTTTTCCATCTGGCCAATTCTGCTTTTTAAAGCATTCTTCTCCTCAATAACTTTTTGAACTATGCTGGTTTTTCACATGTTATTTTCTTCAGCATTTTTTTGGATCTCCCTGACTAAGCTGCTGACTTCTTTTTCATGTTTTTCCTGCAACTCTCTGATTTCCTTTCCCAATTTTTCTTCTATCTCCCTTACTTGATTTTCAAAATCTTTTTTTGAGCTCTGTCATAGCCTGAGCCCAATTTCCGTTTTTCTTGGAGTCTTTAGATGCAGAAGCTTGTACTTCCTCATCTTCAGATTGAGTATTTTGATCCTTCTTGGGATCACAGACAATGTATTTCTCAATGATGTTCTTCTTTTTTTACTCATTTCCCCAGCCTGTGCCTGGTTTTGGGGTGCTTCCTGAGCTTTTGAGTATTATTCGGACATACCCCCCCCACAAAAATCTCAGTGTGTGAAGCTCTGACTTCCCTCCTGGTGTGTGAATGAACACAAGTACACCCCTCTGCCATGGGGATGAGGTGGGGGGGCTGTTCTATGGGGGGCCTAGACTGTGATCAGGATCTGAATGTGGTCAGAGCCCCAGAGTCCTGTTCCAGGTACAGAGGACAGATCTCAGAAATCTCTCTCCATTCCCCTGCCTTCGGTAGGCTGAGCACTCAAGGCTCAGTTACCTGGGGGCTCCTGCTTACTGCCACCTGCTTCCATTTCCTGGATCTGGGCTGCTTGCTGAGTGCCCTTAGGGCTGGACTTCACGTGTTCACTCTGGCAGAGGTCCCTCCCTGATCTTCCAAATAGTGCCAGTGCTCCCCGGGGGTATAGGTCAGGAAACTGACCCTGCTGCCCTCAGATGTGGCTCCCAGGTGCCCTGGGGCTGCCTCTGGAAGGCTGAAGTTCCTTTACTCTGGCAGGCCACCCCTTGGAGCAGAGCCTTTCCACTATTTTCCAGGTTACCTTGGTCTAGAGAATTGCCTCACTGGATCCCTCTGTGGGTTCTCTCTCTTGAAATTTAGTTACAGCCATAATTTTATGATTTTTGAAATATTATGGAGGGAACAGCTAGAAGAGGCTCTTCTCCTGTCTTGGCTCTGCCCCTCTCAAAGTTTTCTTGATATTTCTTTCTCCCAGTTCTCATACCTCTCTGACCAATCTGTCTTTTTTGTACCTTCTTCCATCTCCTAACCTTATATCTCCTGTGCTATTTCATTTTGTTACCTCATCAACTCTCATTATTTTAATGACCACTTCTTTTTTTTTAACAGTGCTTTTTTCCTCTTTTAAAACTTTAATATTTTCTTTTTTCCCCAATTACCTGTAAAATATTGTAACATTCATTTTTTCCAGTTTTGAATTCCAGATTCTCTCCTTCACCATTAACTCATTATCTTATCCCTTACTCACCAAATCCTCCTAATTTCCAAATTTTTCTTTTTTTCCTTGGAGACATCACTATGCTCCTAGTCATTTTCCCAGACCCACAACCAAGGTGTCATCCCAAACTCCTATCCATCTATCCTTCTGTCTCATTCTTCATATCCAATCTGTTACCAAAGCTTATAAATTTTACTTTAAGTATCTCTTTTATTTACATTTTCTCCCCTCTGATAGTACCACCACTCTCATGTAGGCCCTCATCACCTCACACTTTGACTGTTCCAATATCCTGCTGGTTGGTTTGCCACTCTTCTCACAACCTCCACTTAGCTGTCCAAATGATCTTCCTCAGTGTAGGATTGATCATGTCATCACTTCACTCTCCCTGATTCAATAAATTCCAGAGACTTCCTATCAATTCCAGATTGAAATGACAATTCTGGGTCATTCAAAACCTTTATAACCCACCCAAATGAATTTTCCAGTGTCACCCTTGATACATTCTCACATATGCTTTGATACAGGGATACTAGCCTCTAAATAAGACATCCCATCTCCTAATTCCAGATATTTTCACTAATTGTCCCCCATATTAAATGTTCTTCCTCTTAGTCTCTGTCTCTTTGCTTCCCTGGCTTCCTTTAAATTCTGCTAAACTCTTTCTTCTACATGAAGTCTCTCCTAATCTCTCTAAAATCCAATTCATTATTTTCTTCTTATCCTGATTGTAGATTATTTGTACTTAATTGTTTTCATATTGTTTCCCCCATTAGACTGTGAGCTCTTTGAAGGGGACTGTCTTTTGCCCTTTTTTTGTGGGGGTGATGGGGAAATATCTTCATCTCTTAGCAGAATGTGTGGCCCATTGCAGGCACAATAAATGTTTATTGATTAACAGACCAAGAAAAGAGTAAAGTGTTGAGAAAGGAGCTAGAAATAAGAATGAAAAAAGAAAGGAAAAAGAAAAAGGATTATTAAAACACATTTTTGAAAAGCATAGAAGAGAACAGAAGGAAAGCCAGAAAGAAACACAAATGAGCAGAACAACTTTGAAAATAATATGTTGAATTTATTATGTAGTTAAAAAGATAAGCAAGCTCCCATAATATTTGCATTTTATATGCCATCCTCATTCTACCATATATATGGAAGGTCTTATTTTAGTTCATATTTGTTAAATTTATAATTTTTAAAATGAAAAAGAAATCAATTGATAGTCTGTGATAGAACAGGGACACTTAGGCACTGTTTGTAGAACTGTTCATTTTTTTAACTATTCTGAAAAAGAATTTGAAATTATACACAAAGTAGTTAAACAACAAAATAAATATCCTCAAAAGATCAAAGACAAATATAAAGGACCCATGTATCCAACATATTCTTTGCAGCTTTCTTCAGTATTAAAAAAAAGTTGGAAAAAAGTACATTTGTGTCCATTAATTAGAGAATGACTAAATATAATAAATTATAGTATATACATCTAACCCATTAATGAATTGTAAGAGATGATGGAAAGAAATATTTAATAGGAATAATATTCTAAATTTTGTCTTTAAATTAACTTAGTTGTTGCTTAAAAAGGTATTATATCCATTCTCAAGTCTAGATTGGTTCACATTTCCCAACTGTTAAATAAATGACTAAAGGATATGAACAAGCATCATCAAGAAACAACAAAATGGTCAAAAGAAGGAAATTTAACCTGGAAAATAGATCAAGGACAGATAATTTAAGAATTATTGGACAATTTGAAAGTCATGATCAAAAAGGAGTCTCAGTTTTCAAAAAATTATCAGTGCAAATTATGCTGATATCCTGCAACTAGAAGGTAAAATAGAAATTGAAAGAATCCCCTGATCATCTCCTGAAAGAGACCCCAAAATGAAAATTCCCAGGCATATTATAGCCAAATTGCAGAGCTCCCAGATCAAAGAGAAAATATTTCAAGCAGCCAAAAAGAAACAATTCAAATTTCATGGAGCCATAGTCAATATCCCACAAGATTTTCCAGCTTCCACATTAAAGGAGTAGGGACTTGGAATATGATATTCTGGAAGGCAAAGGAGCTTTGATTATAATCAAGAATAAACTACCCAGCAAAAATTGAGTATAATCCTTCAGGGAAAGAAAATGGATATTAATGAAATAAAGGACTTTCAAGCAATCCTGATGAAAAGATCAGAGCTAAATAGAAAATTTGATATTCAAATAGAAGACTCAAGAGCAACATAAAAAGGTCAATATATATTATGTAAAATCCCAGTATATAACTGTTAGTTCTAAAAATTATTAATTTGTGATGATTGATGTTTACATTAGAACTTGTTAAGAGGCAGAATTTTTTTTAATTTTTTTATCTTAAAGATTTTATTTATTTTTGAGTTTTACAATTTTCCCCCTAATCTTACTTCTCTCCCCCCCACCCCCTACAGAAAGCAATTTTCCAGTCTTTACATTGTTTCCATAGTATACACTGATCCAGATTGAATCTGATGAGAGAGAAATCATATCCTTAAGGAAGAAACATAAAGTATAAGACGTAGCAAGATCAGACAATAAGATACCAGTTTTTTTCCCCTAAATTAAAGGTCCTTGGTCTTTGTTCAAACTCCACAGTTCTTTCTCTGGATACAGATGGTATTCTCCATTGTAGACATCCCCAAATTGTCCCTGATTGTTGCACTGATGGAATGAGCAAGTCCATCAAGGTTGACCATCACCCCATGATGCTGTTAGAGTGTACAATGTTCTTCTGGTTCTGCTCATCTCACTCAGCATCAGTTCATGCAAATTCCTCCAGGCTTCCCTGAATTCCCATCCCCCCTGGTTTCTAATAGAACAAGAGTATTCCATGACATACATATACCACAATTTGCTAAGCCATTCCCCAATTGAAGGACATTTACTTGATTTCCAATTCTTTGCCACCACAAACAGGGCTTCTATGAATATTTTTGTACAAGTGATGCTTTTACCCTTTTTCATCATCTCTTCAGGGTATTGCTGGATCAAAGGGTATGCACATTTTTATGTCCTTTGGGCATAATTCCAGACTGCTATCCAGAAAGGTTGTATGAGTTCACAGCTCCACTAATGATGTATTAGTGTCCTAGATTTCCCACAATCTTTCCAATAATGATCCTTTCTGGTTATATTGGCCAGTCTGAAGAGGCAGAAATTTTTAATAAACACTTTGTATGAGTACAAAAGATAGATTTTTTTATATATTATGCCATACTGTGAACTTGATATTAATACTATCTTTAAACAGTGGAACTTCCTATGAAAAGCAGAAACTCTTTGGATCTATGATTTTTATTTGATCCTAATTTTACTTTAGGTAAAAATTTTTTGCTTCTCCCGAGTTAGCAGCTTGATTTTGTTCCTCCACTCAACAGAAAAATTTCTCATGATGATCATGGTTCTAGCTAAAATACCCTTTGAATATGTGAAGAAGGGAAGGTATGTATGTGTGTATATATGTGTGTGTGTGTGTGTGTGTGTGTGTGTGTGTGTGTGTGTCTATATAATATCTACTATATGCTAGAGATTTTCAAAATGCTTTACAAATATTACCCCATTTAATTCTTACAAAAATCCTGGGAGGTAGGTATTATTATCCTCATTTTACAATTAAGGAAACTAAGGTTAAGTGACTTGCTAAGGGTCATCCAGCTAATAAGCTCCAGAGGCTGAATTTGAATTTAGATCTTCTTGATTGCAGGCCTAGCCCTTTATGTAGAGTTCTAAGACATGACTGACTATTCAAAGAAGTCTTTATTCTATTTGCCTGGGATCAAACAGAGCTAAGAGAATTGTTTCTTCAATATAGCTATGATAGTTCAGTCTGTGGCTTTCAGGCCCAGCCCAACAGAACAGTTTTGTCTCTCTTCCTCTTTTTTTTTTTTTACAGCCATTTCCTCTGAATGTGGTAGGAGAACTGTAAACATTTTATGATGACTCTTATTATCATCAGACATGGCAGAGTTCACAATCATGCCTATGTGGGAGTGGAAGTCCCCTGCTAACTTGCATTTCTACTGTTCTGAATTTGTAGAATGTTATTTGAAAATAAAAATGTTATTTTTGGAACCTCAGTATTTGCTCTAGACAACTGAAGCCTATTAGAGCCCTTTTTACAAGTGAGTGGTGCCAATATCTACTCTGAAACATAGACAACTGGTTAAGGGAATGACACTACATAAAATATTCTTGTGTTATGATTCCAAGATGAAAGCATGAAGATATTAGTGAAAGAACTAAATGTAGATTTAAAAATACAAATGGCACTCACGTTAAATCCTTTGCATTTAACATATTGTTTTTTTTAATTTACTACATCCTACATATTCCCAATAGCAAACATAGCAATTATACTCTATTGAGACAATCCATTGGAATGTTTTCTTTTTTTTTAGTAGCAAAATAATGAAGTTAATTTTTTTGTTGTTGTTTTAGCAATGCCCAATTCTTTGTGATTCCATGGACCTCTGTTCATGGCATTTTCTTGACAAAGATATTGGAGTGGTTTATCACTTCCTTTTCCACAGGATCACTTTTTTTTTTGACATGACCGTGATCCACAGACACTTACCCATGTTACTTGCCCAAGGTCACACAACTAAGAAGTTTCTGAGGCTGGATTTGAACTCAAATCTTCCAACTCCAAGTCTAGCACTCTATCCACTGAGCAACCTGGCTACTTTGGTGAATTTTTCACAATGTGTGGTTCAGTGCCTGGATTTTAATTCAAAGCAATCTCGTTGACCAGCAATAAACTATCTCTCTGTTTCTGTCTCTCTGTCTCTTTGTCTCTCTCTCTCTCTCTCTCTCTCTCTCTCTCTCTCTCTCTCTCTATATATATATATATATATATATATATATATATGGTTATATATTGATATAAATATTAAAAAGTCATTTCCTAGCATAAATATTATTTATTGTTTCTCTTTCTTTGTAATAAATCTGTCTTTCTTTTTTAAGAAAGATTTTATTTATTTTGAATTTTACAATTTTTCCCCTAATATTGCTTCCATCCCCACCCCCCATTAGAAGGCAGTCTGTTAGTCTTTACATTGTTTCCATGGTATACATTGATCTCAGTTGAATGTGATGAGAAACAAATCATATCTTTAAGGAAGAAACATAAAGTATAAGAGATAGCAAGATCAAACAATAAGATATCAGGGTTTTTTCCCCCTAAATTTAAGGTAATAATCCTTGGTCTTTGTTCAAACTCCATAGTTGCTTCTCTGGATACAGATGGTATTCGCCATTGCAGACAGCCCCAAATTGTCCCTGATTGTTGCACTGATGGAATGAGCGAGTCCATCAAGGTTGACCATCACCCCATGTTGCTGTTAGGGTGTACAGTGTTTTTCTGGTTCTGCTCATCTCACTCAGCAGCAGTTCATGTAAATCCCTCCAGGTTTCCCTGAATTCCCATCCCTCCTGGTTTCTAATTGAACAATAGTGTTCCATGATATACATATACCACAGTTTGTTAAGCCATTCCCCAACTGAAAGACATTTACTGGATTTCCAATTCTTTGCCACCACAAACGACTTCTATGAATATTTTTGTACAAGTGATGTTTTTACCCTTTTTCATCATCTTTTCAGGGTATAGACCCAGTAGGTGGTATTGCTGGATCAAAGGGTATGCACATTTTTGTTGCCCTTTGGGTGTAGTTCCAAATTTCTCTCCAGAAAGGTTGGATGAGTTCACAGCTCCACCAACAATGCATTAGTGTCCCAGATTTCTCATATCCCTTCCAACAATGATCATGGTCCTTTCTGATCATATTGGCCAGTCTGAGAGGTATGAGGTGGTATCTCAGAGATGCTTTAATTTGCATTTCTCTGTTAAGTAATGGTTTAGAGCAATTTTTCATATGACTATGGATCACTTTGATCTCCTAATCTGTAAATTGACTTTGCATATCCTTTGACCATTTGCCAGCTGCGGAATGACTTTTTTCAAATTTTTTCTTTTAGGTTTTTACAAGGCAAATGGGATTAAGTGACTTGGCCCAAGGCCACACAGCTAGGTAATTATTAAGTGTCTGAGGCCAGATTTGAACTCAGGTACTCCTGACTCCAGGGCCAGTGCTCTATCTACTGAGCACCTAGCCGACCCCCTTTTTTTTTAATTTTTTTTTATAAGGCAAACGGGGTTAAGTGGCTTGCCCAAGGCCACACAGCTAGGTAATTATTCAGTGTCTGAGATCGGATTTGAACCCAGGTACTCCTGACTCCAGGGCAGGTGCTTTATCCACTACGCCACCTAGCCACCACTTTTTTAAAAATTTGACTCAGTTCTCTGTATATTTTAGAAATGAGTCCTTTGTCAAAAACACAGTTTGCTACATTTCTTTTGATCTTGGTTACAGTGGTTTTGTCTGTGCAAAAACTTTTTAATTTAATGTAATCAAAATATTCATTTTGCATTTTATAATGTTCTCTTCTGTTTGGTAATAAACTCTTCCCCCTTTATAGATCTGATAGCTACACTATTCCTAATTCTCTTAATTGATTTATGGCATCATTATTTATGTCTAAATCATGTACCCATTTGGGCCTTATCTTGGTATAGGATATGAGATCAGTTTCTACCATTCTGTTTTCCAATTTTCCCAACAGTTTTTGTCAAATAATGAGTTCTTATCTCAGAAGTTAGAATCTTTGGGCTTATCATACAGTAGATTACCATATTTACTACTATTTCTTTTATATCTAATCTAATCCAGGGCCAATTCCAGTCATCCTGATTCATTCTGGCCACTGGACCCAGATGTATGTGGAGAAGAAAGTGTGGCTGGTGACTTAGCACAGCTCCCCCTCACTCAAATCATGTCATGGTGAAGTAGGGGAAATATTAAGAGAAATGTATTCTATAGGGCGGCTAGGTGGCGTAGTGGATAGAGCACTGGCCTTGGAGTTAGGAGTAACTGAATTCAAATCCAGCCTCAGACACTGAATAATTACCTAGCCATGTGGCCTTGGGTAAGACACTTAACCCCATTGCCTTGAAAAATCTAAAAAAAAAGAAAAGAAAAGAAAAGAAATGTATTCTGTAATTACTCTTTTCCCTCTGCACTGAGCTTGTACCTTGCATTAATAGACTTCCCTCTACCCCATTGTCTAAGGTATGAGATGAGGTCAATGAACTTTGCCCCTTGCCCCTCCCTCATTAAATCCCTGTGCAGAAACACTAAAACCCCAATCAACAAAACAATGGATTCCTTGCCTTGGCCAGAAAGGCTTTGACATCACCCCTCACCTATTTATCCCTAATTACTCCATTACCTCTTTGACCTACTGCCCCTCATCAACATATACCTAAATTACCTCATCTCTTCTCTCTGAGCCACCCACTCCCAACTCCCTATGTCCTTTAAAAATTCAACTTACTCCTGTTTGTCTTCCTATGAAGCTAATCTACTCTTGAGGAGTGTGATCATCTGTCTCTATGCCCTTCCTCACTACTAATACCCTGATAGCTTTTTCCCCTTGGGAAGCTAGCCCACTCTTGGGGAGTATCACCCCACATATAATCTCTCCTGCTCCTGTTCCTTTCTCTACTGCTCGACCATTCATGGTGACTTTGGGTGTTTAGATTGTTTAGGAATAAATGGTTTCCTGTCCTTCAGTCTCTCCCTTTAGCTCACAGCAATACTCAAACCATTTTTGTCTCTAATATTTAAAAAAAATATTAACTTGTGAACTTTTTGTAGTAACCTATGAACTTTTTAAAAGTAATTTGTGTAACCCTGTGAATTAAAGTCTATGACTTTTCTTACCCTCCTGAGTCATAGAGTCTGGTGATTTCTTCACCCAAAATGAACTCACATAGATCCTTAAGCCCCCTCCCCCTGAAGCCCATTCTCCTGGCTTCTATAGCAATGCATCCTTGAAGTTGGGTTTCTCTTCAAGAACTAAGAACAAACGTCATCATCATCATCATTCCATGGATCCACTACTCTGTTTCTTAGCCAGTATTAAAAAGGTTTGATGAACAAAGCTTTAAAATATATTTTTAGATCTAGTATGTTAGATGGGTCACTCCCTTAATGAACAAAGGCAAAAAGTAGCTTTCAGATCCAGCCTTCTGACAGTGGAATGTATATGGGTCTGGTTTTCTGGCTGGTCCCATCCCCTTATGCATATAATAGATTAAGACTGCTCTTCACCAAGTAACAAGGTTCACTCACTTGGTCATTGTTTGGGCCCTGATTGAATCAGAGTGAATGTTAATGGAAATTATTTATCTTTTAGCCAGAAACCCTGAGAGTCTTTCCCTTCCAGATTGATTTCTTAAAAAAGGCCATATTTTTGGTTTTATTTCTTTCTAACCTATTCTAATCACTGAATGGGCATTGTTTCAGTCAATCTAAGACCCATTAATTTAAAAAGGCCTCCATTTCTCTGATTTTTAAAGAGTTCATAAAAAAAGGGGAAAGACCTACATGGACTAAACTATTTATAGCAACTCATTTTGTGGTGGCAAAGAATTTGAAATTGAGGGGATGCCCATCAATTGGGGAATGGCTAAACAAATTGTGGTGTATGAATGTGATGGAATACTATTTTTCTGCAAGAAGTCTTGAGCAGGTGGATTTCAGAAATAACTAGAAAAATTTACATGAACTGCTGGTGAGTGAACTGAGCAGGATCAGGAAAACAATGGACACATTAACAGCAAAACTACACAATTATCAACTATGATGGAGGAAGTTCTACCCAACAGTACAATGATCAAAGACAATTCTAAAATACCTTGCTGGAAAAGCCATTCACATTCAGAGAAAGAACTGTGGAGTCTGAAACCAAAACAAAACATACTATTTTTACTTTCTAAATTTTGTTTTATGTTTTTTTCTTGTGTTTTTCTCCTTTGTTCTGATTCTTCTTTCACAGCATGACTAATATGGAAATATATTTAATATAGTTGTACAAGTATAAGTGATAGCAGATTATTTGCTGTCATGAAGAGAGAGGAGGGAAGGGAGGAAGGAAGAAAAATATAGAACTCAAAATCCTACCAAAAAACTGAATGTTAAAAAATTATCTTTACATGTAATTGGAAAAATTAATATTAAATTAAAATCAAAAAAGGCCACAGCTTTCCACTGCATCCAAGATCTTCTCCAGTAATCCTGATTTATTTCTGGCCATTGGACTCAGATGGCTCCAGAGGAGTAAGTAAGGCTAGTGATTTTGCACAGTACGCCCTTACTATAGCCAACTTACTTGCATGTTATAGCGACACATCCTTGATGTTATGGTCCTCTTTAAGAAGAAGAGACAAATAGACAGTTAAGTGGTGCAGAGGATAGAGTACAGAACCTGAGTTCAAATCCAACTTCAGACACTTAATGATTACCTAGCTATGTAACTTGGACAAGTCACTTAACCCCATTGCCTTGCAAAAAAAGGAGGGCAAACAAAAATCAATAGAACATTAAAAAATGCAGTTATTTTTTCATATCTGGCTCTTCATTACCCCATTTGGAATTTTCTTGGCAGAGATTCTGGAGTGATTTGCCATTTCCTTCTCCAGTTCATCTTACAGATAAAAGAAACTGAGGTGGGGCAGCTAGGTGGTGCAGATAGAGCATCCGTCCAGGAGTCAAGAGGACCTGAGTTTAAATGTGTCCTCAGACACTTAATAATTGCCTAGCTATGTGACCTTGGGCAAGTCACTTAACCCCCTTGCCTTAAATAAAATATTTTTTAAAAAATATTCTGAAAATAATATTTAAAAAAAGAAACTGAGATAAGCAGGGTTAAGTGACTTGTCCAGGGTTACACAGTGTCTCAGGTCAGATTTGAGAATCTTCCTGACTCCAGTTCAGAGTTCTATCTATAGCTACTGTGCCACCTAGCTGCTCTGTTAAAAAACTAGGAAACACTGAATCCAGATTTGATAGTTATTAGATACATACATGTTCACTGATTGGTTTTGGCCTTGCTGGCAAAGGTAAATATTTATATAAAGTATTTAATGATCATCATAAGTGAAGAGTGAAATGAGAGGGTGGGGATTGTAAATCAGGAAGAATCCTTTTTTTTCTTTATTTATTTATTCTTATTTTGTACAAATAATTTTTTTATACATTACTAAAATATTCTTGTTTAAGAGTAAACATAATACCTCCTCATCCCAAGAAAATATTGACCTGCATAAGTGATAAAGTAAAGGGGAGAGAAAAAATTAAAATTAAAATAAAAAAATAATAATAATTGTAGGTATGGCCAGGTGGCACAGTGGACAGAGCACTGGCCCTGGAACCAGGAATGCCTGGGCCCAAATCTGGCCCCAGACACCCAACAATCACCTAGCTGTGTGACCCCATGCAAGCCACCCCAACCCCATTGCCCTACAAAAACCAAAAAAAGACCCAAAATAAAATAAAATAGTAATAATAATAATAATAATAATAATAATAATAATAATAATAATAATAATAATAATAATAATAGGGGTGGCTGGGTGCCAGACAGATCACTGGCCCTTGAGCCAGGAGCACCCAGGTCCAAATCTGGCCTCAGACACCCAATAATCACCCAGCTGTGTGGCCCCAAGCAGGCCACCCAGTCCCATTTGCCATGCAACACCCCTCAGAAAATAATAATAATAAAAAATGTGCTTCAGTCTGTGTTCCAACACCACCAGCTCTGTCGCGGGTGGATCACATTCTTTAGGATAACTCCATCACAAAAGTTACTTACATATTTTTCCACTGTTACCATTGCTGATCACAATTCCCTCCATTCATACTTCTCTACTACCATGAACTATATTTTCTCTCTCCTTTAACTCTGACTCTGCTGTAGGGTAGATGAGTGGTGCAGCAGACAGATCCCCAGCCCTGGGGCCAGAACCCACATACCACCCCTTAGTCCCAGCATCCACCTGGCCCTATGGTCCCGGACAGGCCATCCAATCCTAGCTCCTTGCAAGAAGTAAAAAAGAAAATGTGTTATATCTGACCACTTTCCCCGCCATGGTCCATCCTCTCCTCTATCACTCACATTCCCTCCCTTCCCCCTGTCCCCCCTGTCTCCTTACTACAGATGTCTATACCCCATTGAGTATATATGCTGTTTCTTCTACTAGCCACCTCTGATGAGAGCAAAGATTCCCTCATTCCCCCTCACTTTCCCTCCTTCCATATCATTGCAATAGCTCATTGTAATAAAGAAAATTCTTATTATATGAAATATCTTAACCTATTCCTCCTCTCTTTTTTCTTTCTCCCATTACATTTCCCTTTTATCTATTGACCATTTTTATACCACATTTTATCTTCAAATTCAGTTTTCTCCTGTGCTTCATCTAAAAAAGCTCCTTCTACCTGCTCAATTAAATGAGAAGGTTCATATCAGTATTATCAGTATCATTTTTCTATACAGGAATACATGTAGCTCATCATCATTAAGTCCCTCATATTTTCCTCTTCTCCTCCACTCTCTATGCTTCACCTGAGTCCTGTATTTGAAGATAAAACCTTATGTTCAGCTCTGGTCATTCCAACAGGAACATTTGAAATTCCCCTGGTTCATTGAAAGTCCATCTTTTTCCCTGGAAGAGGATGTTCAGTTTTGCTGGGTAGTTGATTCTCGGTTGCATTCTAAGCTCTTTTGCCTCCCAGAATATTATATTCCAAGCCCTATGAGCTTTTCATGTAGTTGCTGCTAAGTCCTGTATGATCCCGATTGCAGCTCCACAATATTTGAACTGTGTCCTTCTGGCTGCTTGTAATATTGTTTTCTTTGACTTGGGAGTTCCGGAACTTGGCTATAATATTCCTGGGGTTGTTTGTTTTTGGATCTCTTTCTTGGGGAGATTGGTGGATTCTCTCCATTTCTATTTTGCCCTCTGCTTCTAGGATATCAGGACAATTTTCCTGTAATAATTCTTTGAAAATGATGTCAAGGTTCTTTTCCTGGCCATGACTTTCAGGTATTCCAATAATTTTTAGATTATCTTTCCTAAATCTGTTTTCCATATCAGTTGTTTTTTCAATGAGATGTTTCACATTTTCTTCTAATTTTTCATTCTTTTGGTTTTGAAGTATTGAGTCCCGATTTCTCGTAAAACCAGCAATCTCCCTGAGTTCTATTCTTTGCTAAAGGGTTTGTTCTCCTCAGAGAGCTTTAACTCCTTTTCCATTTGGCCTATTCTGCTTTTTAAAGTATTCTTCTCCTCAGTAACTTTTTGAACTGTTTTATCCATTTGACCTATGCTGGTTTTTAACATGTTATTTTCTTTAGCAGTTTTTTGGATCTCCTTGACTAAGCTGCTGACTTCATTTTCATGTTTTTCCTGCATCTCTCTCATTTCTTTTCCCAATTTTTCCTCTATCTCCCTCATTTGATTTTCAAAGTCTTTTTTGAGCTCTGTCAAGGCCCGAGCCCAATTTCTGTTTTTCTTGGAGTCTTTAGATGCAGGAGCTTGTACCTACTCATCTTCAGACTGAGTGTTTGGATCCTCCTTGGGATCACAGGCAAAGTATTTGTCAATGGTGTTCCTCTTTTTTCTCTGCTTACTCATTTTCCCAGCCTGAGCCTGGTTTTGGGGTGCTTCTTGAGCTTTTGGGACACCCCCACAATGATCTCAGTGTGTGATGCTCTGTCCTCCCTCCTGGTCTGTGAATGACCATAAGTGCCCCTCTCTGTCATGGGGCTGAGGTGGGGGGGCCCCTGCTGTTCTATGGGGGGGCCTAGACTGTGATCAGGATCTGAATGTGGTCAGAGCCCCAGAGTCCTGTTCCAGGGGCAGATGACAGAGCTCGGCAGTCTCTCTTCACTCCACTTCCTAGGCTCAATGGGCTCATGCCCTAATGGCTCCTGCTTACCAGCTCTGCCTGCTTTTGGTTTCTGGATCTGGGCTGCTGCTTGCTCTGTGCCCTGAGGGCTGGGCTTCAAGTCCTTGCTCTGGCAGAGGTCCCCCCACTGTTCCCCCAAGTTGTGCCTGGTGCTTCCTGGGATGTAAATCAGGAAACTGCCTCCGCTGCCATGAGCCGCAGCTCCCAATGCCCTGGGTCTGCCTCCCGGAGACTGAAGTTCCTTTCCTCTGGTGGGCCACCCCTCCAATCCCGTGGGCCTGAGCCTTTCCACTCTTTTCCAGGTTACCTTGGGTTGGAGAATTGCCTCACTGGATCCCTCTGTGGGTTCTGTCTCTTGAAAATGTACAAAACCAGATCCTGTCACACCTCCTGAGTCCTTAGTTTATAACTTTTGCTCCAGAGCAACTGAGAGAAGGTCCTCTCCTGTTGCCATCTTGGCTAGAAATGGACTTGTTTTGCTGGCTTCTAGAGGGCAGAACTAGGAACAATGGGTGGAATTTGGAAAGAGATAGATTTCTGAAAAGCTTCTGAGTCATTCAAGTTGTTCCAAGGTAGTTCCACTATCAAACCTGCTTGACTTTTTCAGAATATGGTACATTCCATATCCATGGTGATCTTCCAAATCTGTTGAAGGGGATTCCTCAGGAGGTGTGACAGGATCTCCACTTGGTCCGAATAGGGGATTGCAGTCGAGGAGAGGTTCATACTAAGACTATGTCTACCTGGTCCTGGGGCCCGAAGATCATCAGGAGCCCGCTCCCCTAGGAAAGGGAGAGACAGTCCATTTGAACCTAAACTCGAGGCTCCTTGTGGTCTCCTTTGGTGGCACAAAACACCAAGATCTTGCTGGGGCCTACAAATGTTGAACCCAAAGAGCGAGACAAGAGACCAGAGTTTGATAAGTCTGGAGATCTTTATTCCTATTCCTGGGGACTACCTGGAGATGGAATACCCAAATAAGACAGCCAGGAAGAATTCTTGAAAAGAATCCCTCATACCTTCCCCTCTCAAACTCAGAAGATGATAAATCTCAGTGCCAATTCCCTTAGGTAACAAATCTTCTGCCAATCCTTGGCTAGGGTTCCAAGAGGGCTAGAAGTAGTAAAGATTAGATCTGCCCAACAGAGGCCTTATGAGAAGCATGCCCAGCAGGAGAGTGACCTGCCTTGACCAGGTTGGCAAGTTTTATTACCCCCATCACCACTTGCAGTGAACTTTGAGGGAAATCTCTGGACAAGGAGGTCTTGCTGTTCCAGAGTTGTAAGTTTCCTTTGTATCTGTGTATGTATGGGAGCACATGCCCCATAATGCTGTATACCAAATATTCTTGAAATGTCATTTGAATAAATGCCTTTGATAGGAGTCAACTAGTATACTGATGATTTTTTATGGGTAGCACATTGTCAGAGGATTCTAGGTTACAGAGTTGTAGAAATAGTTAGCTAACTACGGGGTTACCCTTAGAACCCAAGGCAGCAGGAGCCCTTTTGGGAACCCAACCCTAGTGTATTAAGTACAGTTTGGAGGTGTGGACCTATAATAATCATGTTTTCTTATGGTGAAGTAAAATACATTACATTCATGAACCACAATTTAGCTATTAGTGGGCCCCTTGTACCTTTGCTTATACTTGTTACCCCAAAATGTGCTTCTCTGAATATCTGAGATTCATTTTTTTCTTCTTTCCTTTCTTGGAGTATAAGCCTAGTAGTGGGATCCTAAGTCAAAGGATGTCAGTATTGTAAGTCACTTTACTAGCATGATTCCAAATGACTTTCCAGAATAGCTAGATCAGTCCTCCCTTAGCCTCCCAACATTGTATATTAGCATGTCTATCTTTCCGTAGCCTTAAAATGTAAACTATTTCCATATTTTGTCATTTTTGCGTTTGTTGGGTTATGGGAAAAAAAACTTAGTTGTTTGATTTGCATTTCTCTTAATATTAGTGATTAGAACAACCCTTCCATATGGTTTTCAAGAGTTTACAATTCTTTTTTTTAATGACTTTTTATTTTCACATTACTATAATAATCTTGTTGTGAAAGTAAACATAAACCTCCCTTCCCCCAAAAGATAGAGAAACCTCAAGTGAAACAAAGTGAGAAAAAAAATGCATTTCAGTCTGTGTTCAGATACCATCAGGTATCTCTGGGATGGATTATATTCTTTATCATAAGTCTATCAGAGATGTTGCTTCAGTATTTTGCCCATAATTGTTATTGTTAATTCCATTTCTCTCCATTCTATTCTCTCTCTCCTATCATCACCCTGTCCCTCGACAGTAGTGTGTAGTATTTGACTACCCAATTCCACAATCTTCCCTCTCTTCTATCACCTACACCCCATTCCCTTTTTCCATCCCTTTCCTCTCCTTTAATCCTCTAGGGTAAGATAGATTTCTATGTTATTGAGGGTGTGCATTATTTCCTCTTGGAGTCATTTCTGATGAGAGAGAAGGTTCCCTCTTTCTTCCTCACCTTCCCTCCTTCCACTCCATTACAAAAGCTTTATCTTGATGAATTTGCAATTCTATTAAGAAATGTTTGCTTAGGGGTGGCTAGGTAGTAAAGTGGATAGAGCACAAGCCCTGGAGTCAGGAGTACCTGGGTTCAAATCCGTCTCAGACACTTAATAATTACCTAGCTGTGTGGCCTTGGGCAAGCCACTTAACCCCATTTACCTTGCAAAAACCTAAAAAAAAAAAAAGAAATGTTTGCTTAGGGGCAGATGGGTAGTTCAGTGGATAGAGCATGGCCCTGGAGTCAGGAGGCCTGAGTTCAAAGCTGAATTCAGACACTTAATATGTGCCTAGTTGTGTGACCTTGGGCAAGTCACTTAACCCCATTGCCTTAAATAAATTAAAAAAAAAGTTTACTCATATTCTTTTCTGCTGGGGAAGAGCAGGAGTTGTTTTTTTATCAATGACTTGGAGAATGGCAGTTTATACAAACCTGGGAGAGATCACTTAACCCATTTGGAATCTAGTTCCAGCTTTTATTTCCAGATATTATATTCAGGGGATTCTAGGTTACAATTGTAGAAATAGCTTTATAGACTCTACATTCCAGTCAAAAATGATGTTTTTGGATTGACTGTTCATCATCTTTGGAATGCACTCCTCTCAACTCTGCCTGTTAGAAAGCCTAGTTTTTTCCAAAGTTCAGCTCAAGCAATATCTTGTACAAAAGCCATTTTCCTGAAACTTTCCACACCCTTCCTCCTCCCAATTACCAGGCATTTAATATGTACATATTTTTGATCTATTTATGTGTTTATATAGTTTCTCCTGATAAACTATAAGCTCCTAGAGATAGGGAATTTTCCATTTTTATCTTTTTTTTTCCAAGTTGAGCACAGTTCTCTACTTAGTAAATGCTTAATAATTGAACAGTCTCTTTGTTGTTCCTCAAATAAGGTACTCCATCTCCATTCTCCAAGCAGTTTCACTTGCTGTCCCTCATACTTGCAACTCTTTCCCTTCTTGACTTCAAGTCCCAGATTAAGTCCCATATTCTACAAGAAGTTTTTCCCCCTCAATACTACAGCCTTCCTTTTACTGATTGTAGTTTCTATTAGATAGTGAGCTTCTTAACAGGGACTATTTTTTGTCTTTCTTTGTATCTTCAGTGCTTAGCATCATGTCTAGATGCTTTATAAAATGCTTGTTTTGAATTGTGCATGCCCTTTGATCCAGTAACACCACTGCTAGATCTATATATATACACTGAAGATATTCAAAAAAAGGGGAAAAGAATATTTGCACAAAAATATTTGTGGTAGGGGCAGCTAGGTGGATAGAGCACTGTTCTTGGGAGTCAGGAGGACCTGAGTTCAAATTTGACACTTAATTGCCTAGCTGTGTGACCTTGGGCAAGTCACTTTCTTTTAGGGTTTTTTCCAAGGCAAATTGGGTTAAATGGTTTGCCCAAGGCCACACAGCTAGGTAAATTATTAAGTGTGAGGCTGGATTTGAACTCAGGTCCTCCTGACTCCAGGGCTGGTGCTCTATCCAATGTGCCACCTAACCGCCCCTGGGCAAGTCATTCTTAACCCCATTGCCTTAAATAAACAAAAATTAAAAAAAATACAAAAATATTTGTGGTGGCAAAAAATTGGAAATTGAGGGGATATCCATCCACTGGGGAAGAGCTGAACAAGCTGTGTCATATGAAGGTAATGAGATCCTTCTGAACAATAAGAAATGTTGAGCAGGTGGACTTCAGAAAAACCAGGAAAGTCTCGTATGAACTGATGCAAAGTGAAATGAGCAGAACCAAGAAAACAGTGCATACAGTAAAAGCAACACTGTGTGATCAACTTTGAATGAATTGGTCTTTCTCAGTAATGCAATGATTCCAAGGAAATTACAAAGGACTCATGATGGCAAAATGCTAGTTATTCCAGAGAAAACTGATGAATTCTGAATGCAGATTGAAGTGTGCTTCAATTTATTTTTCATGGCTTTTTCCTTCTGGTCTTTTTTCTTTCATAACTATAACTAATATGAAATTTTTTAAAAAAAGGTTGCACATGTACAATCTATAATATATAAAATTGCTTAGTTTTACCAAAAAGGGAGAAAAATTTGGAACTCAAAATTTTGTAAAAATGATTGCTAGAAATTGTCCTTATACGGGGCGGTTAGGTGGCGCACTGGCCCTCGAGTCAGGAATACCTGAGTTCAAATCTGGCCTCAGACACTTAATAATTACCTAGCTGTGTGGCCTTGGGCAAGCCACTTAATCCCATTACTTTGCAAAAACTTAAAAATACTATTAAAAAATACTTGTTTTTTTCTGACCTCTGATTGACTTATTCAGACCACAGAATTGGGTCCAAAAATAATTTGATAGACCAGAATAGCCCATATCTAAAGATGAAATTTAATAGCAATAAAAGTGCTACATTTGGGTTCACAATATCAGTAACACAAGTACCAAATGGTAGACATGTGGTTGGTGAACTATTTCTTTGTCAAAATCCCTGGAATTTTAGGAATACAAGCTCAATATGAATCAGCGGTGCAACATGATACACCCTACCACCCCCTAAATTCCATCTTAGTCGCTAGTGCCAAGAATTAGTTAGAAAGGTGATAATCCTGCTGTCCTCGGCCCTCGTCAGAACACATTGACAGTATTGTGTTCAGTTCTGGGAGTCCTATTTTAAGGACACAGACCAGCTGGGGATTGTCCAGGAGGTCAGTCAGAATCTTAAAGCAACGTACAAACCATGCCATATAAAGATCAGTTAAAGGACTTGGAATGTTTAACATGGAGAAAATTTAAAAAAAAGAATTATGACTTAGAAGGGATTGGCATAAATTGAGGATTTTAGCTGAATAAAGGAAAATTTGAGTTCTTTATAGAGTGATCAAACAGACCTGGACTTTTTGGGAGGATGTTGTAAAAGATATATTTTTCAAGTACATATTGGGCAAGATGGCTTCTAAGGTTCCTACCAGTTTTGTGTGGTAGGTAAGGGTAAAGAATTTGTGGATACGGGGTAGTAGGATCAATTGATTCATTATTTTTCAATTTTGTTATTACTACCTATGAAATCTGCCTCAATTTAACTTGCTAACCCTTAAATTTTTTTAAAGCAAAGATTCACTATTCAACAAAAGTTCTATAATTTGATTAAACTGTTGGGAAAACTTCAAAAATCTGTCAAAAATGAGGTTCAAACTATTTTCACATCTTTTGCAACAATAAGGTCCAAATAGATACATGACCTAAAAATAAAGTTTTTTGGCAATGGGGTTAAGTGACTTGCCCAAGGTCACACAGCTAGGCAATTATTGTGTCTGAGGCCGGATTTGAACTCAGGTCCTCCTGACTCCAGGGTCGGACTATTCCATCTAGCTACCCCCTGGCCAATTTCAATTACACAAAATTTATAAGTTTTCCCCCCAAAGTAATGCAGTTAGAGAATCAGTTAACTAAAAAAAAATACTTTTCAGCAAATTTCTCTGACAAAGGTCTAATATCCAAGAGAGGGAGTTACAACAATAAGGTAGAGACAGAAATAAGAGCTGAACCTATAATTTTACTGGTATTATATACTCCCAAGGGAGGAAATTCCCTTTATGAAGGCAGGTCAGAAAGGACAGGCAAAGATAAAGGGTCAAAGAATATAAACAGGTAATTTTCAAGGCAAGAAATGTAAGCTACCAACAACCATATAAAAAATGCTCCAAGTTATTAATAAGAGAAATGCAAATGAAAATAGTTCTGAAGTTCTACCTTTCAGATGGACAAAGATGACAAAACAGGAAAATGACAATTTTTGGAGAGGACAGGCACACCAATGCACTTTTGGTGGCATCATGAAGTAGTCTAATTATCCTGGAAAGCAATTTGAAACAATATCCCAAAGGGCACCAAACTTTGTATTACCCTTTGACCCATTCATATGCCAACTCATAACATACCCCAATGAGGTTTAAAATAAAGAGAGCAAGAACCCATATGTACAAAACAATTTATAGCAAAGAATTGGGAACAAAGTGGGTGCCCATCAGATGGTAAAAAGCCTATCAAATGATGGCATCTAAATATAATGTAACATTACTGCACTTTAAGAAATGATGACCGGGATAGATTCAGAAAAACTGGGGAGGACTTGTATAAACTTTTACAGAGTAAAGTGAATAGAACTAGAACAATTTATACACTGACTATACCACTGAAATGGAAAATAACCTTGAAAGATTTACTCTGCTCAAGGCAAAGACCACTCATAACTCTAGAAGACTGATGATGAAACATGCTCCCTACCTCTTGACGGAGAGATGCATCTACAGAGAAGGGGACACATAAAAGGAGGGCAGTGTTTGAACTACCATGTTAAATTTAATTTATACTTTAAAAAAAAAACAAGCCATACAACATAAGATATTCACAGTCATATACAATCCTTTTTTTGTTGTTTTTCTTTGTGTAAGGAAATGTTTATATGTTGATATTTATCAAGTTCATAATAATAAAAAATTTTAAATTTACAACAGCTTTGTTTATATGGTTCCCCCCCCCCCCTTATATTACAACAGTGAAATTGAAGTCATAAGACCTGGATTTGAATCTTGACTCTGCCACTTAAAAGCTATGTGACTTTGGGGATGAACCAGATGATACACAAGGTTCCAACCCTTTGGTAGCCTCTGTCTCTGACTCCCTACCCTGTGAGCCTTCTTTTGTAGCAAAATAAAACTAGGTAAAACCACCTAAATACTGATCAAGTTGATAGCAAAATTCCACAACAATCATCAACCCTCTAACTAAAGTAGGGGATCCAAGCTCCAAATTATATTATAAAGCAGAAATCACCAAAACTATTTGGTACTGGTTTGAAAAACACAGTGTTATCAGTGTAATAGACTACAGGAGGAACAATCAGAAGCAATGAAAATCAATAATCCAATGTTCAATAAACCCAAGAACATATACTACTTGGGAGTTGCCACCTTATTCAATAAGAAATATTTAGAAAACAGTTTATCAGAAATGAAGTTTAGACCAACATCTTGTATACCATATGCCACAATAATTTTAAAATAGATTACATAAAAGATCTCTATTTAAAAAAATAGAAGAGAACCAGATCAGGTACCTTTTACAGGTATGGATAGTGGGAAATTTCTTAATCAAATTATATTATAAAAGGTAATCACAAAAGATTTAAAAGATTACATGAAATTCAAAAGGCTTCTACAAACAAAATCAATGCAACCAACCTAAGGAACAGGCTGATTTAGATGAAAAATTTGCATAATTATATCTGATTAAGGTCTGAAAAGCTAAACAGTAAATCAATCCAAATTTAAGACAACCAAGAATCACTCCCTAATGGATAGGTAGTCACATAGAAACAAAAAGATCTCAAAAGAATTGTAAACTATTAGTAAACATATAAAACAGTGCTACAAATCATTAAAAATAAAAAAAATCTAACTAAAACAACTCTTTGACAATTTATTCATACCAGCAAACTGGGCAAAAAGATGACAAAAATAGTTGATATTTGAAGGGATGGAGAAAGACAGCTAGTTACTCTAACACTGTTGGTAAAGTTGTGAACTGTTCCAACCATTCTAGAAAGCAATTTGGAATTGTTCAAGAAAAATAACTAAAATGTCCAGATTCCTTGACTACTCTTTGTTAAGCATTGTATCCCAAGCAGGTCAAAAATAGAAAGTTCTCATATGTATAAGATATTCCTAGTACTACTTTCTATGGTAACCAAAACTGAAGCAAGGTAGGTACCTATTGATTAAATGACTAAATAAATTGTGGCTGATGAATGTGATAGAATAGCATTGTGGTAGAAGAAATTACAAATGTGAAGAATTCAGAGAAACACAGCAAGATTTATGAACTGATACAGCAAGGAGTAAGCAGAACTAGGAAAACATGCACAATGACTACAATGTAAATGGAAAGGAGAGAGGGAATAAGCATTGATATAGTTTACTAATGTGCTAGACATTAATGCTAAGCGCTCTTACAAATTATTTTTTTATCTGATATGGAAAGCTGAAAATGAACACTAATTCTTATGACCAGAACTATACCTACCTCTCTTCATTCTTTACAGAGATAGAGAACTACAGAATATGGAATGTTGCTTTTACTAGGATTCTGTTTATTGATTTTACTGAAGTTTTTCTTCTTTTGATATCTTTGTTAACAATTTTTGTTCACTGGGTAGGAAAGGTGAGTTATAGTCTTGAAAATGACAATGGTATACAACCTTTTTACGTTTATGTTAATAAATATAAGATTAAAAATAAATTCAAAATAAAATTAAGGTGGAAGAATTTTGTGCTCTTCTATGATGTAGGAATGATAAATGACATTATTGAATATTTACCTCATATATTGCACAAAGCAAATGATTGATAATATAAATGGTTAAGTTTGAAAATGCAACAAGAAATGGGCAATGGAAATGTAACAAAGTGCCTTGTACTTGTCTACTACCCTAGCTCCAGACATATTTTTTTGATCCTATTTCCTGTGACAATTTCTGAAGCCTGTGGGTACTTGGTCATTTAATTGCTTCATTTTCTCTATTTAATAACTGTTCTTTTTGAGTATTTCCTTAAATGTTTAGGGAGTAGAATCACTCTTCCTTGGCTTGCCTGAGATCACATATTAAATAAATTAACAATAACCTTTCATTAATCTACCTTTTGATCCTTTCCTCAAAATACATAAACACTCCATACCATGCATCATTGGATCAGAAATTGTGTTCTCAAAGAGATTCACTATGACATAATGCTTCCAAGTGCTTAAATATTCTATCTCTGATGTTCTCATTCTATTAACCATTTTGCCTAGAAACATGAAATATAGGGAAAGGTTTGTTTTGGTTTCATTTCTAAGGTACTCTCATATGCTTGTATCTGAGACAACTCCACATTATTACTTCAGTCAATCCATCCGTTTTTATAATTTCCATTTTCTTGGTAATTCCTCTAGCAAATCACTTACAGAAATAATGAACAGAGTGAAAACAAAGCAGACTCCCAGTCAGAGAAGGCAGGGTCCTATTCCTAGTCTATCACTAACTCAGCAGTGAGACTTCTGGCCAAGACCCCAAACTTGCATTTGATTCCCAAATGCAAAATAGTTGATTAATATTGCTTTGTCTACCTCTGTGGTTGTCATGAGAAAAAGATTTGGGTGACTATCTTGTTAAGTCCATAGCTGAAAAATAATCCTGATTACAGAACTTGAACTAGCCTATATTTGAATATCCCCAATGAGGGGGAAATCTTATCACCTCCTGAGAGGTCCATACCATTTTTTTTTAAAACTCCAACTGTTAGGAAGTATTCTCTTCCACTCTGCTTAAATTTGCCACTTCAAAATTTCCATTCATTCCTTCAGTGTACAATCAGAACAAATCTATTGCCTCTTTTCAGGATAGCCTTTAATTACTGAAAGACAAGCGCTCATGTTCCTCAAGCAAAACATCTCTATCTTCAACTTATCCTCATATTTCCTGGATTCATATCCCTTTGTGAATCCATTTGCCCTTTGTTTCTAAACTTTTTAATATTCTTACTATATGGTGGCTCTCATTAACACAATATGAATACTGTGACAATGTTGAGTGAAATGCAATTATGACCTTTCATCTGGAAGCTATGCCTCCCTTAACATAGCTCAGGATATTTTTTTGTCTGCCATATATCACTATTGACTTATTAGTTTTCCACTAAAAAAAAAGATAACCAGAACTTTTCAAATCAGCCTATACATGCCTCTTCCACCTTGTGCTTGAAAAATATTTTAACTTCTCTTAAGACTTTTTTCATCTTCATTATATTCCTTTTTACTCAGGGATCATACAAATTGTTCATTCCTGGCCAAAGACCAAGAGAAAACAAAGTTAGGGTTGGTGATAGTTTAGCCTTGGCATCTCTCTTTGGATTCCTACCAATTAGCTAATAGCTCACTGCCATCTAAGATCTTGAAAGTGGAGGTTCAGGGTCTCAAAAAACTTGTATCTTAAGTTGTTTGGTAGAGCAAAATAATCAAATGATTTTCATATTCTCTACTGGCTCCTAGAGGTGAAAAGAGTGCTAAGGGAAGTCACTGGCCCCATGAAAATTAGATGTGCATCTAAACTTAAAAGAGCCACTGATTTAGCCAAGTTTCCTACTTTAAGCATGACTCATGAGAGCTTGAGTCATGCTACTGAAGACTTTTTGGGCACTATGATGAAACTTCCACCCTTTTATCCAGAGGTCACAGGTACTGTTCTTTTGGGGGAAAGGCATCTAGCATGCATGGAGTCCTTGTGAAAGGAGCTTGATATCCTTAAAATCCATAATTCAGTTCACAATGGTGAATTGGGGTTTTACGAACCCATCTCTCTCTCTGAGAAATCCCATGCATTTTATAAATAATTCCTGAGTAAGCAAGGAATATTTTTTCCCTCTTCAATATTCTAGTGAACCACAAAGCACAAAGGTAAAGCAATTTAAGATTCAGTTATGATACTGGTGCACAAAAAACATTCCCTCCAAATGGGGGGCTAGGGAGCACCTTGAGTTTACTTTCAAGCTATTAGGGATAGGAAAGAAGCAGGAAATCTGAGAAACGGGGCTGCTAATTTACCTTTGCCACAGAAATACAGGGCACATTGGTGAAGCAGTTACCGTGAACTGGACAGTTCTGGCCAGGGATCAGAAATGATCCTGTTCAAAGTAGAATAAGCAAAAATTAGCTTGTTACTACTCCAGTTCTTCACAGGCCATCCTGTATACTGCAGACTATCAGCTTGCTGGGGGTGGGGTGGGGGTGGTATATGCTCTGTGCCCAAGAAATTAGTTACCTTCCCCTAATTCCTTGTCCCATAAAGCATAAAGAGACCACAGGGAAAGCCAGGGTTGTTGCAAGATTTTTTTTAAAAAAGTAAATTTTAGGATTTGATTCAGAGCACAAAGAAGAACATATCAAATGTCAAAGGGAAACTTCCTTTATCCCCAGTGTAAAAGTATATTCAATGCTGTTTCATGTTGAACAAATTTACAATCATTTTTCATAATCAATCCACTCTTTTGAATTTCATCTCTAAATACATGAGACCCCACTGTGCACATCTGGGCCAGGAATAGGGTTCTTAAAATAAGATTCATTTTTCTGAATGGCATGGTATGGTAAGACCAAATAGCAATCCCAATGGGGGCTATTCATCTAATCTACATAGAAATGTACCAATTTGGACATGAAAGTTCTGCGCCACGTACACAACCCACTAGCAGTGGGATGAAGCAAACAGTTCCACTTCTACACACATTTCTATTTTATTATGGCAAAGGTGAAAACGCCACCTTCTCCACAACAGCAACCAGTAAAATTTATCCCAAAAATAACTTGGTACAAAACAGGTCTGTTTCAGAATTAAAAAAAAACCTTTACATGAGTTTTAAATCCTATTTCGAAACATAAAAGAAACAAATCCATCATTGATAGCAGAGCCACAGTCCTCTACTCCGCCCTCCAGCGAAAAGGGTAAAGAATGAGATTCCTGGGTCCTGTTCCATGCAGGGAATATGTTGGCTAGTTTAACTGGTATCCATCTGAAAGAAAAAAATAAACAAGCATTGTAAGAAAGTAGTGTAACACACAGCAAAATGTATCTCAGATAAGACTGTGTACACCTCATCTAAACAATCTGACTTGCTGTCCCTGACAGACAGTGACTGCTGGAAAGAGACTATTTCCAACACAGTTCTGGAGCCACTCACCACACCACACTTCTACCTCCATACTTACCCTGGCATTATAAGCATCCAATTGTGCATCTAGTTCTTCTGCGGAAAGCTGTTGTTTCGAATTTCTTCCAGCCCCTCTGCCTCGTCCTCGGTTGCCTCCACGACTGCCTCTCCGGGTGCCTCCACCACCACCAAAACCTCCAGAGCCACGGTTTCTAGTCATTCCACCTCTATTTACACTAAAAGCAAAATTAAAAGGATTAGGTAGTATTCACTTTCAGGTGCCTAAAAAGGCTCCCCAAAAGATTATAAATTCCTGATTCTATTCCATGAAGCCAAGAACTAACCTCTGTGCAGGTCTCCGTTGTGTATCAATCTGTGATGTAACAAGCTGAATATTCATAGGGCGACCTGCAAGGAAAGAAAGAGGAAAGAAACATCAATCACTTTGCTATAAAACAATTGTGTATTGCTAGCAATGTTCTAGGCTCCATGCAAATAATACTGGATGGGTATCTTGCTGTCTCATTCTGAATACAAACATGGGAAAAGACTAGAAAACATTTGAAAAAGGCAAATGGCAAGAGAGAAACCACCAACCTCCTCTTTGACAAAGTTAAAACTGGGCAAATATTCAATAACTTTTTCTTTGGTGGATATGGGTGGAAGAGGGAAAATACGCCTGGCTGACCTAGTGGGAAAAAGATCCAGTACCTTTTTCTTTATCATTATAGCCCCGCTCTTTGAGGTGTACTATGGTGGTTCTGGGAAGGCCTCACAGAAGTGAATCTTCAGGAAGGATCTGAAGGAGGGGGTCACAAGAGGTTGGTCCAGATGTATGGGGCAGCACGAAAGGTGGCAGAACGGAAGAGAGAGACAAAGCGGGCAAATGCAAAGTGTGCTCGGCCAGAGTGGGCAAATCATATTCCTACATGGGCAGATGACAGCCCCACACTCCACAAATCGTAGCACCCAGCCCTTCAATGATAGAAGGCTCAACTTACCATCCAAAGGGACACCATTATACTGTTTCATGGCCTTCAGAGCATCTGCTTTTCGCTCAAAGTGGACATCTGCTGTTCCTAAGCTCCGGCCAGACCGATCATAATGCACAGCTGCCTTTTTCAGAGTTCCAAATTCAGCAAATAGTTCCTGGAAATTGGAAAGAAAGACAAAAATGATTAATACAGCTCTCTTCTACAGTGCCCAAGGAAGTGGATCCCTGAAATGTCTGTTTTAGGAATTATACTCTTGGAAGGGAACACTATACCTGGGGATCAGAGGATGGGGAGAATGGAACAGCAATTTCCCAAAGCAGCTGGGCCTATCTCAGGTCACGCCAACTTTGGGGCATGTCATCTGCATGATGCTATGGGCCCAAAGAGTGCTTTGCCCAGTTGTAAAGGATATAATATTCATCAGTTGTCTTTTCAGAGGTAAGAAAAACCACTCTTAACAAAAGAGTGTTCTAAGAGGTGATGAAAATCTACAGGTCACAGAGCAAGGGAAACATTTCAGGCCCCTAGAACATATTTAGGGGCCCAATGATTCAGTAGACCTGATCCCCGACCCACCCCCAGAAGGCAGATTCTGGCTCACCTGCGTTTCCCTCTCCTCCTACTCAAGCCTGCCGCAAAGTCTGACGTCAAGCGCTGCCATGGAAACTGCCCTGACCTCACGGCAGGCTGGGAGTTGGAGAGGGAACCCAGAGTGTGGGGATACTCCGGCCGCAGGCACCCAGCGGGAAGTGGAGTTCACCAAAAGCGGTTTCCAGTGGATGCCAGAAACCACCTTAAAAAAAGTGTTGACACGCCATGAGTGCTCGTCTGCCTCCTCTGACCTCCCACAGCAGAGCCACCGGCGGAACTCTAGGAAGCATGACCCAGGAAAGCCTAGCATCCAGTCCCAGCCATTTACAATCTCCAAAGCTTTACTCACACAAAGGAGTTTCTCAACAAGAAAGAGTTTTTTTTTCCTCTTCCCCTCTAAAGAGAACTAGTTTTTGATTTAATCCAAAAATACTCTGCAGAAAAACATTGGCCAGGTTTTGATCAGGAGCCAATCAAGGCTACTACAAACAAAAACAACACCGCCTCTTTGCTCTTTTAGCCCAAAGTTATACCTCTCTCCACAAACCCAGCGTTTTCAGCATAAAAATAAATTATCTAAAAGAACCATCCAGGATCAGCCTCATCATTTTTGCCTCCTGGAACAAGATGAACTCTGAAGAGACTCGAGAAGCAAAAGAACACCGACTAACAAGGTCCCCACAGCTCTGCACGGGTCAACCCCATACTCTAAGCCATTGCAAAAACATCTGCACAGCCGTTCCTACAAAAGGATGAGGACCAGTCCCGGGCCGGGCCGGGCCGGGGGCCGGGCCGGGCCGGGGGCCGGGCCCCGGGCCCCGGGCCCCGGGCCCCGGGCCCCGGGCCGGAGAGGGTGGTGGGGCGGGGCTGAGCCCCAACAGCACCATCCGGGCCGTTCGCTCAGCTCCTGACCAGGGTCAATGCAGCGGGAGCCTCCAAAGTCCTTACCTGAATATCCGCATCTGAGACCCCGAAGTCCAGATTGGACACCAGCAGCTTGCCCCCGGTCTCGACGCCAGCCCCGCCTCCAAAGCCGCTGTCGAACAGGTCGTGCTGCCACTTATCTGGAAGCTGTTTGGGCTGAAACAGATGCGAGGGTCGGTGAGCTTCTCCCCCGGGCCGGCCGGGCCTGGGGGCGCCTCCTTCCCCGCCCCCCGCGGGCCCCCACGTTCCCGCCGCCCGGGGCCGGCCCTGCTTCCCGCCCGCGGGCTCGCCATGAGGCTGCGGGCCCGGGGCCCCGGCCGGGCGGCCGCCAACAAAAAGGGCCTCGGGGGCCGGCGCCCACGGCCAGCCCCCCGCCGCCGCACGCCCCCGCGCCCGGCCGCACGGGGCCCGGCCTCACGGGGCCCGGCCCCCGGGCCCGGGCGCTCCCGGCCCCCGCTCTGCCCGGCTCGCTCACTCACTCGGCTGTAGGGCGCGGGTCGGTTCCTGCCGCCGCCCCCGGCGCCTCCGCGGGCCATGGCCGGCCTGTTCCGGATGGGCCCGCCGCCTCGGCTCACGCGGGCCGCCGCCTGCGCGCCCCCGCCCCCGCGGCCGCCCTGGGCTCCGGCCCGGCCTCGGCCCCGGCCCCCGCCGCGTCCGCCCCGCTGGCTCCGATTGAGTTTAATGATGTCGTCCAGGGACATGTCCATCTTGTCGGCCATGGCGGGCGCGGAATCGGGGCCTCGGCACGAACCGCGCGCGTCAGCACGCCGGCGCGTCACTTCCTTCCCGGCCGAGGCTTCGGGGCACTTCCGGGAAGTCCGGCCTGCGTCCCGCTGCCGGGCGGGGCCGGGGCTGGCGCTGCGCTCGGGGCTGGCGCTGCTTCCGCTGGCGGGCTGGCGGGCGGGCGGGCCGGGTGCGCCGGGAGCTGGCTCCTCCGTCCCACCTCTGCCGCGGGCAGCCGCGCCCGGGCCCTGCGGCCCCTTTTGTACTCGGCTCGAGGGCGTCAACGGAAGCGCGCGAGGCAGGCGCGAACTCAGGTGTCCGCCGGAGCCCGGGTGTTAACTCAGGGGGGCCTGGGCCGGGCGGGCGGGGGAGGGCGACGGGCCCCGCGGGGGGGTGGGGCGGCGGGGCGCACACGCGTGGGCGCCCCCAGGGCGGTGCGAACCCCAAGGGCCGGGGCCCCGACAGTGGGAGCCCCGGGCTCGGCCCAACCCGGGGGGCATTCCGGGGAGGGGGCCCCTCCAGAAAGGCCGAGGGCACGGATTAAAGGTGTGCCGCCGCTCCCTCCGGTAGCTGACCCAGGAGAACCCCATCCTTTTCCTCTGAGGGGAGACTTTTTTAGTGTCCTAGTGTTTTTTCCATAAGTCAGCGAAGCTTTGATGAATCGTTTGTTGAATTTCGGGGATACTCAACTAAAATGAAACCACCCTTGCCTTCGGAGAGCTCTCATTGTCCTGGCATGGTGGTCGCGTGCCCATCCTAAGACAAGGCTGCCCACTTTTCTTTTTTCCCTAATTCCTGCAGAGCTGCCTTCTGTCTTCAGACACCGGCAGTTCTGTCCTTGGAGATGGGCAGTTTTTTTCTGTGAGGCACTGGGTTTAAGAGGACACACAATACTAAGTATCCAGTGTCAGTCTAGAGATGAATGTGCATCTAGCCCCGGTCCTGGACTCAGGAGGACAGGTGTTCAAATCAGACCTTAGACACGTTCTAGCTGTGTGACCTTGGGCAACTCACTTCACTTCCAGGGCCATCTCCGGTCATCCTGATTCATATCTGGTCCCTGGACCCAGATGGCCCTGGAGGAGAAAGTGAGGGTCATGCCTTAGCACAGCACCTCCTCCCTCAAATTCAATTCATGTGCTTGTCATGGCATGACCTCTCTGATGTCCTGGTCCTCCTCAAGACCAAAGGACAAACATCAATTCTTGGACTTCATAGTTTTCTAATATATCCCTTTCTTAGTATTACAGGAAATCGTCCTCTAGCAAACCTTTGAAAGCAAGTTGTCCCCATTTTAAAGCCAAGGAAATGGGGCTCAGAGAAGTGGAGATATTTCACAAAGATCACATGCTTTGCAAATCTTGAATGGGAAACCTGGGTCTTCAGGAAGTGGTAGAATCTAGAATACTCCAGGAATGTAATTTAGGAACAGTAGTTTTTAGGGGAGAATTCAATTTTGAACAATTACTTTATTTTTTTATTTACTAAAATATGTTTTATTGTTTTATCATTGATTCTTTTAGTGTACAAAATTTTCCTTAAGCCTTATCTCACAGGAAGGAGGAAAGGAAGGGTGTGAGTAGACAGAATACAGACATCTAGAAGGTGAGCGATCTTTTCCCCTCCATCTTTTGTCCCAAGTCTTTTTTTTTGATGCCTTATAGTGATCTAATTTACTATATATGTTCTTTTATAGACAAGTATGGACATACACATACATATTTTTCTCCATGTGTGTATACACACACACACATATACGCAGTTGGTAATTAAATGGGAAGTTTTGAAGATATGCAGCATATTATGGAAAATTGCAGCTGACTTCTAAAGAAAACAGAAAAATCAATGACATAAATGCATAAATACCTATAGTACTATTAATCCATTTTATTACTTTACTCTCATACACATTCATACATAAATTTATTATAAACAATTAAATTTTATTGAAAGTTTCCCTGAGCTGTATCTTATACACACTTCCCAAGACTGCTGTATAGCATGTTTTAAAAAGTGGAAGTTAAAAACAATTGAAAACTTTTGTGCTTTTCAAAAAAGACCTTAGGAAAGGCTTAGTGAATCATAAAATCAAATTCCTATCAAGTAGGTAGCTCTCTGTTTCCCCTTTGTCCTTTTAAATTTTTTCAATGCTTCTTGGAAATGTCAGGCTTGTTTCTTAACAAGAAAGAACAGGGAAGGTGAATCTTCTCTGGGGAAGGCCTTTGTATTTTTGAACTTCAAGTAGATGAAGGTCTAGTCATCCTCAACATTGGCATTCTGGGTGCCAGATCCATGAGAATATGAAAAACCAGAATAGCTGGTTATAACTTTTATTTTTAATAGTTCAGATTATATTTAATACAAAAAGCAAAACAACACACTGTATCTTTTAAAAAGTTGTAATTTCTATAGGAGAAAGAATAGTATCTTGCACATTTTGCAGCTGCCATGGAGCTACAGTGACTGCTTCACAGATTTCCTTCTACAAATAGCAAGATATAGTGATCACTGCAGGAGAAAATCATATGACTGTGTTTGGATGGTAGAGAGACAAAGAAAAGGTGATTCCCAAAAGTACATAGGGGAAACTTTAATAAAATTTAACTATAATAAATTTATATATGTATACTTATGGTTGTAAATGATTAAATAGACTAATAATACTATAAGTACTGATTATTTTGTTTTCTTTACAAATTCAAATCATGTGCAGTTTTCCACATTATGCTACATATTTTCAAAAATTTCCATTCAATTGTCGATGATTAATCTACAAATAACCAAAATTGGAATGTGAAACCCTTGAAGGTCTCGGAATAACTATTTCTAATGAGCTCCAAAATTTTCTTGAAGTCAAAAAGATCATGCCTTTGGTGGTGATATCTCTTTAAAGATACTGTTGTTCCCATAAATTTTTTGTTGAATTTTGAGTCTCTTGAATGAGGAATAAAAACAAAGACACTAACACACTTAGTTGCTGTCTTTACCCAGGACTTTCACATGGAATGAATTGTCACACTCAGTCTCTCCTCTAGTTGGCGTCCTCTCCAATCTATTCAACAAACTTTTTCCTTCCTAGGAGACAAACTCACTTACCATGAAGGTTAAGATTAAGTGTTGGAATGGTGTAGCCTCCTGGCTTTGGGTTGCCAATGATGAGAATTGTGGTATTTGTCGAATGGCTTTTAATGGCTGTTGCCCAGACTGTGAGTACATCTGTCTCATCCTTCTGCCCTTGCTTTCATACTATTTTCATTTGGATTTTTTCATTATATTCATTTTATAGGTATAAAGGAAATTTTCAACAGTCAACCAAGACTATGATGCTTTTGCAAAGAAAGTAGCATATCAAACTTTTGACAGAAAAGATAGCCTCTCAGTTCTCTTGACTGTAGAGCCAATGCTCTTTCTATTGACCCATGCCTTTCTGATTTACATTTGTATAATACTTTACAGTTCAGAAAGTTGACACACTTACAAAAACTGAGTGGAATATGTAGCATGAGTATTGTTATTATTGAATTTTTTTACTAGATCTGTGATTTCATTAGGACAGAAACTTTTTTTTTTTTAGCTTTTCTTTGCAAGGCAAATGGGGTTAAATGGCTTGCCCAAGGCCACAGAGCTAGGTAATTATTAAGTGTCTGAGGCCGGATTAGAACTCAGGTACTCCTGACTCCAGGGCTGTTGCTCTATCCACTGTGCCACCTAGCCACAATGTAAAACCCTGCTTTGCAATTTATATTCTTAGAAAGTTGCTTGGGGTAACATTTAGCCTAAGGTCAATCACTATGTAGTGAAGTGGGACTTTAACTAGATCTTACCATCCTTAAGATCTGCTCTCTATCGTCTATAGCTTGATGATTTACATCAGAGATTATGGAATACTGGTCAGAAACAGTTTTATAGAGCTAAACAGACCAGCTCATGGTCACCTATTAGGAAAGGATACTAGGTATCTGTGAGTAGGATGAAGGGGAGGCCTCTTTAAGGATACTCTGAAGAAAGAGAGCTGGCTTCTTATCTGTGCTTGTTTGAATAATTTATGCTGTGATTATATGATTCTGTTACTGAGATAGAGAATAAGTACTCTGGTTCATTCCAGTTAGGAGAATAACCTCCAGGGAATTGTCCTTCTATACCCTATCTTCTTTCCAATTCCTTTTTTTTTTGCAAGGCAATGGGATTAAGTGGCTTGCCCAAGGCCACACAGCTAGGTAATTATTAAGTGTCTGAGGCTTGATTTGAACTCAGGTACTCCTGACTCCAGGGCTGGTGCTATATCCACTGTGCCACCTAGCTGCCTCCAATTCCTTTTTAAAATTTTTTTTGACTTCTCCTTTTCTTCCTAAATTAGTACCCTCCTTGACTTAATAAGCCTCTCACAGAATCCACATACTCTTGTTCTCTTATGGAAACTACTACAATGGAGGACCATAGATATAGAGATGGAAGGGACCTTAGATGTCATTGAGTCCAATCCCTTCATTTTATACATGCAGAAGAAAGATCCAAAGAAGGTAAATGACTTTTCTAGGGTCACATAGCTACTAAATATCTGAATTAGGTTTTAAACTTAGGTTATCCTGATTTAGATTGAGCATATTTTCCATGCTGATCTTTCTCCATTCTCTTCTTTTGAGGCCAGTTCAGATACTATCTCTTTCATGAAGTTTTCCCAGAACTTTCCTTCCTCAGACCTTGGGCAGCTTTTTGTTGCTACCCCTTGACCAATCTTTCTCTCTTTTTTGGGGGGGGGGGCAAGGCAAATGGGGTTAAGTGGCTTGCCCAAGGCCACACAGCTAGGTAATTATTAATTGTCTGAGACCGGATTTGAACCCAGGTACTCCTGACGCCAGGGCCGGTGCTTTATCCACTACGCCACCTAGCGGCCCCTACGTAGTATTTTATTTAGAATTTTTGCATTCATAGTCATTAGTGAAATTGGTCTATAAATTTCTTTGTGTTGCTCTTCCTGGTTTAGTTATCAGCACCATATTGATTTCATAAAAGGAATTTGGTAAGACTCCTTTTTTACCTATTATTCTGTATAATTTATTTAATATTGGAATTAGTTGATTAGTTGGTAGAATTCACTTGTAAATCATAATGAACCTATCTCTTAATGTGAAATTTAGTACTGTTAATAATTCAGTGCAAATACTTTCCAGGCTTTAGTTGATAGAAAACTCTCTGTTTTTCATTTTCTTTTCTCCCCCCCCATATTTTATATTATTTTTTCTCCCCCCCCCATATTTTAGGTGTATCATTTGAGGATGTGAGCCAGGAATTTTGGAAGTTACCTGCATACTTTTTATAATCAAACTGAAATGATGCCAAATGCACTAAAAAAGTTGTTAATCTTTTCATATTAGAAATATCAGAGTGATATTTGACCTTTTCTTATCTACTATATGTAGTCAGATATCAAATTCTGTCAATTCTATCTTCCAGCTATCTCTTAATATCCATCTCTTCTTCACTATTCACAAAGTAACTAACCTGGTTTAGGCTATTGTCACTGTCATTTGAACTACCAGTCTGGGGGCGGCTAGGTGGTGCAGTGGATAAAGCACTGGCCTTGGAGTCAGGAGTACCTGGGTTCAAATCCGGTCTCAGACACATAATTGCCTAGCTGTGTGGCCTTGGGCAAGCCACTTAACCCCATCTGCCTTGCAAAAACTAAACAAAACAAAACAAAACCTGAACTACCAGTCTGTCCTTCACACTAATATCAAAATAACTTCTGATGCATAATCTGATTAAAAAACAAAACAAAGCAGAATTAAGGTCTTCAGTGTGTTTCAGACTATCTTTCTAGCCTTATTCTCCTTCATGTGATTTCTGTTTTAGCCAAACTGGACTACTATGTTATCCCCTTACTCTTGCTGCCCTTTCCTACTATTGTTCATTAGCACGAGGACCCCCCTATGTGTTTAGTATGCTACTTCTACTTCTTTTACTGTTAAAAAACTATTCAAGATGAGCTCAGGCTATGAAGTTTTGACAACTGAGAAAATATTTTTTTTTTATCTTTTCATCCTAGCACCTTAAAAAGTATTTGTCTATAACAGAAATAATAAAAATTGACATTTATATGGAGTTTTAAGGTGGGAAGAGGTTATGTGATTTTCCCAGAGTCACACAGTAAGTAATGTTTGAAACAATCATTATTTCTTCTACCCTGGTTTTTACCTAAGATGAGTAAGATAAGTTAGCAGTTTGTTCTACTACTTCTGCCACCCCTAGACAGACTTGCAAGTTGTTAAAAACTACAGCAGGTATTTTTCTATTATTGACTTCTGTTGTGACCTAGTAAAAAGAGCAGTAAACTTGTAGACAGAACCTGATTTTGAGTCATAATATATAAGAGTTCATTCCACAAATGTTTATTATAAAGTACTTACTGATTGTATGGTATTGTACTAGATGTTAATGTGTACAGAGTTTAGATAACATTGAATGGTGAGGGGCCAAACACCTCAAAGACTTCAGAGACAAAGTTAGTCCTCCTTAACTGTGGAGGTAATTAGGGTTAAAGTTGGCAGTAGAAGAAAAATTGGATTTAGAGTTAGAAGGCCTTGTTTAAATCTTTGTTCAATTTACTAATTGTGTGGTATGGGCAAATAATTTAGATTCTTTGGGCTTCAGTTTTCTCATTTGTCAGTTGAGAAAATGGGAGGGAATTGAGCTCTTAAAGTTCCTTCCTCCTTTTAAATCCTATTGTACTATGATAAGAAACCTTTCTGCCCTCACCAGATTATATTCTATTTGGGGAACACTTGGTAGGTAAATTGGTTATGAGAAAGGTCCTAGAGTAACCTTAGGTTTTCCCACAAACACTCTTAAAAAGTTTTTTAATATTCATCAGAAGAAAGAATGATTAAGAAAATCAGAAAGAAATGACAGAACTGCAAAAGAAAACTCTCAAAAGTCTGTGGGAACTTTGAATAAAGCCATGAAGCCAGACTGGTGCCTAAAGTCAATGTTGTGATGTGATATCTCTGAGGTGGGAAGGAGGGAGGGGGAGACAGAGAGAGAGAGAGAGAGAGAGAGAGAGAGAGTGTGTGTGTGTTTGTGTTTGTGTTTGTGTTTTTCTTTATTCACTTGGGATCTTCCTAAGATCCTAAAACATCCTAGAAACCCACTCCAAGAGTCTAAATGTAAAGTTCCAATGTAGAAATTTAGCCTGTAGATAAAAAAATAAACAAAAATAAGTGCCAAATACAGTGAAGCAATACTATGGACTAGGGGAAATCCATGAGGTAAACTTGGGAAAAAGTATAAGTAAAGCCTTTGAAAAAAAAAAAAACAAACTTCTTGACCACAAAGACTCCAGGAATGTCTTAAGTAAGCAATTAAAGTTGAAATTATGAGATTGGAGCTGAAGAGAAAAAATTGAAAGGAGAATAATACTTAGGATAGAGAGTAGAAAACTACTGAAATTGTAGAATTTTTGAAAAATATCATGGAGCAACTGGAACTCAATGATCCCATTAGATAAAAAAGAAAAATGAGAAAAAAGTAAGACTATTTTTAAAAACAAAAGAAAATGTAAGGTATTTGCTATTAAAGCAACTAACCTGAAAAATAGGTCAGTGAGACAACTCCCAAAAGAAACCTCAGATTGAAAATTTCTATGCCAAAACATTCAGGAGGAATCACTTAAGTTTACATTGAAACTACTCCAGGGGCAGCTAGGTGGTGTAATGGATAGAGCACTGACCCTGAAGTCAGGTGTACCTGAGTTCAAATCCTGCCTCAGACATTTAATTACCTAGCTGGGAGGCCTTGGGCAAGTCACTTAACCCCATTTGCCTTGCAAAAAAAAACCCCTAAAAAGAAACTACTCCAAAGGAGAGAAAGTCTTGAAGTACCATTTAAAAAAAAAATAAAAGGTTTATAACTAAGAATGCTTTACCATAACAAAACAGTACAATTCTATGAGAAATAAAATACCCTACTAGAATAGAGGCCTTTGAAGGTTTCCTAATGTAAAGATCATAGCTTGAAACTAGAAATCAAGGAAGGTTAAATCCATTCAGAAAATTAGAAAGGATCAAATATTGATAAAGATTTTAATTCTAAAAGAGGAAAAAGATATAAAATCTCATTATCTCTTGGTTTCACAGAGAAAGTAAAGTAAAATATTGGGTCTGATTTGGTTTTGTTCCATATTCAAGTTTTAAGAAAAGGGAAGATATGAAGGAAGAAGTGAGAGGAATTTATTGTCAGAACAATTGGAGTATATAAGAAGAGTGAAGAAACATGGAGGAAGAGAGGGAGAGGAATCTCTTGAACACAGTCATTTGAGAGTTGAGCATATAAACACAAAGTGGTGGAGAAATATATCAAACTCAGTAGTGAACAAGGCAATGGCAAGGAGATGGGGTTAAAGGGAGGTTAAGAATTGGTAAGGGATGGGTGGCTAGGTGGCACAGTGAATAGAGCATTGGCCTTGGAGTCAGGAGTACCTGAGTTCAAATCCGACCTCAGACACTTTAATAGTTACGTAGCCATGTGGCCTTGGGCAAACCACTTAACCCCATTGCCTTGAAAAAAATCTAAAAAAAATGATAAGGGAGGGGTTGTTAGGTGGTGCAGTTGATAGAGTACTGGCTCTGGAGTCAGGAGGACCTGTGTGATCTTGGGAAGTCACTTAACCCCCCCCCCCAATAAAAAGGAATTGGTGAGGGACATTCAGAGAAAGAATTATGAAATCTGAATGCACATCAAAGCACTATCTTTACCTTTTTTAATTTTATTTTTTGCTTTTCTCTTTTGGTTTCCCTTTTTGTTCTGATTCTTTCACAATCTGACCAATAGGGAAATATGTGTAACATGATTGTACATTTATAACCTATATCAGATTGCTTGCTGTCCTAGGGTGGGAGGAGGGAAGGTGAGAGGAAGAAAACTTTACAAAAACGAATGTTCAAAATTATCTCTACATATAAGATACATATAACTATAAACTTAAGTATTCAATATTGGAAGGAAGATCATAAAGGGATTAATCAAAAGGAAAACAGCATGAGAACCTATGAATAGAGTTTGGAGTAGATGAAGAAAGGAAGGGTGGAATTTTGGAATCAGACCACTTCAATTACAGATTCTTAGTATGACCATATTTTCTTTTCCACCTTGTTTTGTGAAAAAAGATTAGGTCAAAGTATTAGAAGGGAGGAACAATAAGAAATAGGTAATTTAAATAATCTGATATCAGAAAAAGAAAATAAAGAGCTTATAGAGGAACTACCAAAAGAAAAAACTGTAGGGTCAAGTGTCTTTACAGTTGAATTCTACAAAACATTCAAATAACAGTTAACTTCAGTATTACCTAATTTTTTTTGCAAATGAGAAAATAAAGAGATCTTTTCAGTCTCCTGTAAGCCACATATACTTCTGACACTGAAGAGAAAGAAAATTACAGGCCAATATTAGGAGTGAATATCAATGCAAAAATATTGAATAAAATCTAAATCTAAATAAAAAGATGAAGCTACATATAGAAAAAACATAAGACTAGGTTGGATTAATTTGAAGTTGAATTATTAGGAAAACTATATTATAGCTCATTAATAACAAAAATAATAGAAATCAAGTTATATCATTCGATACAGAAAAGGCTTTTGATAAAATACATCATTTAAATGCTATAAGCCACTGAAACCCATAGCCTTGCAAAAAAAAATGCTATAAAAGCATAGCAATAAATGGACTTTTCCTTAATGTGGTAAAACTAAGAGCCTTATCTATGATAGTGAACCACTGCAATTATATCCATTAGCATCACTATTATTGATGTAATTCTAAAAATTCTAGATAAAGCTATGACATTAATAAAAGAAGTGAAGGAATAAATATAGGGGAAAGAAAAAAACAAAATTACTGCTTTGGGAAGATGAAATGATGACTTAAAGAACTAATCAACTAGAAAAATTAATAGAAACAATGCAGTGTATAAAGTAAACCCACAGAAATCTTCAACCTTTTTGTTCATTACCTCCAGATATTCAAGGAATACGAATAGGCATTTCTCAAGGGAGAAGATCTAAACTAAAAAGAACCATGTGAAAAAAAATGCTCAAAATCATTGAGAATGAATAAAATCATTTATCAGAAACTATGCGGGGCAATTGGGGTATAGGTTCAAAAGTCAGACTCTGCTCTCAAAAGAACTCGCAGTTTAAGGGTGGAGTGGGATTGGCAACACAAAGGAAGCTGAAAGACAGATGGAAAGGTTCTCCATCCCATTTATAAAGGACAAGGACAAAGCAAATGGTAATGCCTCTTTGGTGTCATTTCCACTGATAGAATTCTATTGTTTCCTAATGTTGATAATGCCAAAGCAGTGGGCAGGCTTGCATCTTCAGGGGCTACTTCCCAGGGGTAGCTGCTAACCCTGGGCCAAGAGCATTACTATTCCCAAGGCTTTGTGGCTCAGAATCCAAGGCTGCCTTTGAGCAGGATTTGAGAGGAGAGGGTATTCGTAAAACACTGGTTTGAGCATGTCAGTCCTATCCAATAGTAGTGACTCTTATCACCTCCAAATCCTCTTTTTGGCATTCCTAGCCCTTAAGCTTCCCAGTCTTCTTAACACCCTGTACCCCCTCTGCCATGTATCTGCCATGTACTTTTTGATCCAATGATACTGACTTCCTTGAAGATATCCTCATCTCTTGACTCCTGGCATTTCTTTATGACTGTCACCAGGTCTTGTCTTCTTTGTCTACTGTCCCTGGCTTACTCCTGGCCAAACCTCATTTACAGGAAACCTTTCTCAGCTATTTGTCATTTTAATGTCTGACCTCTCTTAATTATTTCCCATTTTTCCAGGTTAGAGTTTGTGCAGATTGGTTGGGCAGTAGATGTCATTTGCCTCTTGTATTCACATTGTGAGGATTGAAGGCAAAATAGGAGAATGGAGCAGGTAGAAATTGCAAAGAAGTAAATTTCTATCTGACAAGTAATGTGTTTTTTTTTAACTTAAATATGAAAAGACAAAAAAATTCCATTTAAGTAGCATAGCATAAAAAGAAGATTCACTATAAAACCATGAATTTCCACTTCACATTATTTTACCATATTTTGAAAAATTTGGAATAAACATTAAGCAGCATCTTTTTCAAAGTTATCCTGTCTTCTGTTCTTCTAAGTTTTCTTTTGTTTTCTCCCATGTACTTTTTTTCCCCTTACCTTCCTCCCTGCCCTTGAGAAGTCTGTCATTAAACACATATATGTATAAAATCATACAATACAGTTCTTTCTCTGGATTTGGATAACATCTTCATAAGACCTTTGTAGTTGATTTGAGTATTTGTAATACTCAGAATGAATTAATTATTCATTTATTCTGAGAGCAATATTGTTATTTCTTTATACAATATTATCTTCATTTTGCTCACTTCATTTTTGATTATTTCATGCAAGTCTTTGCATGTTTTTTCTAAAATCAATCTGCTCATTATTTCTTATAGCACAGTAGTATTCCATCAGTTATATACCAACTGCAATTTGTTTAGCTATTCCCAGTTCATGGCCATCATCTCTATTTCCAGTTCTTTACTACTTATCAAGAGAACCACTAAAAATATATATTTTAAAATTTTTCTTTATTTAAGGCAGTGGGGTTTGGTGACTTGCCCAAGGTCACACAGCTTGGCAATTATTAAGTATCTGAGGGTGGATTTGAACTCAGGTCCTCCCGACTCCAGGGCTGGTGTTCTATCCACTACGCCACCCAGCTGACCCCTGCAGATTGCTCTCCAAAGTGGTTGGATTAATTCACAGTTCCATCACTAGTGAGTTAGTGTCTGAATTTTTCCACATCGTCTTCAACAACTGTCATTTTTCTCTTCTTTCATTTTAGCCAATCTGATAGGTGTAAGATGATATCTTAGAGTTGTTTTAATTTGCATTTCTCTAATTGATAGTGATTTAGAGCATTTTTTATATGATGATATGTAATTTTGATTTCTTCATTGAAAAATTCAATTCATATCCTTGGACCATTTATCAAATGAGGAATGGCTTGTATTCTTATATATTTGACTAAGTTCTTTATATAGTTGAGATATGAGATCTTTATTTGAGAAACTGTTTATAAAATTTTTTTTCCTGATTTTCTATTTTCCTTCTAATTTTGACTACATTGATTTTATTTAATATACATATAATAGAACAATATAAATGTAATAATATGTGTAATTAATAATATAATTGCATAAAATAAATGCAAGATAATTAAATATGAATATAATTAAACTTATATTTAATTTAATGTAATTGCTCTCTGTCTATTTATTCATAAATTGTTCTATCCATAAATATGATAGATATGATATGTTCTGTGTTCTTTTAATTTTCTTATAATAATAATCTTCTTTTATATTCAGGTCACATATCCATTTTTGACCTTATCTTAGTAAATGGTAGGAGATATTGGTCTGTGTCTAATTTCTGCCAGACTGCTTGCCAGCTTCCCCAACATTTTTTTAAACCAAATAATGAATTCTTACTTCAAAAGTGTAAATTTTTACATTTGTCAAACACAAGGTAACAAATACATATTTGCTGCTGTGTATTATGTATCTACCCAGTTCCACTGATTTATTTTTCTATTTCTTTGTCAGTACTAGATAGTTTTGATAATTACCACCATATCGTATAGTTTAAGATGTGTACCGCTAAACAGTTTTCCTTTGTTTTTTCTCCATCAATTCCTTTTGTTTTTCCAATTTAATTTCGTTTTTTTTTCTAGCTCAGTAAAATAATTTTTTGATAATTTAAATATAATGTTGAAGTAGGGTCCAGAGTTCCCCTGCTTCAATGTCATTGAATAAATATTTTTTTTAGATAAAATTGTCATTTTTATTATATTGGTTCTGCCTATGAACAATATTCCTTTTTTTTTTTAGGTTTTTTTTGCAAGGCAAATGGGTTTAAGTGGCTTGCCCAAGGCCACACAGCTAGGTAATTATTAAGTGTCTGAGACCAGATTTGAACCCAGGTACTCCTGACTCCAAGGCTGGTGCTTTATCCACTATGCCACCTAGCCGCCCCAACAATATTTCTTTAATTTAATCTGACTTTATATAAAAAGTATTTAGTTATGTTCATGTGGTTCCTAGGTTTGTGTTGAGGGGTATAGTCCCAGATATTTTATGCTTGTCTGTAGTTATTTTATTTTATTTTTTAAATTTTTTTAAATTTTTATTAAAGATATTATTGAGTTTTACAATTTTCCCCCAATCTTGCTTCCCACCCCCACCCCACAGATAGCACTCCGTCAGTCTTTGTCTGTAGTTATTTTAAATGAGGTATCTCTTACCATCTCTTCTTTCAGGGTCTTGTTGGTGACATAGAAATGCTATTGATTATATGGGTTTATTTTATATGCTCCTACTTTGCTGAAATTATTGTTTTACTAACTTTCTAGTTGTATCATTAGGATTTTCCAAGTATATCATCATATCATTTGTCAAAAAAGAGATAGTTTTATTACCTCATTGCCTGTTCTGATTCCTTCAATTTCTTTTCTTCTCTTAATTTCTTTTGCTAGCACCTCTAATACAATATTGAGTGATATTGGCAACAATGGGCATCCTCATTTCACTCCTGATCTTATTGGAAAGGCTACCTTATTCCCTATTACAAATTGCTGATGGTTTTAGGTGGATGCTTTGTATCATTTTAAGGAAAAATTCCTTTATATCTGTTCTTTCAAGTATTTTTTTTTTTATGTTTTTGCAAGGCAAATGGGGTTAAGTGGCTTGCCCAAGGCCACACAGCTAGGTAATTATTAAGTGCCTGAGACCAGATTTGAACCCAGGTACTCCTGACTCCAAGCCAGTGCTTTATCCACTATGCCACCTAGCCACCCCCTTTCAAGTATTTTTAATAGAAATGAATGTTTCATTTTATTAAAAGCTTTTACTGTATCTATTGATATAATCATTTTTGTTACTTTTATTATTGATAAAATCAATTATGTTAATAGTTTTCCTTATGGTAAATCACCCTTGCATTCTTGGTATAAATACCACTTGGGTCACAATGTATAACCTCAGTAATATGTTGCTGTAGTCTCCTGGATAGTATTTTATGGGGTTTTGGGGTTTTTTTTTTTAGTTTTTTTTTTTTGCAAGGCAAATGGGGTTAAGTGGCTTGCCCAAGGCCACACAGCTAAGTAATTATTAAGTGTCTGAGACTGGATTTGAACCCAGGTACTCCTGACTCCAAGGCCGGTGCTTTATCCATTATGCCACCTAGCCGCCCCTAGATAGTATTTTATTTAGAATTTTTGCATCCATAGTCATTAGTGAAATTGGTCTATAAATTTCTTTGTTTTTCTCTTCCTGGTTTAGTTATCAGCACCATATTGATTTCATAAAATGAATTTGGTAAGACTCCTTTTTTACCTATTATTCCATATAATTTATTTAATATTGGAATTAGTTGATTAGCTGGTAGAATTCACTTGTAAATCAAAATGAACCTAATACTTTCCCCTCCCTTATCTCCTCACCCCCCCACCTCACTTCTTTAGTCCAGGCCTGCACCATCTAAATACCTTTTCCCTAGAACATTATTAGTCTTCCCTTTCACCTAATTGCCAGAGTGATTTCCCTAAAGCATAGATCTCACTGTCACTACAGTGCTCTCTAGATACTTGTAAACTCTCATTGTTCCTTATTACCTCCAAGATCAAATATAATGTCTACCTTCACAGGAGCTCCTGGGTGGCACAATGGATACAGCACTGACCCTGGAGTCAGGAAGACCTGAGTTCAAATTCAGCCTCAGATATTTAATATGTATTTAGCTGTGTGAACTTGGGCAAGTCACTTAAATCCATTGCCTTGCAAAAAACAAAAAGCAAATAACAAATAAAGCCATTCACAAGCTTCTTTCTACCTTTCCAATATGTTTTACACTTCATCTCTTTCCCTCTACTGACATAGCCTACTTGTACCTCAAACAACATAGCACATCCTTTCTGACTGTCCCTAGTGCCTAGAAAGCCCTCTCTTTTCACCTCCTTTTAATTTCTTTGACTTCCTTCAAGATCCAGCTCAGATCTCACCTTCTGCAAGATACAGTTCCTAGTCAGTCAAGTCAGTAAATTTTAAAAGCCTTCCATATATCAGGTACTTTTCTGGGGATACAAAGAAGGGGGAAAAACAGTCTTTGCTCTCAAAGTGCTCACAGTCCAATAGGCAAGACAACATGCAACTAAAATATACAAACAAGCTATATACAGGTTATATTAGGGATAATTAACAGAGAGAAAAGACTAGAATTAAGAGGAATGGGGAAATAGGTAGAATTGTAGCTGGAAACTGAAGGAAGCCAGCTTCTCTTAGCTACTATGCCTTCCCCTTCTGAGATTATCTTCTATTTATTCTGTACATATCTTGTATGTAAACAGTCATTTTCATGTTTAGCTCATCCATTAGAACATAAGCTCCTTGAGCACAGAAACCAATATCAAGGTCATTTTGGGGGCAGAGCCAAGATGGCAACAAGAGAGGATCTTCTCTTAGTTGCTATCTCATAAAACTTACAAACTAAGGACCCTAACTAAATTTTCAAGAGACAGAACCCACAGAGGGACCCAGTGAGGCAGTTCTTCTACTCAAGGTAACCTGGAAAAGAGCAGAAAGGTTCTGCTTCAGGGGTTGGAGGGGCAGCCTGCCAGAGCGAAAGAACTTCAGCCTCCCAGAGGCAGCCCCAGGGTGCTGGGAACTGTGGCACACAGCAGCGAGGGAGTTTCCTGACCTATACCCCAGGGAGCACCTGGCACAACTTGGGGGAGGGGGGAATCTCTGCCAGAGGGAGCATGTGAAGCCCAGCCCTCAGGACACACAGTGAGCAGCCTGGCCAGGGTAGCCCAGATCCAAGAAACAGAAGCAGGTGGAGCCAGTAAGCATGAGCCCCCAGGGCATGAGCCCATTGAACCTAGGGAGGGGAGTGGAGAGGCTGCAGAGCTTTGCCCCTGGAACAGGACACTGGGGTTCTGACCACATTCAGATCCTGATCGCAGTCTAGGACTCCCATTGAACAGCAGGGACCCCCCACCTCAGCCCCATGGCAGAGGGGGCCTATTATTGACATTCACAGACCAGGAGGGAAGACAGAGCCTCACACACTGAGATCCTTGTGGGAGTGTCCCAAAAGCTCAGGAAGCACCCCAAAACCAGGCTCAGGCTGGGAAAATGATCAAGCAGAGAAAAAAAGAGGAACACCATTTGATAAATATTTTGCCTGTGATACCAAGAAGGATCAAAACACTTGGTCTGAAGATGAGGAAGCACAAGCTCCTGCATCTAAAGACTCCAAGAAAAACAGAAATTGGGCTCAGGCTGTGACAGAGCTCAAAAAAGACTTTGAAAATCAAATGAGGGAAAGTTAGAAGAAAAACTGGGAAAAGAAATGAGAGAGATGCAGGAAAAACATGAAAATGAAGTCAGCAGCTTAGTCAAGGAAATCCAAAAAAATGCTGAAGAAAATAGCATGCTAAAAACTAGCTTAGGTCAAATGGATAAAACAGTTCAAAAAGTTACTGAGGAGAAGAATGCTTTAAAAAGCAAAATTGGCCGGCTGGAAAAAGATAAGAAAGCTCTCTGAGGAAAATAAATCCTTCAGACAAAGAATAGAACTCGGGGAGATTGCTGAATTTACGAGAAATCAGGACTCAATACTTCAAACCCAAAAGAATGAAAAATTAGAAGAAAATGTGAAGCATCTCATTGAAAAAAAACAACTGATATAGAAAACAAACTTAGGAAAGGTAATTTAAAAATTATTGGAATACCTGAAAGTCATGATCAGGAAAAGAGCCTTGACATCATTTTTCAAAGAATTACTACAGGAAAATTGCCCTGATATCCTAGAAGCAGAGGGGAAAATAGAAATGGAGAGAATCCACCAATCTCCCCGAGAGATAAAAAAAACCAACCCCCAGGAATATTGTAGCCAAGTTCCAGAGCTCCCAAGTCAAAGAAAATATTACAAGCAGCCAGAAGGACACAGTTCAAATACCCTGGAGCTGCAGTCAGGATCATACAGGACTTAGCAGCAACTACATTAAAAGCTCATAGGGCTTGGAATATAATATACGGGAAGGCAAAAGACCTTAGAATGCAACCAAGCATCAACTACCCAGCAAGGCTGAATGTCCTCTTCCAGGGAAAAAGATGGACTTTCAGTGAACCAGGGGAATTTCAAATGTTCCTGTTGGAATTGCCAGAGCTGAACAGAAGGTTTGATCTTCAAATATAGGACTCAGGTGAAGCATGGAGATTGGAGAAGGGGAAAATATGAGGGAAAATAATGATGATGAACTGCATGTATTCCTGTATAGAAAAATGATACTGATAATACTCATGAACCTTCTCAATTAACAGAGCAGGTAGAAGGAGCTTTTATAGTTGAAGCACAGGAGAAGGCTGAATTTGAAGATAAAATATGGTGCAAAAATGGAGTCAATAGAAAAAAGGGAAATGTAATGGGAGAAAGAAAAAGTAGAGGGGGAATAGGCCAAGATATTTCATACAATAAGATTTTTCTTGATTAGAATAAGCTATTGCAATGATATAGAAGGGGAGAAGGTGAGGGGGGGATGAGGGAACCTTCGCTCTCATCAGACATGGCTAGGAGAGGAAACAGCATATATATTCAATGGGGTATAAACATCTGGAGTAAGAAGGAGAGAGGGGGACAGGGGGAAGGGGTGGGGATGTGAATGAAAGAGGAAAGGATGGACCATGGGGGGAGAATGGTCAGATATAACACATTTTCTTTTTTACTTCTTGCAAGGGGCTGGGATTGGATGGCCTGTCTGGGACCATAGGGCCAGGTGGATGCTGGGCCTAAGGGGTGGTATGGGGGCTTGGGGCCTCTTGGCCCCAGGGCTGGGGGGTCTGTCTACTGCACCACTCAGCTACCCTACAGCAGAGTCAGAGTGAAAGGAGAGAGAAAATATAATACATGGTAGTGGAGAAATACTAAAGGAGGGAGTTGCAATCAGCAATGGCAATGGTGGAAAAATATGGAAGTAACTTTTGCCATGGACTTATCATAAAGAATGTGATCCACCTTAGACAGAGTTGGTGGTATTGGAACACAGACTGAAGCACATTTTTTATTATTATTTGGGGGGGGTGGTACAGGGCAAATGGGGCTGGGTGGCCTGCCTGGGGCTGCATAGCAGGGTGATTGTTGGATGTTTGAGATGGGATTTGGACCCGGGTGCTCCTGGCTCAAGGGCCAGTGCTCTATCCACCACCCAGCCGCCCCTACTATTATTACTATTTTATTTTATTTTGGGTCTTTTTTCTTTTTTTTGGTTTTTGCAGGGCAGTGGGTTTGGGGTGGCTTGTATGTCACACAGCTGGGTAATTGTTGGGTGTACGGGGCCGGATGTGGGCTCCGATGCTCCTGGCTCCGGGGCTGGTGCTCCGTCTACTGCGCCACCTGGACATACCTACAATTATTACTATTATTTTTTAATTTTAATTTTTTCTCTCCCCTTTATTTTATCGCTCAAGCAAGTCTATATTTTTTGGGGGAGGGGGTATTTTGTTTACTCTTAAGCAAGAATATTTTATTTATATATAAAAAATTTGTACAAAATGAGAATAAATAAATATTAAATTAAAAAAAAAGAAAGGGAAAAATAGAAACTAATATCAAAGTACTATAATAGGGGTATCTGGTAGAGATATCTATGAACTGCTAAGCATGAATGAGAATAATTTATACAATGATAACATAGAGAAAAAACTTATTTTATCAATTGGGGTGGTAATGTTGGGAGGGATGTACACAAATACTTAACTGAAAAAATGAAAACTATCAAAATGCAATTTATAGGGCTTTAATATTTTATTTTATTTTTAGGTCTTTTCAAGGCAAATGGGGTTAAGTGGCTTGCCCAAGGCCACACAGCTAGGTAATTATTAAGTGTCTGAGACCGGATTTGAACCCAGGTACTCCTGACTCCAGGGCCAGTGCTTTATTCACTGAGCCACCTAGCCGCCCCCAATCTAGTCAATTCAAGCATTTAAGTACCTACTCTGTGCTGGGGTGCTGTATTAAATCCTGGAGTGGTAGTTCCATAAATTTTTCTAGTTCTTACCTTACTTTGCAGTAGAGGAACCTAGCATTTTGGTAATTGTTCCCTTTCTTAGGACATGACATTGTTGTTGGCTCTTTTTAGTTGTGACTGACTTTTTATGACCCCATTTGAGGTTATCTTGGCAAAGATCCTGGAGTAGTTTGCTATTCTTATCTAACTTGTCTTTCAGGTGAGGAAACTGAGGCAATAAGGGTAAGTGACTTCCACAGGTCACATAACTAATGAGTATCTGAGGCTGGATTTGAACTCAGGTCCTCCTGACTTCAAGCCCATTTCTCCACCTGTGTCTTATGGCATGATATATATTTACATTTTAGTTATGCCATAATTAGCAATTCCTTATTCAAAGGACCACTCCCCTTCTTCTGTTTATAATTTTTAATTCCTATGAAATGTTGCTCTAAATGAGTTTTATACATTTAGATGAGATCCTTTTCCTCTTTCTTTGCTTTCCTTGGGGGTATTTGCCTACTAAAAGTGTGACTGGGTCAAAGAGTATGTAATTTTGGAGCCTTCATTCAAATTGTTTTCCAAAATGGTTTGACCAGTTCACAGTTCCACCAACAGTGTTCTTGTGTTCTTGTTTTCTCTCTCATTTTCCCTTTTTGTCATTTTTGCTAGTCTGATGGGTATGAAGTAAGACTTCAAGGTTTCTTTATTTGTAGTTCTCTAATTTTAGGTCATTTAGGGCATTTTTAAAATGATTGTTGATAACTTGGATTTCTAACTTTGAAAACTATCTTATATTTAATTGAATCAGTTTTCAGTGAGCATTTAAATAACCTGCTATGTTCTAGGCATTTTACCAAGGGTTGGGATGGTAGTTTTGTAAATTGTTCTGCTTCCACTCTACTTTGTATCATAGGAACCTATAGTTTTTGCTAACTATTACATTAATTTTACCAAGACTTAGGAAACTGGAAAGTTTTTCAGACATTTCTTAGAAGGATCTGTCAGCAAAGGACTTACAGATCAGTATACATCCTTGGATCTAGCAATACCACTACTAGGTCTGTATTCCAAAGAGATACTAAAAAAGAGAAAAAGACCTTCATGTACAAATATGTTCATAGCAGCTTTTTTTTTATAATGATAAGAAATTATTTGGAGAATGGCTGATCAGGTGGTTATATGAATATAATGGAATATTATTGTTCTATAAGAAATGATGAGTAGGCTTTTTTGCAATGGGTTTGCCACCAGGACACAGGTGTTGTGAAAACCATTGCTAAACCTCCACAGAAATGGGCAAGAAAAAGACTCACATTAACATTGTCATTATTGGACACATAGACTCTGGCAAGTCCACTACTACTGGCCACCTCATCTACAAATGTGATGCAATAGATAAGAGAACCATTGAGAAGTTTGAGAAGGAGGCTACTGAGATGGGAAAGGGCTCCTTCAAATATGCTTGGGTCTTGGATAAGCTGAAGGCTGAACATGAATGTAGTATCACTATTGATATCTCCCTGTGGAAATTTGAGACCAGCAAGCATTATGTGACCATTATTTATACTCCAGGACACAGAGACTTTATCAAGAACATGATTGCAGGCATCAGGCTGACTGTGCTGTCCTTACTGTTGCTGCTGGTATTGGTGAATTTGGTGGTGAATTGGTGAATTGAGCTGGTAGCTCAAAGAATGGGCAGACCCGTGAGCATGCCCTTCTGGCCTACACACTAGGTATAAAACAACTGATTGTTGGTGTAAACAAAATGGATTCCACTGAGCCTCTAGACAGAAGAGATAATGAGGAAATTGTCAAGGAAGTCAGTACCTGTTTTTTTCTCTTATTTTTTTTTTAGGTTTTTGCAAGGCAAATGGGGTTAAATGGCTTGCCCAAGGCCCCACAGCTAGGTAATTATTGTCTGAGGCCAGATTTGAACTCGGGTACTCCTGACTCCAGGGCCAGTGCTCTATCCACTGCACCACGTAGCTGCCCCATCAGTACCTGTTTTAAGAAAATTGACCCCAACCCTGACACAGGAGCTTTTGCGCCAATTTCAGGTTGGAATGGTGACAATATGCTGGAATCAAACTCTAATATGCCTTGGTTCAAGGGATGGAAAGTCACTTGTAAGGATGGCAATGCTAATGGAACTACACTGCTTGAAGCCTTGGACTGCATCCTGCCTCCAACTCGTTCAACTGACAAGCCCCTTCATCTTCCCCTCCAAGATGTCTACAAGATGGGCAGTATTGGTACTGTACCTGTTGGCTGAGTGGAAACTGATGTGGTAAAGCCAGGAGTAATGGTCACCTTTGTCCTAGTCAATGTTACAACTGAAGTAAAATCTGTTGAAGTGCACCATGAAGCTCTGCCTGGGGATAATGTTGGTTTCAATGTCAAGAATGTGTCTGTCAAAGATGTATGCTGTGGTAACATGGCTGATGATAGCAAGAATGACCCATCTATGGAAACTGCTGGCTTCACTGCACAGGTCATTATCCTGAACCATCCAGGCCAAATTAGTGCTGGCTGTGCACCTGTTCTGAATTGTCACACTGCCCACACTGCTTGCAAGTTTGCCGAACTGAAGGAGAAGATTAATCATCATCTGGTAAGAAGCTGGAAAATGGTCCTAAATTCCTGAAATCTGGTGATGCTGCCATCGACATGGTCTCAGGCAAGCCCATGTGTGTGTGTGGAGAGCTTCTCTGATTAGCCTCCTCTGGGTTGTTTTGCTGTCAATGATATGAGGCAGACTGTTGCAGTTGGTGTCATCAAGGCAGTTGACAAGAAGGCTGCTGGAGCTGGCAAGGTCACAAAATCTTCCCAGAAGGCTAAGTGAATATTCTGTACAACACCTGCCACCCCAGTCTTAATCAGTGGTGGAAGAATGGTCTCAGAACTGTTTGTCTCAATTGGCCATTTAAGTTTAATAGTAAAAGACTGGTTAATGATTACAGTGCATTGTAAAAGCTTCAGGAGGAAAGTAATGTTTTTGTGGATCATTTGTTTCATGACAGTTTTAAGTTAATAGATTTTAAAATCAATAATTTTTAAATGGAACCAACCTGACCAAAAATCTGTCACAGAATTTTGAGACCATTAAAACAGTTTAATGTGGAAAAAAAGAAAAGAAAGGAAATGATGAGTAGGCAGATTTCAGAAAAACCTGGAAAGAGTTATATGAACTGATACTGGTAAATTGAGCAGAATTAGGGCAACTAGGTGGCGCAGTGGATAGAGCCACCGGCCCTGGAGTCAGGAATACCTGAGTTCAAATCCGGCCTCAGACACTTAATAATTACCTAGTTGTGTGGCCTTGGGCAAGCCACTTAACCCCATTTGCCTTGCAAAAACATTAAAAAAAAAATTTAAAAAATTGAGCAGAATCAGGAGAACATGGTATTCAATAACAACTGTGATCAAAGAGAACTTCCAAAAAGAATGGAAATGCTATCCACATCCAGCTAAAGAATTGTGGGGTCTGAATGCAGACCAAAGAATTCTATTTTCACTTTTTTTAATTTTGTTTTTTCTTTCTTACGGTTTTCCTTTTTTTTCTTATTCTTTCACAGCTTGAATAATAAGGAAATATTTGTAACATAATTGTTCATATAAAACATATTTGATTATTTGATATCTTAGGGCAGAGGAAGAGGGAAGGGTCTGAGGGAGAAAACTTAACAAAAATGAATATCAGAAATTATCTTTATATATATAATTGGAAAAATGAATCAATAAAAATAAAAAATTGTAATAAAAAAGATATCTGGCATCAACATCATTTTTATATTCCTTGGATACAGAATTCAGTATTGCAGTAGGCAGAGTGGGGGATATCACAGAAATATAGTGTGGAGAGACAATAATATATACCTATGAAAAAGACTTAATAGTTAACTAAGAATAGTCTCCTACTCCTCAGTCTCTTGTGATCTGTTTCATAAGATCCAGGACATTCTTTCTTTCTGGCACCCTGGATAAGAAAAAGAGTCTTTGAGATCCCAGTGGACAGTCACTCGTAGACTTGATTAAAAAGACTTGCTTCTTCTCTTTTGTTTTCCCTGAAGATTACTCTTTATTTCAGTCTCAATATTATTTATGAGTTACCAGTGGGACTACATTGGCTCTATATAACTGTTCTAAAACTCAGAACAATAATTTGCACTCTTGAAGAAAATTCTGTTTTCACAACCAGGCATTTATTGAGCATATTCTGTGTGTGTGTGCTGAGAGGTATATAAAAACAAGATAGATAGGAAAGGGCAGCTAGGTGGTACAATGGATAGAGCACCAGCCCTAGAGTCAGGAGGACCTGAGTTCAAATGTGGCCTCAGTCACTTAATAATTGCCTAGCTGTGTAATCTTAGGCAAATTACTTGATCCCATTGCTTTAAATAATTTTTTTTTAAAAAGATAGAAAAGAGAAGGCATTAGAATTTGGAGGAATGGGGAAAATCTTTCTTCATTAGATGGTTTTTTAGCTGGGACTTGTAGGAACCCAGGAGGAAAGAGCATTGTAGGCATGAAGACAATCAGAGAAAATGTCTGGAACTAAGAAATTAAGTTGTCTTGTTTGAGGAATTCTAGGAAGGGTTAGGATATGTGCTAGGTTATGGACTTGGAACGTCAAACAAAAGATTTGCTCTTGAAGATGAGAAGGGAACCTTTGGAGTTTATTGAGTAGAGGAATGATTAAGACATTCCTGTGTTTTTAAAAAATCTCTAGTAGCTGAATGGAAGTTAGGTTGGAGAAGAAAAAACTCCGGACCAACCCAGCATCGGACTATTGAAATGTTCAAGGTGTGAGGTGATGAAGACCATGTGGGAGAGGAGACATACTTGAGAGTTGTTGTAGAGATGAAATTGACAGGCTTTGGCAAAATTGGATCTGGATGGGGGTTGGCTTTGTAAGGGGCCAAGAACACCTGGATTTCCAAGCCTGAGGGGGCTATGAGGTTGTGGTTCCCTTGACAGAGGAAATGGTTTTGCTTTTTGAGATAAAATTGACAAAAATTAGGAATCAGGAAACCAGGACCCCCAACCAGAGGTATTTCTTGAGGTTTCATAGAAACTCAGTTGGAAGGATTCTTGTATTAAGTAGGAAATCCTTTCTTCAGCATTCCAAATGAGTTGTCAGTTTGAAGACCTTCAGTGTTCAAAGAATCCAGTGGCAATATCTTTGATTTTTTTAAAAAAAGTTTTATTGATGCTTTAATTTTTACATTATAATCAGTATCACACATCCTCAGTGAGATTTCCCTTTTAACAAAGAAAAATCAAATCAGCAAATGTTCTAGCCAGACAGTTGTTAAGAGTAATACTAGATATACAAAGATTAGAAAGGAATACTTGCTTATATTTTATAAGAGGGAGACCATGTATAATGAGGGTATAATGAAAACAAATTTGATACTGGGAGCTGGGGGAAATCAGGAAAGGTTTCATGAAAATGGTGACACTTGAGCTGAAGGGAATATATTTCACACATGGAAGAGAATCAGAAAAGGGCATGGAGATGGGAGATGGGAGTATCCTAACTGAGGAACAGAAAAAAAGGTAATTTGACTGGATTGTTACAGTGCATTGAGTAATATATAACAAAGCTAGACAGGTTGTTTGGACCAACACTGTGAAGTGTTTTATATATCTAACAGATTTTAAATTTGATTCCAGCAGCAATAGGAACCACTGGAGTTAGATCTGAATTTAAGAATAAAATTTGTCAACACACACACACACACACACACACACACACACACACACACACACACACCCACTATGCTAAGATTTTTTACAATTATTAGTTCTTTTGATCTTCACAACCCTTTGAGGTTGGGGCTATTACAATCCTCATTTTACAATTGATGAAACTAACAAAAACAGATAACATGACTTGTCTAGAGTTGTGTAGCTAGTGAAAGTCAGGTCAGTTTTGAACCCAGGTCTTCCTGACTACAGACTCATCTTTAATCCATTTTGACACCTATTTTGTATGGATTAGAGAGAAGAGGTGGGAATTTGAGATATCTTGGAGATTTGATAGGTGAATGGATTTATGGAATGAGAAAAAAGTAAAGGTCAAAGTTAATACAGGTGTCTAATCTGGGTGGGTAGTTTCTTCAACAGCAAAAATAAAATTTGGAAGAGAGGTGGATTTGGAGGGGAAAGGAGAGGGAGCATGGGGATGGTGGTTTCTATTTGGTAATGTTAAATTTGAGCTATCCGTGGGACCTCTAATTTGAAATATCTAGTAGGCATTTTGTAGAAAATAACTAAAAACTGAAATAACAGAAAAAAATGAATGATTGTATTGGGGCTCAAGAGATTGCAAAAGCATCCAATTAACATTATTTGACCATCATAGTCACATTTTGTACCACAGTCCCTTATCTTTCTGAAGAAAATTGGTGGTTTCATTTATTATTTGCATTTCTCCTAAGTGATTAGAAACAATATTTCATATATATATATAAAATATATATGCAGTGTTTTTGAGAATTTTTGTTTATATTCTTTGACCTGTTAATTCCATATAATGTATTAGATCTAGATATCTTAGCTGCATTAATTTTGATTTTCCAACTTTTCAATGTCACCATTTCACTTTTGAATGTTAAAAAAATCACTAGGAAATTTTTTCTTATGCCAAACCTAAATGTGCTTTTGAAATGTGCTATCCAGTCACCTACAAAGTCTTTCTTCTTCACATAAACTGCCTCAACTCTTTCAACCTATCATTGTTATTAACCTACCATCCTGTTCCTAGAGATGGAGGAGAAAAACATGGAATTTCTATGAATGAGGGAAAATCAGAACCAAAGAAATTCTTCAATGATCTCTTAAAGCCCCATTGTAATATTATTTTTCCTTGTTAATTTATTTATTTGCATTTGTAGTTTATTCTCCAGAACATACTAAGAAGATAGGGCTAAAAGATTTTCTCCAATTTCTAGGTGGAGTAATATAGTAGCTCTGAATTTAAAGCAGAGGCAAGATTTCTCATTTCTTAATAACTTACTTTAGAGTATATGGAATTTCTGTCTGCAAAAAAAAGCTTGATTGGGAACTGGGCTCTCATGTAGTCTCAGTTTAAAAGGATATGCTTGCTTTGTACATAGTAAACAATAAATGTTTGAATTAAAGATAAAAGAATAACATTGTTGAATTTATTATAGTCAGTAAATTATTACTTTAGATGACAAACTTGCTTCTTCCCATCTAATTTTTCTTTTTTTTAATGACAGGTAAGGTGCCTGGGGATGATTGCCCCCTTGTCTGGGGACAGTGCTCACACTGTTTTCACATGCACTGCATTCTCAAGTGGCTTAATTCTCAACAAGTACAGCAGCATTGTCCCATGTGTCGACAGGAATGGAAATTCAAGGAGTGACTGATACCTTCTGTGATATCTTCTACCTGTCATGTGGTGAAGAACTCTGTAACCTTGGGGCTTTTAGATCCCAAGCCAAAAAAAGGGGTCATTTTTTTATACTCCTGTAGGCTTTGGTCCTTTTAACAGGAACCTTGAGACCACCCACATAATAGGAAGGACATGGGGGAACAAGGTGGGCACACAGTCACTTTTCCACCTATCATGTGTTTCAACCCTCTGTTGTAGTGGATAGAAGTTGGAATGGTTTACAGGATTAGTCTTCTTTGATTATTAGAGGGTTGGAAAGAAGACAGGACTTGATTTTGTTTTTTTCCATTGACAGTGTTGAAACTTTTTATCTTGAGAACTAAAACTCATTAAACTATTTGAGCCTTGCTAAAGGCCCCTGGGGCTCCCAGTTCTTCACTTGATAGGTTTATAAATCTTTGATGTGTCTTGATATGAAAATACTCATAAATAAACATTTCTGTGAAACATCAGTGAAGCCCTCCTGTAAAAAAAAATTGAGGAGACTTACTGTGCTTTAGGGCTTGCTGATGTAAATTAAACAGGTAAGAAGACATAAACACGAGGAAGGGGACAAGAGAGTGACTAGGATACTGTGGGTTAAGACAGTAGCTATTTCTGCATGCATAGCATTCTCAATTAATTTAATTTGCAGCCTGTTTAACAGTCTGAGGGAATAGAAGGGGATGGTAGCCAGATCTTAGAGAAGTTTTGTTGTTGGCAGAGTAGAAAAGGGGTTTGGGGAGGGTGTGGTGAATACTGTAGAATGAGAAATTTGAGGAAAGAAATCAAACACAAATGGAACTAGATTTTCTATCCCAGAATGGTTCCATGATGAAGCCCCTGATAAACAGAACAAGAAAAATTGGGAAAGGTACTTCATTATAGAAGGCTTGCTTTACATGTTTGAAACTTCAGGTTCAATCCTCTTCATCTCTTAAGTCATTCTTTTGAAAGTCACTGTCGGGTGGCTAGGTGGTGCAGTGGATAGAGCACCAGCCTTAGAGTCAGGAGTACCTGAGTTCAAATGCGACCTCAGACACTTAATAATTACCTAGCTGTGTGGCCTTGGGCAAGCCACTTAGCCCCATTGCCTTGAAAAAACGTCACTGTGGCATAGTGGAGAGGATACTTGATTTATTTAGGAAGCAGGAAGACCTAGGGTCCAATTCTGCTTCAAACACTTCCTATGGTGACCCTGGACAAAATGATCCTACTTTGTGTCTCTGTACCTCGTATTTCTCATTTGTAAAATGTGGGAGTTGGACCAGATGGCCTCTAAGGTCTCTTTCTAAATCTATGATCCTCTGAAACCATAATGGCCACTGAAGCTGGCCATTCATTCCCCCCCATTTGTTTATTTTACTAATGCTCTTATAAAATATTGTTAACTCCTTAAAGGCACCTGATCCTTTGAAGCCTCCTCCCTTGTACCAAATATTTTAGTGAAGTAAAATTAATACATATTGGTCACTACATATTGACACTGCTCTGATGAGCTAGGTAAAGTTTTTCTTTTTTCTTTTTTTTTTTTCCAAAAAGTAAGCTTCTCTAACTTTTTAGTTTAGTTTTTTTTTTGGCAAGGCAAATGGGGTTAAGTGGCTTGTCCAAAACCACACAGCCAGGTAATTATTAAGTGTCTGAGGCTGGATTTGAACTCAGGTCCTCCTGACTTCAGGGCTTGTGCTGTATCTGCTGTGCCACCTAGCTGCCCTGCTTCTCTTTTTCATAAATTCATGGGTGAGTCCAATTTTGATGAGTATAGGAGCTTGGACCTCCATTTCTAATCTAGGTCAGTTGGAACCTTCTTAGACAACCTTAGACTTTCCTCCTCACCACTCTCAAGGGATTTGCCATGCTAAACCAGTACTTGGTGGCAGTTCTGCCAGCCTTGGTAGCCCTAATACTAGGGGTATTGTAATTTATTATATTTTTTCAGCCTTCTGATATAGATTCATATGATGAAGAGATGAAAAAAAGGGCACCTTAGAAATAATCTACTTCACCTTTAATATCAGAGCTTGTTATCCATTCCTCCTGTCTCTCTCTTCTTCAAAGTTTAGATGACTACTAAGCAGGCCAGGCATGCTAGAAGCTGTTTCCAGGCATGGCTTGATATAACTGGATGTATTTCTTTCCCCAGGAAAGTTACAAAAAGTATAGTTTGTCTAATAAAATCTGGAAATACTTTGAGTCTTGTCCTTTTAAACTTACTTTATATTAAGTAATGCTATGCATGCAGTTTGCATTTAATACTCCTGATAGTATTGAATACCCCTTAAAGGAAGATTTAGTCCTGCTTTTATCAGTCTTGTAACAGAGAAAGGGGCTCACATTTTGGGTAAGGATAGTTGAGGAAGTCCATCTCTTTCCTCATTCTCACTCCAGTCTTAAAAAACTTCCTTCAAACATGCTGCTTCCTGTAGTCATCTAAGCCTTGTGAGCTTCTTTCCCTGACCATCATATTCTCAAGTTGATCTACCCATTATCCAAATCCACTGGTTTAAGACTTCTGCTCCCCCACCCCGTTCTTCCCTAGAGTTCTGGGAAGTGGTATCAATTTAAGACAGTTGTTCTCAGGCTCCCAAGAGCTTGTTTTTCCAACCTTGTCCCAGATATCACTGACCCAGATTCACCCCTGCCCCCCTCCCCATTTTCCCATAATGGAAAAACCTGCTAAGTTCTCAGAATCTCCATGGATTGATTTGTTTTGGTTTTAGAAGCCAAGGGGGTTAAGTGACTTGCCCAAGGTCATGCTGCTAGGTAATTAAGAGTCTGAGGTCGAACTTGTACTCGGGTCCTCTTGACTCCAGGGCCAGTGCTTTATCCACCTAGCTGCCCCCAGGAGTCTATTTTAAATATTTACCAAATCGTTACTTTTTTATTCACGTCTAATGAGATAATAGCACTTTACACCACTGGCCCGGGAGGGTCGACCTTGCCCGCCAGCTCCTGTGCCCTCCTGTGTCCCCCTGCACTCCCCCGCTGCTTATCTGCATTCCAAAACAAAGTGATCTGAAAAGGACTCGTCCATCAGATGGGGGGGGGGGGGGCTGAAGAGGCGGTGGGTTCCGCTGTGGTCCAGCCGAGCACTTGCCTGGGCCCCGTGTGGTGCGCACCTGGCCCGGCCTTCCTCATGTCTTCCTAGGCACCGAGCTGCGAGCCAGATGTGTGTGCGTGTCTGTGCGTGTCTGTGTGTGCGTGTGTCTGTGCCTGCGTGTCTGTGTGTGTGTGCGCGTGTCTGTGCCTGCGTGTCTGTGTGTGTCTGTGTGCGTGTGTCTGTGCCTGCGTGTCTGTGTGTGTGTGCGTGTGTCTGTGCCTGCGTGTCTGTGTGTGTCTGTGCCTGCGCGTGGGGCCGGGCTCCGCCCCGCAGCCCCCAGGCCCGCCTCCCCCCGCCGCGCGCCTGCCTCGCCGCGGATATAAGGGGGCGCGGCGCGGGGGGCCGAGGCCAAGGCCGCAGGGACACCGCGCCGCCCCAGCCGCGCCCCGCGCCCCGCGCCCCCATGCCTTCCTCCGGGACGCTGCTGCTGGCCGCCCTGGCGCTCGGCCTGCTCCTGGCGCCGCCCGGGCACGCCTGGTACAAGCAAGCGGCCGGACCCAGCTACTACTCCGTGGGCAGGGCGTCGGGGCTGCTGTCGGGCATCCGCCGCTCGCCCTACGCCCGGCGCTCCGACCCGCTGAGGGGCAGCGCCTGGCCCGAGCCTCGAGCCGGCGTCCGGAGCCTCGTGAGTGCGGGCCGGGCCGGGCCGGGGGGCTGGAGGGGGGCGGGCCGGGCCGGGGGGCTGGAGGGGGGCCGGGCCGGGCCGGGGGGCTGGAGGGGGGCCGGGCCGGGCTAGGGGGCCGGGCCGGGGGGCTGGAGGGGGGCCGGGCCGGGCCGGGGGGCTGGAGGGGGGCCGGGCCGGGCTAGGGGGCCGGGCCGGGGGGGCTGGAGCGGGGCCGGAGCCGGGCCGGGCCGGGTCGGGGGCTGGAGCGGGGCCGGGGGCCGGGCCGGGGGGCTGGAGGGGGGCTGGAGCGGGGCCGGGGGGCTGGAGGGGGGCCGGGCCGGGCCGGGGGGCTGGAGGGGGGCCGGGCCGGGCCGGGGGGCTGGAGGGGGGCCGGGCCGGGCTAGGGGGCCGGGCCGGGGGGGCTGGAGCGGGGCCGGGGCCGGGCCGGGGGGCCGGAGCGGGGCCGGGGCTCCTCACGCTTTCGGGGGGCCCCGCTGCCCAGGCCGTGTGTGTGAAGGACGTGGCCCCGAAGCTGCGGAGCTGCGCGCCGCTCCCGGACGGGCTCGGGACCTTCCAGTGCCAGGCGGATGTCTTCCTGTCCCTGGACTCGGCCGACTGTCCCGGCGCCTGAGGGGCGGCCCCGGCCCCCGGGATGCGGCCCCCCGCGCCGCCCCGCGCCGCCCCGCGCCGCCCCCTCCCCGAACTGAATAAAGTGAAACCTGAGACCGCAGCGAGGCTCCGCGTGCTGGACTCCGCCGGCGGGGGCGGGGCGGGGCGGGGCGGGGCGGGGCCCCCAGGGTCTGAGACGCACCAATTGCAAATGGCTCGGGAGGCCCCTCCCTTCTGGCCCCGCCCCCTCCGGCGCCCTCTGCTGGTGGGCCGGGGCCGCACTCTGCGCCGCGCCTGGGCCTCGGCCGCGGCCGCTTGGTGCTACGTGAAGCCCGGCTTGCGGCGGGATGGAAGCACACTCGCTAGGAAAGACTGTACCGACCCGGCGGCTTGGGTTTTTTGCGGGGTGGGGCTGCACTTGAACCCGAGTCCTCCAGACTCCAGTGCCCGTGCTCTAGCCACTTATCACCTAGCTGCCTGCCCCGATCATTTGGTTTTAGTTGGGTTCCCCCCAACAGATTTGGGAAAAACTAAATGAAAGGGAAGGAGAGACCTCCATCATTCAATCTTAGGGTAACAAGGAACCTACGCTGAAAGGAAGGAATTTATTTATTTTGAGTTTTACGATTTTTCGCCTAATTTTACTTCCCCCCCCCACAGAGAACACTCTTTACTTTGTTTCCATGTTGTACATTGATCCAAATTGAGTGTGATGAGAGAGAAATCATATTCTTAAGGAAGAAACATAAAGTATAAGAGATAGCAAGATCAGACAATAAGATGGGTTTTTTTTTTCTAAATTAAAGGTAATAGACCTTGATCTTTGTTCAAACTCCACAGCTCTTTCGCTGGATACAGATGGTTTTCTGAAAGGAAGGAATTTATGAGAAGGATCTGGAAATAAAAATAAATTGAATTTTTTTTAAAAGGTGGTAGTGGTACAGTGGGGAAATATTTATTTTAATTTACTTGACTGACTTCAAGTCCCACTCAGAATCTCTGCCTGTATGATCTTGAACTTTTTATCTCCGAGCCTTAGTTTCTCCATCTGCAAAATTAAGGGATTAGAGTAGGTGGTCTCTGAGATCTCTTCTAGGTTTAAATCTATGATCATATTGTAGCAAGACCCCATGTACTATGGAGATTTCATTTTGTGGCTGGAAGGAAAGAGGAATTGATATCTCTAGCCTCTTCTCCAAGGAAGACTTTATTTCCTTCCAGGAGGGGAAGCAGGAATTGGAACTAGAAGCTTAACTACTCTGTTCTCTGAGAAAGGGAGTAGTGGGTTAGACGAGTACTGGGTTAGACTCCTATCTGTTCTGTTACCTTAAATATTATTAGTCTAGAGGATGTGGTTTTCAGGTCCAATCCAACTTCCAATTGCTGCTTCATTTTAATGGAGGAAGCAGGACCCTATGATTTATATTCAAAGTTTAACCTCTTATCCACTAAATACAAGTTCCACAGTGAATACACATAACACTGAGGGGGGGGGAACCCTCACAAGAAACTAATTTATCCAATTGCCGGACTAAACAGTGAAAGAGCTCTCCTATTATGAGCAAGGTAATTCCACTTAAGCAAGGGAGAGTGCCCTAGATCTTACTCACTGGGAAACTACAAGTTTCTAGTGCAAGAAACCGGGGACAGGGATAAAATGGAGATAATAGTTGCCCTCATGTTGGCTTCTTGCACGAGTCTATTCCCCCAGCAACTTGAAATGGGGCTGGCATTTTCCATCTTCTCTTTGATTCCATCTCAATCACATGCTACAATTTGTTCAGCCATTCTCTAATTGATGGCTATCTCCTCAGTTTCCAATACTTTGCCACTACAAAAAAAAGAAATTCTATAAATATTTTGGTACATATAAGTCATTTTCCCTTTTATTTATTTTCTTTGGGATATAAGCCCAAGTAATGGTATTGCTGAGTCAAAGGGTATGCACAGTTTTATAACCCTTTGGGCATAGTTCCAATTTGTTCTCTGGAATGCTTGCAGGAATCCCCTACAGTATTTATCATTTCCCTTTTTTTTTCTTATTTTTTGTTTTTGCAAGGCAAATGGGGTTAAGTGGCTTGCCCAAGGCCACACAGCTAAGTAATTATTAAGTGTCTGAGGCTGAATTTGAACCCAGGTACTCCTGACTGCAGGGCTGGTGCTCTATCCACTGCACCACCTAGCTGCCCCATTTCCCTTTTCTTAAGCAAAATACATATTAACTTGATTTATTCTAGTACCCCTGATTTTATTCTTGCAAAAGCACTTAAATCTGCTACTTTTAAACAGCAATTTCAATAGAATATGGTCCCTACTCCAGTAAGTTATTTTTTATGTAATGCTAAAGGGGGAAGAGAACAGGAGTTCATGTGAGTTTACCCCTTGTGAAAGACCTACAATCTAATGAAAACTAACACCTTATTAAGGAGACCCAAAAGTGATTTAAGAAATATTCTTCTATACTTATTATATAAGAAATAGGGAATGTGAGAGACTCTGAGGTACATGGGAAGATTTGTGTAAACTGATGCACTGAAAAAAAAAAACAGAACCTGGGGAACAATATAGCAACTATAAGAATGTAAATGAAAAGAACACTAGAAGACATCAGGAAGGTTCCAGAGCACTGAAGATAAAAATCCTCTTATTTCAGTAGAGAGGTGGCAGACCACCTAAAGGTAATGAATTTTGCATAGTGTCCAACTGTTTTCCTTTATTAGAGGTCAGGGCAGGAAAACACTGGAAAGAATCAGCCTCATTTCCTCCCACTGGCAGTTTCCTCCTGGAGCCTCTAGGTTGAGATAAGACCCAGAGAAGTCATCCTTTATTCTCCCAACTTCACCCCACAATTCATTTCCCTCTCCTTCTCCTCTCCCCACTTTTCAGCTCTCTTTTCTGTAATTGTCTTCCTTCATAGAATGAGGAATTAGAATGCCCTTCTTGAGGGCTGGGAGAATATCTTTCTTTCTATTTGTATTTGTATTCCCATTGCTTAGCACAGTGCCTGCCTGTCAGTTGTCAGTCAATAAATATTTATTAAGTATTGATTATGATGATAAAGAAAGGCAAAAAAAAGCATTCCAATTCACAAATAGTCAAATAGTTCACAATCAGATGGGGGAACAAGTTGCAAACAACTGTACAAACAAGATCCATGCAGAATAAATTGAGGTTAGTTCCAGAGAGATTAAGGAGGATTGAGAAATGCTTCCTGCAGAAGGTAGAACTGGCTGAAATTTAAAGGAAGCCAGGGAAACCAGAGATGTGATGGGAAAGTGTTTCAGACCCAGAATAGAAGCTAATGTCTTAGTTTTTTAAAAAAGGGCATAAAAATTATTTTGTTCAGCTGAGTCTGACTCTGTATGTGACCCCATTTGGGATTTTCTTTGCAAAGATACTTGGAGTGGTTTGTAATTTTCTTCTCCAGTTCATTTTACAGATGAGAAAATTGAGGCAAACAGGGTTAAGTGATTTACTTGCCCAGGGTCATACAGCTAATAAGAGTCTATGATCGGATTTGAACTCAGGAAGAGTTCATGTGGAAGTACTGGGACAGAGACAAAAAAACTGGAGAGACCATTTGGAGCACAAAAAAAATTATGTGAAGACTTTTTCAGAGGAAATCTGCAACTGTGTAGATTGACTTGTTTTTTTAAACTTTTCTGGATTTGAGATTTGCTCTGTGTAGTGCATTTCTGAAGAAGAAATTTCTTCTAATAGTTCACTCACTTTCTGCCTTGCCCTATATTCCTCCCTGTTTAAATACCACAAATGGATGGCAAAATGTACAGTCTTCATTTTACCATTCTTTTATATGGGGCAGCTAGGTGGCACAGTGGATCTAAGAAGACTGGCCTTGGGGTCAGGAGGATGGGAGTTCAAATCCAGCCTCAGACACTTGCCACATACTAGCTGTGTGACCTTTGGGCAAGTCACTTCACCTTAATTGTCCTATATTCAAGGTCATCTCTGGTCATTCTGATTCATATCAAGCCACTGAACCCTGATGGCCCTGGAGGAGAAAGTGAGGCTGGTGACCTTCCTACTCAAGCCTCTCTCCATTCCACACAAGCACCCCCTCACTCAAATCCAGTTCAAGTGCTTGTTATGTCATCACCTCCCTGATGTTGTGGTCTTCTTCAAAAATGAAGGACAAACATTGATTGATTGAGTCTTTTGTGCATGGATACTCCATTCAGCACAAATGAACCAATTTACTGCCCCTGGAAGCACTTCTTGGCTTTTCCTACCTCCATATCTCCTTCCTTCCCCCCCCACCATGTCTACCAATTCTTCTAATCTCTCTTCTCAGTGAAGTTCCTCACTGTTCCTATAGTAGTAATATGCTGAATTTTATTTTAATTGGTTATTTTGCAAAATTTGGAAATGAAGATCTCTTTCTCTCTCTTTTTTTTTAAGGTTTTGCAAGGGAATGGTGTTAAGTGGCTTGCCCAAGGCCACACAGCTAGGTAATTATTCAGTGTCTGAGACCAGATTTGAACCCAGGTACTCCTGACTCCAGGGCTGGTGCTTTATCCACTGCGCTACCACTGGCTACCCCGAAGATCTCTCTTGGGAGATATGCACAATGGTTAAAAAACTTACTTCAGAATCAGGAGGAGCTAGATTTAAGTCCACAAGTGACATTTTTTGACTGTTGGCATAGTAAGAAAAAAGCACTGGGCAGAAGTCAGGTTGTTAATTAGTAGCAGAAGTAGATTTCTACCCATAATTCTTTTTGACTAACCCAGATGCCAATCAATAAGATGTGTGACCTTGGAGTTTATCTCTCTCATTTAGTAAAATGAAAGGGTTAGAGTACGTAAGACCTCAGGTCTCTACTAATCTTACCAGCCCATGATTGCTAGGGCCCAAGTGCCCCTGAACTGTAAATGTGGGGCAGCTAGGTGGCAGAAGTGAATAACGTACTGGATCAGGAAGACCATGTAAAATCTTAGATACCTACTAGTTGAGTGTTCCTGGCAAGTCACTTAATCCTGTTTGCCTCAGTTTCCTCATCTGGGAAATGAGTTGGAGGAGGAAATAGCAAAGCACTCCAATATCTTGCCAAGAAAACCCCATATAGGGTTTTGATGAGTTTAAATATGACTGAAAAATGATTGAACCCCACCCCCCCCACACACACACAGAGCTCTCATACTAGGGAACTTCAAGATATGTTTTAATATTTCCTCAAATACCATCATTTCCCAATTACTCAATTTACTTACTGTCCACGACCTACTCTCCCCTCTTCAACATAACTACACACAGAGACAGTTATACCCTTAACTTGCTATTATGCACAAGTATTCTAGTTTTATGATCATGAACTCTGAAATTCCTTTATCTGATTACAGTCTGTTGCCATTAAGACTTGCAACCCCAAACAAATCCTTTTCTTACTATGTTTGGTAAATATCTTAAACTCAACACATCCAAACCTCGAACCTAAAACCTTCCTAACTTTCCCTATTACTTTTGGGGGTACCACTATCCCCTCCAATTGCCCAGGCTCAAAAACTGGGTGTCATCCTTAACTCCTTCCTCTTACCTTCTCTATTCCTTCCCCACCACATAATTCAAGCTGTTGCTAAGGTTTACGGTTTCATTTTTTAAAAATTTATTTATTAAGGCAATGGGGTTGAGTGACTTACCCAAAGTCATACAGCTAGGTAATTATTAAGTGTCTGAGACCAAATTTGAACTCAGGTCCTCCTCACTCCAGGGTCAGTGCTCTATCCACTGCACCACCTAGCTGCCCACTGTGGTTTCATTTTTATAAAATCTCTAGTAAATGCTCTTTCCTCTCCTTACAACCCTGGTGCAGACCCTTTCACCTCACATGTAGACTATTATATATATATATATTGTGCTTTTTCTCCCTCCTCAAGACTCTTTCCATTCCAGTCCACTCCATTCTTTGCTTAGCTTGCAAAGTGATATTATTAAAGCCTGGGACTGCATCACACTGATTTATCTGTACCTGATTACTGATTTACCCTTTAATGCACTCTTGTGATTCCCCATCATCTTCAGGATTAAAGAGAAAATCCTTTGTTTCACATTCAAAGACCTTTCAAGTCTTCTTACAAATCTTTCCCCTTTCTCCAACCTTCACAAATAGTGACACTGGTTTTTTTACAGTTCTTCAAATAAGAGTCCATCTTCCAACTCTTATAATTTCTTTTTTTAATATGGTATTTTATTTTTCCCAATAACAAATCATGAAAATTTTAGCATTCATTTTTATAAGATTTTGAGTTCCAAATTTTCTCCCTTATTCCTCCCTCTCTCCTTTTCTGAAATTGGTAGATAAGTTTGATATAGATTACATATGTACTATCATGTAAAACATTTCTACATTATCTCAGTTATGGAAGGAGAAACAGATTAAAAGATAAAAAACAATCACAAGAAAGAATAAATTTTAAATTCTTAAATAATTCAATTGAATAATTCAATTGAATTGAAATAATTCAGTAATTGAATAATTGAAAAAAATATGCATCGATATGCCATTCAGAGACCATCAATTCTTTATGGATTGATTTTTCCTTTGTGAGTACTTTGTAAGTAATTGTCTTGGATCATTGTGTTACTGGATAATTCACAGCTGATCATCACACATTGTTGCTGTTACTGTTACTGTGTATATTGTTTTTCTGGTTCTGCTCATTTCATTTTTCATAAGTTCATACAAGTCTTTCTAAGTTTTTCTGAAATCTACTGGTTCATTAATTCTTATTGTAAAATAGTATTCCATCACGTTCTTATACTACACGTTCAGCTATTTCCCAATTGATGGGCATTCCCTCAGTTTCCAATATTTTGCCACCATGAAAAGGGCTGCTATAAATATTTTTTGTACATTGGGTCTTTTCTCTCTCTTTTTTTTAATGGTCTCTGGTATACAGACCTAAGTAGTGGAATTGCTGGGACAGTTTAGTTCCCTTTGGGCATAGTTCCAAAATTGCTCTCCAGAATGGTTGGATCAATTCACAACTCCCCCAATAGTACATTAGTGTTCCAATTTTCCCACATCCCTTTCAACAATTATCATTTTGGGGGGCGGCTAGGTGGTGCAGTGGATAAAGCACAGCCCTTGGAGTCAGGAGTACCTGGGTTCAAATCTGGTCTCAGACACTTAAAAATTACCTAGCTGTGTGGCCTTGGGCAAAGCAACTTAACCCCATTTGCCTTGCAAAAAAAAAGCAAACTAAAAACAAACAAAAAAAATTTATCATTTTCCTCTTTTGTAATATCGATCAATCTGATAGGTGTGAGATGATATCACAAAATTATTTTAATTTATATTTCTCTGATCAAAAGTGATTTGGTGGGGTGCAGCTAGTTGGTACAATGGATAGAGCACTGGCCCTGGAGTTAGGAGTACTTGAGTTCAAATGTGATCTCAGATACAATAATTACCTAGCTGTGTGACCTTGGATAAGTCACTTAGCCCCATTGTCTTGCAAAAAATGTGATTGTTGAACACTTCTTCTTATGACAAGTTTTGATTTCTTCATCTGAAAATTCATATCCTTTGACTCCTGCCAAGAAAATGGGAATGGCTCCATACCATTGGACCTGGAATTTTTCCCTCCTCTACCCTATCTCTTGACCTCCCTGGGATTTCTTCAAGTCCCAGCTGTACTAGACAGAGTGGTGAAGTCAGGAAGACCTGAGTTCAAGCAATGCCTATGATACCCACTTCCTGTGTGACTCAGTTCTTCCATAAACCAGGACTGGCTCAGGTGTAATCTTGTACTTGTGGACCCGCCCTAACAAGGAGAAATGATCTCACCCTCCTTAAATACCTCCTAACTCTTTGATAGGATTCTGCCCTGTGTCACAGGATGGACATAAATTGTTCTTGAGAGGCAACAAGGCATTGCAGTCTGAAAGACCCAGATTCAAGTTCCTCTTTTGACACATGAATTATTTAACCCTGGGCAAGTCATTTATTCCCCTAGGCAGTTCTCTAAGATTACAAATTTCAGAGTACTTATATAATGCTTCAAGATCAGCAAATTTTTTTCACATATTATTTCATCTTCTTGATGGAGGGAATGTCCTCACTGGGAATAGTTTTTACTAGTATTAATTGATAGATTTCGTGTATAGGTAGTTCATATATTTTCTTTAATAGTCTGCAAATTCTTTGAGGACTGTCTTATTCATCCTTTTAATCCAGGAGCAGGGAATTTCCAGCCCACAGGTCATATAAGCCCTGAGAAATCATTTGATCTGGCACTTTTTGCCATGGCAACTGCAGGTGAGACTCAAAATTCAATAAATCTAGGAACTTTGTAGGCTTTTTTAGGCTTTTTAAGTTGATAATTTTGTATGACCTGCAAACGATTGTTATAAATATCCAAATTGCCTCTGGCAGAAAAAAGGTTTTCCACCCTTATTATAATTTCTCCTAGTGCCTACTAGTTTCTTATCTACAAGATGATACTGTTTGTTGAATAAATGGATGTAAATCTGGTACACTTTAGGTGTTAGGAGTCCAGCATCCATGCCTCAAACCCAGCTCTAGATCTATATTCAAGAGTTTTGCCGTAACAAAAGGTTTTTTTCCCCCATTCGTGAATATTCTTGGTTGAAAAGGCATATAAATATTAACCAGGAAGAAAGTGGTGAGTAAACTGGTCTTGCTCTAGGCTCAAGGATAATAATGATCATGTTTGTTCTTCATTCTCAAAGTCCATGACATCGGGAAGGTGATGCCAAGACAAGCGGGTGAATCAGATTTGAGTGAAGGGATGCTAGCCTAAGTCACCAGCCTCACTTTCTCCTCCAGAGCCATCAGGATGACTGGAGATGACCCTGGATGTAAAGCCATCAGGATTAAATGACTTGTGCAAGGTCACACAGCTAGCGTCAAGTATCTAAGGTCAAATTTGAACTCAGGTCCTCCTGACTCCAGGGCTGGCACTCTGTCCACTACTACAAGGATAGCCTCATCTTTAACTCCTAGCTTAGCCAACTCAGTTATTGCAGGTGACTGAAATAGGTTTGCTTCCCTTGAATCCACTGCACTGGACTCTGGATTTAAGATCCCTTCCCCAGGTTTACTGGGGGCGGCTTCATATACTCTTCCAATTCCTTCAATAAGCCCAGATCAAGTTCTGTCTGTGACTTCTGGACAACTGGTTCTTCAATTCAGGCTCTTCTGCTCTGAGTCTCTCCACTATCCATTGAGGCAAAGGGATATATACAGCCGATCCTACAGGACTCCTGCTAGACCCCAGGTTAAGGATTTTTTGGGGGGGAGGTGGGAAGTTGACCCACAGAGATTGGCAACAGGATCAGAATTGAGCCTTATCTAGGAAATTGAAAGACCTGGATTCTGGTGTCAACTATGCATATTGTACTTTGAACTTATTGCCCTGTCTGATAAGGTCCAATAAATAACCCTTGTACCCACTAAAATCCCCTGACTAGATCTTGGAGTTGGAATTTCATCATATCAAGAGATAATTGATCGGGGGGGAAAGCCTGTAGGCATGTTGTGAGGTGGTATGATATTAGTTTTTTATATGGGGGAGTGCTGAGAACACTTTGCCTGCAGCAGAAGCTGTTAATTCATTTAGCTTGTTTGATTTATGAACAGAAATTTCCATCTTTACCAGTTTACACAGCTCTGGAAGTCTCCTACCCTCATCTTTGTTTTATTGCCTCTTTACCTTGGGGCACGAGGGCACAGGATGTCCCTGGTTTACCTAATGAATTGGTTTTGGCTCTATTCCATGGGGAGAGAAAGAAGACTTTTAATTCTAAGCTTATCACTTTCTGGGGAAGTGCAATCTGGAGCCCCTTCACCTTTCATTTGATAAACAAATCCACCATATAGATGCACACATACACTGAAGTAGCTCCTTCTCATCCTTTCTTTCATCCAGTGTACCTTCTCCATACCATGCCAATGACAGTAAATAGAATAGGATTTTCTTAAGTTTTTTGGTGAGCTGGGCCCCTTTGGCAACAGTCTGGTGCAGTCTATGGACCCCACTGTGTCTCTGATTGAGCCCTTCTGATTCACCAATCCAAAGGTTACCCACACTGCTAAAATTGCTTAGAGGTCCTGCCTGGAGATCTCTGCTCCTAGGGACATATATTTTTATATTTATATTATTTAGTCAACGGCTAAGTAGGCACAGAATTGTTTGAACAATGCTGAGCCCTTGTCCAGAAACTGGTCAGCCCCTGGAGGCTAGGATGAATATCCTGGTTGGAATCACAAACAAGTGAAGATAGCCACTTTTGAACCAACCATGCCGGTTTCTTTGGCCATAGCCACTAAAGCTTAGCTCTAGTGTTTGTCCAATACCATCTCCTTGTTCCAGTTCCTTCCTCACCAGGACAGTTCACTGCACAAGACCATAGATTTGGATGAATATTCCACACCCTTGACTCTCACTGTAAGGGGCTAGTTGGCCTATGACACCAGAAGACCCTATGAAAGCTAAGGTAGTTTACTAAGGTGGTTTACTATGGCACCTGCTGGAATTACTATACTGAAAGAGATATGGAAATGCCTGAGACTTCAGAGGGAGTCATAGAAAATCATGGGTTGGCTACAGTAGATAAAAAGGAATAGTTCAGTGCTAAAATACTTGGAACTAATTTCTTGCCAAGAAAACCAAAATCAGATCTCAGGCCCACCAGCCCTAGAGCTTTCTTTCAGGAAGGGGGCTAGAGAGTTGGGAACAGTTGAGCACAAGGAGGGATGTCTCAGGAAGACAAACAGGACTCTAAACTCCGACCCTGGAACTCTGCATTACTCATCTGTATAGAATGACATTTTAATCTTCCACTTATCAGACAACTGGTGAGCTAAGAGGAGTCAGTTTTTTGATTCCCCTGGTTCCCTGAAGGGGAGGTGGGAAATTCAGGTGGGCTTAATCAGGTTTGGTGTCTGGAGAGCACAAGCTCACTTGTACTCTCTGCTCCTGTGTATTAATCAGACACTGTTGGGGGAGTGACACAAAGGCTGGGGGAGACTGGTATTTTGGTGTGGTTAACTAGGAAGTTGTCATCAAGGGTGTATATGCAGCAACCCAGGACAGAGAGCTCTTTCCTCTAAGCTGGCAGATAAAGAGGCACATCTCCAGAACCATATCCTTTCCTAGTTTCTCTTCAAGGCTTGAAGAGGGACTAATAACTGAGAGAGAAAGTTGGGTGGATTATATATATCCTCACTATATTTTATTAAGTTCCACTGACAAAGAAATTTACAACAGTCAGTATGATACAAAAATCAGAATACAAAGTCTGTACAGGGAGCAGCAGGAAGGATTTGGGGAGGACTCTGGGGCCCCAGGCAGCAAAGCTGCAGGTGAAAGTCAAAGGTCCTGGAGCTCGGGCTGCCCAGGAAGCCAGGGAATAAAATGTACTACCCTAAGGAGAATGAAGGGATGAATGGGGAGGTGTGAGCCCCCTCCTGAGGGGTTAAGGGAGGTCACCATTTGGATCATTCCCCTCCTGGAACGGCTGAGTCTCCTTCCCCCAGCAGCAGCAAGGCTAAATGGGGGGCTAGGCAGAGGCAGCCCAATCTCTCAGGGGACAGTGGCAGACAGTGCTTCATGAACCCATCAGGACTGTGCTTAAAAGGTCATGAGAGCCACAAAGCAGCTGGGACCCATCTTCTCCTCTCATCCCACAAGTGTGTCATCTAGCTTCGCTAGAATTGGGCAGTGCCAACAAAGGGGAAGCTAGGACTAAGAACAGCCAGAGCCTGCTCATGGCTCGGCCAGGCAACTGACGATCCCAGACACAACATGGGTCTTCCTGTTGTCCTATAAAGTCAGATCTGTAGAGCCAAGGCAGAAAAGGGTTCCTAAGGAATACAAAACACCAAGATTTCTTCCTGCCAGCACTGGTCAACTCCATGCTGGTCTAGCTCTGCATGTTCTAACAGTTAAGCCTAAGTTAAAAAGGAGCTTCAGCTTCATTAAAATGGTAGTTATGACAAATTCTAAAATCAGAAGGGCAAGAGAAGAGGAGAGCAAAAGAGAGGGCAGGCGCTTGGGCAGTCAGTCCCCTGGCTGAGGACGAAGGCAGGGGGGGACCTGGGGAAGGAGGGGACGGGCATGCTGCTCGAGCCGGTACAGGTTTGTGATGAAGTCTCCTAGGAACTCGCTTCCCGTTTTTTTATGGCCTCCAGCACAGCAAGTTCTCGAGCTTCTTTCTTTTGATTTCTTGCTTCATACTCTAATCTGTTAAGAAAAATCCAGCAGTATTGAGGCCTGAGATCACAAAGTCCACTCCTACAATTGGATTTCCTGGGACAGATGGGCCTTACAAAGCTCTCCTTTTGCTAATTTTCACTGCACCCCTGAGGCCTAAAGCAACTAAGCAGAAAGATTCCTGTGAACCACTTCCTGGAGCATGGTAAATAGAGGAAACTCACCTGTTTTTAATAATTCTCTGTACAATGAGGTCTGTGGTGAGGTCATTGCCACTATTGATCTGACGAAAGATACCCCGTTTCTTGGGTTCCTGTGGATAGAGAGGGAAGCCACCAGTGGGTTATAGGCTGCTGATGGCTAGGCTCCTCTCCCCTCTCTTCTTGCAGTAAGGGAATGTTCAAAAAGAGTAAAGAGGTGGGGGGCGGGTAGGAAGGGGAGAGAGAGAGAGAGAGAGAGAGGAAAGGAAATCCATTACTCCCCCTGAGGAAGGAGATTAAGTTTTTTGCTACCCCAATAAGGGACAGAAATGTGTGCCCATGAAGCCCTACCCATCCATGCACTAGGAAAGTGATTCATAGGAGTGGTCAGAGGACAAGGAGAAGAACAGAGGAGGAAACTTATCTGGGAGGTGGAGGTTGGTGTGGGGAAAAAGACAAAGGTGGAGAACTAGCAAACGCTCACCTTATATGGATCTGAACCGTCCTTATCAGGCATCACTTCAGTCTTCCCATGACACACTAGGTCTACCTGAGAAGAGGAGCTGTGGGGGTCAGAAACTGCCTAGAAACGGCAGGGGTTCTTAGAGCAACCCTAACTGGTTTGATTGGCCAGTATGTTGTGCTGCCCCTGCTCTGCTGAGGATGGGCTGCCATTGGGCAGGCAGAGAAGGGGATGATGTGACAGACACTCAGAGTGAACTCAGTCACCCTTGGATGCTTTTTCTCCTCCAACTCAAATGAAGGCTCCCCAAGCCTCCCTTTGGACCCAGGGCTTGAGTGGCCAGGATGACTCACCTTGAAGTGATCAAGGAGTTCAGCTGTGACAGCGTATGGAGCTCCAATCACCACCTCAGCTACGTACTGGGGAGACAAGAGAGAGCAATGACCTAGCTTTCCCCTTCCTCGTCCTAGTCCCAAGCTAAGTTGCCAGGGTGGAAACTCAGAAATTTGGTTCTGAAGACCAGAAAGTCCCACATTAGCCACTTTACAGAGCAGGAAAGGAGCTGGGATATTTACAGACTTTTCCACAGATACCTCCTCTCTTCAAGTTAGGAGTCCTTTTTGCAACTTTCAAGTGACAAAGCTGGGCCTTGAACCAAGATCCTCCAAATCCAAGTCTAAAGTTCACAGATAGTTTAGAAAGAGCCACTGATAAACCTGATAAGGATTTTAGCTGAGAAAGCCATTCTAAACTTCCTCTCCAATCACTCAGAAAAGAATGGAGCTTTATTTAGGGGCTAGGACAGGAAAAAAAAGAAATGGTTCATAGGAGACACTGTTGGAGAGATACGGAGAAGTTTTGGGACAGCCAAATGAACTGAAGATTTTCTGAAGGCAGAGAATGTCTACTAGTTCTGAATTCTTCCTATCACAGCCCCTAAAATGGACTCTGTAAAACATCTCTGTGTTACCAAACATGGAGAACCAGCAAGCTAGACTACTGGAATTAGAAGTTGGGAAGTCACTGTAGAAATAGTTTAACATGGCTAACATAATAATTAACATCTGCACTAACAGATGAGAAAACAGAGGTTGGTGAAGTGAAAAGAAGCTTTCCTGGCTAGGGAGCTAGTGCCACAACTGACCCCCGATTTGTTCTAGGGAGTAGGGATGACCCTCAGAGATTGTGTTTCTCTCTGCCCCACCTCTCGGTGGGCCTAAGTGATTCAAAGGGCAAGGGAGAGACAGCCCTTCTGATACAATCCCCCGAAGCCTGACGTAGTCCTGACTCACCCTGCAGGCCAGCACACTTAGTGTTCTCTCATGCACATTCATGATGGGGTAGTTCTTTCCCTTGTAGTGATTCACTTCCTAGAAGGAGAACATGATGTAGTCATTCAGAGCCACACTGACCCATAGAGGGTGTAGTTTAAGTCATCTGGCCACTCATAGTCACTTACTGAGGGAAGGCCCACCCCCGCCCAACTCTTGATGCTTAGCTGAAAAAGGCCATTTTTTGAAACAGTTATCCTCCTAGAAGAGGGAAGAAGACCACAGCATGCATTGAGATGCAGCTAAAGAGGAGCTAAGGGGGTAGGGGCGGAGGTTCTTGTTACTTTTCATATTGGATCACTCAGTGGTTCATACCTGGTCAAAATGTAAGCCTACAATGATGTAGGGTCGCTCTGCAAGCTGGTAAACCTTCTCCAAAAAAGCCACATGCCCAATATCTGTGTCCAGGTTAAGAGAATAACAGGGAAAGAATAGGGTATCTGTCTCTATTGGGCAAGGCCTCAAGCATTCTTAGTGGAAGATGGGTAAGAGAGCAGTGATAAATAAACCCAAGACTTGCAGCAGAAAGGGGTCCCTTTACTTCCTTTTCCAAGGTCCATTCTAACCATTCATTCTAGCCTACTCTTGATACAAACTTCCCCCCACTTTTTCCCACAGTTCGATAAAACCTTGCTGAGAGTGACAACCTAGTCCCTTGGGCCCTAAGGTTTCCTGCAATCTTTCCAAAGAGGATTGTGAATAGAGAAACTGCTTCTAGGACAGATCCTTCACTCTTCCCTGGGAAGGCAAAAAAGCAGAAAGATACGGAACAGATCAAAGGCCCCAGCTACATAGATGATGGTATCTCCTGGCTCTGGTTCCTTCCCAGAAGCAAACTGGATGATCTTTTGGGATGTCTGCAAAAACTGTGACACTCCAGTCCAGGGGCTGTGGCTTCGTGGGCACTGGGGACCAAGCAGGAAGAACTGGTTAGAAGCTTCCAATATTAGACACTCAGTGAGCTCACCCTTCTAGCCACCACCAGGATCCCCAGGGGCAGGAGATTTTGCTTGTCCTTTCCTCCCAGTCTTTCTGAGCTGCTGGCTCCCTACAAACTCCCATCTCCACCTCCCTCATTGTGAGCGAGTTCTGGCTTCTTTTGGCCCGGGAAGTCTACACGCCACTGCAGGGAAGGTTCTGTGGTCTGGGCAAGGGTGAAGAAGAGGCTGCCAAATTTACAGCACTGGTGGGCACTTATCCTGAGGCTTGTTTTCTCAGCCCTTGAAGGCAGGGAAAAGAAATGGGTTGGGGCAGGGGCAAGTGGGAGAAACCAATGAAGAGTGAAAACTCTTTCTTTGCTGTAACTAGGCAGGCTGGGGGGGTGTTTGGGGAGAAGAGGGAATGGGGGACAGTGACACCTGATGGAGGGAAACTATGTGTGAGGAATGAAAACTAGCTTTAGCTCAGGAAAGCTTTAATTTGGTAAGAAAGGAAGAGCAGATAACAAAAGTCAGAAGTGTTTTCAACATGGCCACTGAGTAAATGAAACACCAGCATCTTGGCTTCCACCAAAGAGCCCCAGATGGACAGAGAAGAAGCAGACAGCAAAGCCCGACATATTCAATAGGATCCAGAGGCCACTGTCTTGTCACCTGGGTGAAGCCTTCTGGGCAAATACCTGCTCCAGCAGGTACTAGGTGAAGGGGCTACAAAGGGAGAGAGGGGCCAAACTACTGTTAGAAACTTCAAAGACTGATGGTCTTACACGGCAGTGTCTACTAACACCCAAGGACTGGCATGGTTAGGCTCAATCAGGGAGTGTCTGGGGGGTTATGGTACCCGTCTGGTCCTCTCAGCCCTAAAATGAATCTGAGAATCACTGGGGAAAGTTCTAGAAACTTTGCCTAATACTACTGTGTTCCTGTGAGGGAAGGTATTTTCTTTAGCTCGCCCAGATGAGGGCCTGGGAAATGCAAGGAAGCCCACAACAAGCTGGTTGAGTGAAGTCAAATCAGGATTAAATCCTGGGGTGGGAGGGAAGTCTGCAGAGGAGCAGAAAACAAAAGGATGGAGGTAAGGGCCAGCAACTGAGCTTTTCCCTAACCTCACTCCATTTAAGGGAGAAATATCAGCTCCCTCACTTGGTTGCTAGTTCCTAGACATGCTCCAGCCTGTGCACTTGGGGCTAGCCACAGAGGCTTTCCCAAACACTCACCTTGCCAAAGCTGTCAGTGTACTCCCGGTATTCTGAGGACAATTCCTGCACAGAAAAGTGGAGTCAGGCCCCCAGGGTCAGCATGGCACCAGAATTCCAGAAGCATTCCTTTCCATGGCCCACTGAGGGGGCTTTCCTCACTGATCTGGAGATGTCCCTGTTGAGAAGCAGGAACCCTGCTGCTCCCTACATGCTGACCAGTCTCAGAAAAGGTGAGTGAAAGACTTATTTCTCATGGCCAACAAACATTCCAACAGTAATAATTGGAAAGAAATATTCACTCCCTCCCAACCAGGTCCTGGCTTTCAGGAGGCAGCTATCTCCTGAACCCTGGTCCCAGGGGCAAGGAAGAAAAAAAGCCAGGACAGTTAATTCATCACATTCCCAGAAGACCCCTGCCCTCCAGGTCACTGTGAATTTACCCGGTTGCTGTGATGAGCCTTGGTCATGAGCAGCATTCGACCAACAAGGTCCGTGGTAGAAACTCCCTGGGTGCGTTTGCATTCTCTGTGGGATCAGAGAAGAAATGGTTCAGCTCTTCTGGTGAGCAGTACCACTGCTGAAGACCTATGACACCAGGGTGGGGGTTTTCCTGGGGGGAAGGTCTAGGTATCCAGCCTCCTCTAGGGAGAAGGAAAGACAAAGAGCAGTTTGTTCTGCAGCAGACTTTTCTGATTTCCACTGTAAGATGGGTGCAGCGAGGTGCCACTCATTTTGGGGTAAGAAAGGACACCTAGCTTTATGTTCTCTAAAGAAGAATTATCCAAACAGGAGATTTCCAAGAGCGTGACAATCCCAGGGACGGAGTGGCCTCATCCACATCTATTAATGCTCAGATCTTCGGTTTGTCCCCTCCACTCAATACCATTTAAGGTAAGAACAATCAGCTCCCATTGGTGGCTGAAAAGTCCACAATTTCAATATCCAACCAGAGAGACAGACCTGACAAACATTAGCTAACAAGGGTCCTGATTTAGATCTTATCTTGTGGAGTGACCAATAGATGTCTGCTTCCTGCTCTATATCTCAACTGAACACTACTTCCTAAGAAAGACAGAGAAGTTACACATTGTAAGTGATGATTTCTGATCTCTGGGAATTGTTGTGTATCCATATGGGCCAACAGGTATTTTGGTTCTGATTGTTATTTTATGTCACTGTTTTTCCAATGCATGTAGATACTGATGTGATTAATAAAGTAAAAATATATTCTTTTAAATTTTTTTTATTTAAGGTAATGGACTTAAGTGACTTGCCCAAGGTCACACAGCTACGCCATTATTAAGTGTCTAAGGTCATATTTGAACTCAGGTCCTCCTGAGTCCAAGGCCAGTGCTCTATCCACTGCGCCACCTAGCTGCCTCTAAAAATGTATTCTAAAGTACTACTGGAATCCCAGTAACTTTTTATCTCTGCGTTTTCTTAGTCAATAACAACTTCCATTTATACAGCATTTTAAATTTTACAAAGAGATTCACAACTCCATTTTATAGAGGAATAACTATTATACCAAAAGTACAGTACTAAGGCTATTACTATACTAATAATAAAAATATTGTTGTGGGGGCAGCTAGGTGGCGCAGTGGGTAAAGCACCGGCCCTGGAGTCAGGAGGACCTAGGTTCAAATCTGGGCTCAGACACTTGATAATTACCTAGCTGTGTGGCCTTGGGCAAGCCACTTAACTCCATTTGCCTTGCAAAATCCTAAAAAAAAAAAGTATTGTTGTGTAGAGTCTGCTAAATTTTTGACAATGAAAAGAAGTCCTTCCCAAGATCAACCTTGGAGAAGAGTTGAGAAAATACCTTTCTCTCTCATCTTTTTTGCTGGTAGGAGGTTTACGGGAGGGAATACTGCATATGCTGCCAGACACATGCTGACTAGGTTTTAATTTTTGTCCCCCTATATTTTTTAACTTTTGTTACAAGGAATGGTACAACAGGAAGAGAGGAGAGGGGCCAGGGAAATACCTGGAAATGAGGGTTATATAAGAACAAAAACATCAATAAAAATAAGATTGTTAAAACAGATGTTCACTAGTAGAGTGGATGAGACAGCATGGGTGCTATGCTAGCTTTGTGTGTCTTTGGGCAAGTCACTTGACCTCTGAGAACCCTCTAAAACTAGAGACTTGGACTAAATGGTTCTTAAGCTGATCGTGCAGTGGTACAATGGGATAGGCACTGAACCTGCAGTCAGAAGATCACCTGCTGCCCAGGTCTCTGGGCCTTGATTTTCACCTATATAAAATGAAGAGGTCAGATAACATAACCCATAAAGCCCTTTCCATTTATGTGGTCCTCTTCCACCAAAATATTCCACAAATCTATGAAATGTTTTTCTAAGTGTGAAGCCTGCAGCACGACCTAGTGGTCACAACCCAGAAAAATCTTTCTCCAGCTTATCCTACTTGGTGGCTGGGGCAAATTCTAGCCACTAAAAGGAAAAGGAATGTAGAGCCATGCCCTTAGAAGCCTAATTTGAGAATTCTCTCTCAGTGGCTACCAGAAATCAGAGTATAAAGTACTATATACACAGGATTTTTTTTGAAAATGTCAAGAACAATTATTTCTCCTCTCTTGATTCAATTCAACAAACAGGTATTAAAGTACTCACTGGGCAAAGCATTTCTCCTTACAATGGCCTCCCCCCATCCCCTTGGCTGGGCAGAGGGGCCTCACCTGTATCTCCCGGCCTTCTTCACTTCTTCATAGGTGTCCCGACCATCCACAGTTAAGGTGATATCATCTAGGAAGCACACACACACACACACACACACATTAGAGAGTAAGTCCTGCTGAGACACTGCAGGACAGCCTTGGCCAAGAGCCTGAATCTCAGTCTTCATATCCTAAAACTCCAGGGTCAAGGAAAATGCTTCCAGAGTCTCTTAAGACTTCTTGGGTCTGTCTGACACACAATTTTTCTACAATTTAAAAACTGTCATCTCTGTAGAGTCATGTGAGGACTGCCCCCCCTCCCTCTAGTTGCCTCATTGCCACCTTAGGACTTCCAGGATAGGGTGTGCAGCCAGGCCACTTACTGCCATGAACACAGAAATCACAGTTGTATTTGTCCAGGGTCTCCAGGGCAGTGACGTAAGGAGCGCCAGCCACAATCTCATCCACCCACTTGATGGCCTGGACCATTTTGTATCTCTCCTCCTGAGTGAAGACAGGAGGGCCCTTGTGCTTGGCAATCTCCTCTAGGGCAAGGCAAAGAGGAAGAAAGAGTAATGACAACCACTACTGATGATCTCCTGAAGCATCCACAGCAAAGACTCTCATTCAACAACCCAATTTGCTAAGATACTCCAATATCAAACATCTCAGTTCTCTGAGATCTTGGTTTCACTCCTAGACAATGACAAATCTTGAAATGGATCTGGTAGGTCTTCGGGAAGCAGAGTAGTCACTGAGTAAATACTATTATCCTGTCCCACATTTCTTTAGTTTTTCCACCCATCTAGGCCATGAGATTCAAGCAGGGAAAGAGTCTGGGATACAACCTCCTCAATCCTAGTCATCAGATTTTGCTTTCCACATCTCCACTGCCTGCCAAGGACTGTAACTTGTGGGAGAAGGTACCTCCTTAATCCCCTAACTGGCTGAAAACAGCCACCACTGAGTCTTGTGCAATGGGGATGGGGAGGCAAGATCTAGGAGAGGGTCTGGGGCACAGCCTCTTACCATCATTGTGGACCCCTACGACAAGGTAATCTCCCATGGCCCGTGCCTGACGCAGCTGGTTTGAATGCCCATAATGTACCATGTCATAGCTGTGGAAATAAATGGAGGTATCAAGTCTTGAACCTAGTTGACAGGGAGGGATGGGTTTGAGTTAGGGAAGCAGAGTTCTCCTTTTGTAGGTTCTTTCAGTGAACCCCCTATGGAATCTGGAGCCATTACAAATAAATGAAGATAAGTAGTGAGGGTAGCTCAGGGTGTGATGAAGGTTCAGGAAACAAAAGCCAGAAGGCTCCACAGCACAGACACAGGTTTTAGGAGTCATGACAAAGTCACGTGTAGCTAAAGAAACAAGTGTAACAAAGGGCAGGATCCTTATTGTCCAACCTAATACCAATGTGGGAATCCATTACTAGGGTTTGGCCTTGTGACCAAGGAGTGGTGAATAGCACTGTGACTCCTAATCTTTTCTTAGTTGTTAAGACTTCCAAGAAGAACTACATAGTACAGTGATTTCTAAAATTTAAATCTAAATTAATCTTGCAATATTGCATGAGGTTTAGTTTCTTGGGGGTGCTATTATTTTGGAGTCTGGGCTTGGCATAACTCATGCTTACCATGCCCTTCCTTTCTTCACCTAGAACTATCAGACCTCTGCTAAGTTCACAGTCAAAGACCTAGTTCCAGGGAAAGCAGAGTCAAAACCCAAAGAAAACCAATTAAAATGTCCCCATGAAAAGCAAAGAGGACTAAACTGGAGAAGCAGGGGTAAGGAGAAATAGGGTAGAAAGGTAAGGGAAGCTTGGGGAGTATTAAATATACCCAGAGGGGCAAAATCCTCAGTTCCACTGCAAACCTGGGGATTTTGATCAAACAGAGGTCTTTTTTTAAGTAAAGTCAATAGGTTTGTTCCAGAGTCCATGTTACAACAGAAGCAGAATGATAACCTATGTGAAGACTCACTTCTCACTTTCCCTAGCTCAATACGAGTTAATGGTGACACTGGTTTTGCTTAAAGAACTCTGGATTCACAGTGTGGGAGGGCATAGTATAGGAATGTGAAGTATTGATTTGGTTTTATTCTCAGAGTCTCTAAATTTTTATTAGATTTTTTTTTCCATTTTTTTATTACTGCCATTCACTATCCAGAAATTCCAAACACTCCATTTACTAAAACACTAGAAGGGTAACTGTGGAAAGGAAAAAAGAAAATCACCTTCCCTTTAGGACAGAGCACCTATTATTTGGATGGTTTTAATACAGCCTAGTTCAGGGCCCTGGCAGTGTTCCCAGAGTATACTGGGAAGAACAGTATTAGGATTTAAATCTGGGTCTGATAATTCAGCATTTTGGTGCACGAAACTAATGCTCACTGACTACCTCAGAGAGGCAGAATACTTGGATTATAACCCTAGCTATCCTGTTGTCAGTGGTATCTTGTTTCAGCATTTCTTTCTCTACTGAGATATGTGAGTGTACTGAATTATAAAAAGGAAAAAATACAATGTGGGTAACATCTAACTACGAGCAAACCTAATACATGCTAATTGAAATTTTGAGTCTTACAATTTATGACATATTCCACATAATCTCATTTGATCCTCACTGAACCTGTTTGAGACTGGTGGTAGTACAAGGGTTATCTCCATTTTACAGATAAGAAAACTGAGGAGAGATGAAATGAGTTTTCCAGAGTCACAGAGTTGGTCATTATTCCATGTCTAGGCCTCTTTTCACTACTCTAAAGCTTCCTTGGCCTATAAAAACCGAGGTGTGTAAAACTGATGGGGATGAGATTAGCTCCTTTACTGGAGTATGTGATTTCACAGACTCTACATATTGGAGCATAGGGTCTGTATAGCATGTTAGTTTTTTTTTTTTTTTAGGTTTTTGCAAGGCAATGGGTTAAGTGGTTTTGCCCAAGGCCACAAAGTTAGGTAATTATTAAGTGAGGCTGTATTTGAACTCAGGTAGTCCTGACTCCAGGGCCCGTGCTCTATCCACTGCGCCACCTAGCTGCCCCCTGTATAGCATTTTAAATGGGTAAAAGGACACAAATTGGATTCACAAATATATTTTCAGAAACATATACAATTGTACAATATTAAGCATACAAGGAAATACATAATTTTAGCTATTATGTTATCTGAGTCACATGTTGTTTTATATTAGAAGAAAAGCAAATAGAGTTTGTCTGGGCCTTACTGGGGGAAAAAAACCCCACAAAAACCTCTATGTCTAAAGGAAACTATGCGGAGCCGTGAAAAAGCTCCCCCCACAATTTGAACTATTCTTTATCTTTTAATAAATACTGGAATGCTGCTTTTTCCTTACAGTCATCTGATAACAGAGCGCTTAGTGTGCTCATGAAAGAGTCCCGGGACTGGGGCTAAAAGCCAAGAATTCTCAGCTTCTCGCTTTGGGAGGGCAGAAGGCAGTGTCCCGGCCCGGAATGCTTTTCTGTCACCACCAGAATCTGAGCAATAGCCCTTAGGGCGGAGCAGCAACACCTGGCGGCCCCTCGGGTACCGCTCCGGGGCCAGTAAAGCCCCCCGTGCCTCCGGGCCACTGGAGGTCTGCGCAGCCCCGGCCAGACTCCGGAGGCCCCTTCCACCGCCCCGCCAGCCCGGCTCCTCCCCCACAGGACTGGCCCGCAGCGGAACCATCTTTCTCCTCGCCGGAACATTGCTACAAGCCCCAGTTTTTCTGATTTTAAGTAAAGAAAGTTGTTCGTGCAGCGGCTCCGGGCGGAGGCGGCAGGGCCGGCGCTGAGCCTGCCCGCGGAGCTCCGCTGCTCTGCGGGCCCCCGCCCGCCCGCTCCCGCCCGCTCCCCCGCGCTCTGCGGCCCGGCCGGGCCTGGCCCCGGCGGTCTGCGGCTCCCTCGGCTGCGGGGCGGACCGCGGCGTTTAAAGGCCGGAGGCCGGGGAGACGGGCTGGCGGGCAGCCCCCCGGCCCGCGCACTCACCAGCCGTCGCACCAGACCCTCACGGTCCGCTTGGTCCCCGGGCCCGGCTGCTTGGAGGCATGGGCGCTGTCGTGCCCGTTTCGGATCATGTCCGGAGGCGGCTCGGGCTCCGGGCCTCCCGTGTGCGGCGCCGCCAGCGTCCCAAGGTCCGATGGCCGAGGCGGAGCGGCCGCTGCCGGGGTGCCGCGGCTCCGGAGCCGCTGCCCCGCCCCGCGCACGTCACGTGGGGCTCACCCGCCGCGCCGGGCCAATCAGGAAGCGCAGGGCCCCGGCCCCGCCCCCGCCGCGCCGTCACTCCATTCCAGCTCTGCGGCACGGGTTGGCGGGCGCCCCTCGCCCAGCCCCGCCGCCTACCTGCGGCCCGGGAGCTCCCCTCCTCCTAGCGCCCGGGGAGCCGAAGCGGCCCGGCGCCGGGCCCAGGCCCGCCCTGCCCTCGGCCCTCTCGGCCGGGGGAGCCTGGAGGGCGCCACCGGCTCGGGACGCTCCCGGCGCGAGAGCCCACCCAGCCGGGCTGACCCCGGGGGTCAGCACGCCGGGCTGTCTGCGCGTGTGAACCTGGCCCCTGCGCGGCTGACCCCCGCCCCGGCTCGCACCTTCTCACCCGGGGTCCCCCATCTCACGAACACTACTCGAAAGTATTGTGCCATTTCTAAGACGTTTACGTTCCTAGTCCCAAGATTTCTTACTCCATCTATTGCTTTTGTTTTCTATATTATGCTTAACAAGAGGCCAGGGTATATAGGAAGGGACACAACATGTGCGTTAAGGCAGTGGCTCTCTACCTAGTTAAAAGAGAGTAAGACACACAGACATCAAAATAATCAAGGTATTGCAGAGGCATTTAATCCAAAAAATGAAAGGATCTGCTTAGAGCTTTTAGAGAGGTCAAAACCACTCTAATACTGTATACCCAAATATTTAAAAAGATACCTATAGTTAGTAGCAAGTGGTAGAAATACAGTTCAGGGCCCTAAGAGCAGTCTGGTGAACTAAGGTAAAGGCAGCTGTGTATTTCCTCATGGCCAGCCAGATATGAAATATCACCAAGTCCTTTATCTTGCAGAAAATTGTTAGTCTGCTACTTCCTCACTCAGGGACTAGATGAGCCAAAGATGCCATCGGTAGACCCTAATTCATGATTCGGTGCAGTTTGTGGTACAAAGAGCTAGGAGATAGGCTTTCAAGGGGAAAGAAAACCCCAGATAAATTGCTAAAAAATCCCAGTAGAAAAATTTCATCCATTATTCCCCATTATCAGTCAACATGGAGGTTAAATTCATCCTTCATGGTGACTTTTGACCCCTGAATAAAGTTTCCTGAAGTTTTTTAAAAGTGCCAACTGTCTATTCCCTATAGGCATCGGGTTACACCTTTTTTCTCTTTGTGCCCTTGGTGCAACCCCTGCCAAACCAGCCACCTGAGAATGGCACTGAGCTGAGTGGAGCCCCTTGCTCCTTATGATCCCTGGGCTGAGCTGCTTCTGCACTCTGTGGGGGCACCAATGGCTTCCGGCTGTGGGTGCCTTCTTCATCAGCACGGAGAGGAGTTGCCAGAGAGAAGATGGGGTCTTGCCACCTATAAAAAGGAAAAAAGATCCATTAGGTACCACTCAAGGGAGCACTTGAATCAAAATCAGAAACACTCTATTAAACTGTGTGGTTGAAATGGGTTCTCCTGTTACTAAATAATAAACCAGTATCAGAAACAGTAACCTTTCCTCTCACTTTTTTTGTCCACCTTCTCTTACCCCCCAAGCCAAATCTCATTAATTTACCATAATGGAAAGACAAAGCTGTAAATAAAGTTTAATCAATGAAATCTATATTAAAGAAATTAACTCAAACATTAAGCACCTGATCCCAGGTGTTGAAGGAATCACTAAGTTTAAATGAAATATAGCCCCATGCCTTCATAGTTTACAATCTAAGAAAGGTATATTATACAATGCACAAAATTGTATTAGAGTTGCAAAACAGAATGTCATGTGAAGTTCAAGGGTGGAAAGGGCTTCATAGAGTAAATTACATTTGAGGTGGGCTTTAAAGGATGGTCCCACATTATGTTTCCACCGTAAATTAAGATCACATAGAATATGTGTATGGCATGGTGCTGATTGCAACAAGTTCCAGGACATCATAAGGCATCCATTGGATAAGAGCTATAATAACCAAAAGGGCTTCAGCCTAATTATGCACAAAGGAAGAAAACAAGAAGTTGAAGGATGGTAGTTGATGAATGTCTATAGTTAAGGGTAATATATATATATATATATACACACACACACACACACACACACACACACACACACACACACACACACACATATATATGTAGTTGGATGAATAGCTTATAAAAGCTCATCTGTACATACTGAGTATTTACTGAATGATACACATTATAAAATGTACTTATCAGTATGAATGATATATATATATATATATATATTACATATTCTGTACATGCAGATTAGTGCATTCTATAATAACTACCAATCAGTAATGGATTAAATGTATGGTACTATATACCATATATATATCAGTTTAATGACTAATCATACTGATGATTAAATTGCCAATTGGTATGCATTGCTAATACATGAATTCTAATGTCTGGTTGCTTGCATTTAAATGCATATCATAAGTCATATCATAATAGGCATTATTCATCCATTTGCTTTTTCCTTTGTGGATAGTTAGATTGAACTCTTGAGTGGTTATAGCTCTTATTTGGGAGACTCCCTTGTATCATGGGAATAGATACAATACTTCTCTGCTTGTGCTCACTGCAGGAGAGCTAGAGTATCTTAGTTTAGTTAATATTTGTTACAAAATATAATTTATAGCTCATTTACAGACTGGTCTTCTCTCCCATTGTTGTATATTAATAAGGTTTTGCTGTATTCAGTAGTTCTACTTGGTGAGGATATTTATGAGGAAAACGTCAGAAAAGTCATAACTGCCATACACTGATACAGTGGTTTATTACTTCTACTTCTCTGGTAGCAGTTTAGTTTGTTTTGGACGTATACTGGAAGATAAACCTACCATGAATTTGGCTCAGAAATGATAAAAAGAAGGGGGGTAGACTGCTTATGGGAACAATAGTTTTGTTTTTTTTGTTTTTTTAGTGATCTTCACACTTTTCCTTTGATAAAAAAAAATCCCACTATTTCTCTAAATACTGTCTTGAATTATGGGATATCAGTCTCCAAGTATTAAAGTTACAGATTACTCAAAAGGCACTGGTGGATATGAGCAGGTTGCAGTATATTAAAGAAAGAAAGAACTGCATAATAATGAAGATATTGTCACAGAATGTACTACTGGGAAAAAAAGGGGGCTGGATTCCAGAAAGCAGGATAACTAATGAATAGCTTATGTCCTCCACTGGTGCCCAAACAATGTGAAGGATTCAGAGGAAGGCTCTTGGCATATGCTAGGCAGACCAAAAAAAAGCGAGTATAGAGAAAAATATCAAATGTTGAGTATGTGATCCGCACAAATGGAGTCATATACATCAAAGAACTAAAGTTTATAAACTAAGATCTGAATAATTTTAATAAAATGTATTTTTTTTTTTTAGGTTTTTGCAAGGCAATGGGGTTAAGTGGCTTGCCCAAGGCCACACAGCTAGGTAATTAAGTGTCTGAGACCAGATTTGAACCCAGGTACTCCTGACTCCAGGGCCGCTGCTTTATCCACTGCGCCACCTAGCCGCCCCTAAAATGTATTTTTAAAGTAAATTTCACATTACATAATACCTAGCATTACATAACACCATTAACAAATTTTTTACTTAAAAAAACTACTGATTTTGGAATTTCCTTTTCTTGATCAAAAGAAAGAAATTACTAACTACCTAACTAATGTTTTTATAGTAAAACTGGGCTATTTAATTAAGTTGTGCAGAACTATAAGCACATAGTCCTTCCAAAACATTTTTTATTTTTACTTCCCTGAAATAAGTCTTATTTCTATTAGCAGAAGCCATGGAAATATCAGCACATAAAAATTAACAAGAGAATATGTTATCCAAAATTTATCTAAAACTTCAAAGTAGATTTCAATCAAGTACAAATACCCTTTGAAGCAATTCCGTCAGATGCCCTCATACCTTAGCCACTCCTTTAGATTTAAACCAGCTTTACAACTTCATTAATAGCCAGGCTGCAAGGAGAGAACCGGGAGGAGTTTTATAGGGGGTATGTAAACAAGAACAGTTTCGAAACTAACATGATGAATTTAACATATACATGTATTTTATATAGGCAAGTTATTCATAGTATGTATTTAGCTTCTTATATGAGCTATCCCCTTTCTGTTCTCTGTATGAGAAGTGTTCAAGTTAATTGATATTTTAAGTATAGAACAAAAAAATTCAGTCTGCAAGGAAAGGCATCTGCACACAGTAAACAGTCAAAGGAACTGAAGGCTGCCTAGCCTAGGTTAGAGACCTAGATCCAGATTACACCACTCACCTATTGTACTGGGGGATCTCAAGACCTAGTTCATCCATTAGTAGCTGCATGACATCATCACATTTCCCATGAAGTTTCAAGGCAGCCAGGTCATCTTTTGGTGTCCACTGAGAATAAAGGGAAAGAAATATGAACGCATTAAAAATGCTTTTCTAAAAGTATCAAAATATTTGCTTAGCTCAGAACTGATGAGTGATATTTGTTGATTTCTCACAGTGTGCTAAGTCTAGTATTTTGTGGGGAACATGAGGTAGAGCTGGAAGGAATTACTAAAATCAAATCCATCAGTGCTGGGTTAGGGTCACACGCTTTCAATGTCTAGAATGCTGGAATCCTCTCTCCTCCTATACCTCACTCCCCAATATCTGGGTTTTGACAGTTTACTGAGCATTTGAAGCCCAACTCAAAAGCAACTTCCTTCATGAAGCCTGATCCCAACCCCAATCACTAAACTAGAAATGATTTCTCTATCATCTGATCTTTTATATTCTAATTTGTGTATTTATGAACATTTATCTTCCATACCAACATGTGAAACTCTAAGCAGAAGCTATGATATTTGTATGTCTCCTGATGTCTGATACACACTCATAGTGCATTAAATATATTAGGCACTTAATAAGTGGGTTTTTTTTTTTAGTAAATGAAAGGCTATAGTTCTCTTGCTCCCGTACCTATCACTTACTCCCTCCAAATTCCTATTTTATTCAGTATTTCCATTTCCCTAAATATGATACACTAGGTAGGTACTTCAAGACACATTTCAATTTTCTCTAATTACCTGTAAGTTTACTATGTAGAGTTTAGGCCGACGGCTAGGGGGTTTAGTCATACACCAGAGACGTGGATACTTCTTCAGTACCTGTCAGGGTCCAAAGAAACAAAACTATAGAAAGTTGAGATTTGATTGAGCCTAAATGTTGAAGGGAAAGGAGTAATCAAATACCAAAATCGAATCTGCTCATTACTTTTCTCATGTAGTACCTTTAAGCTGGATCCCAAACACAGAATTGTGTCTGCTTTGCTTGCTGCTTCAGTTGCTGCTTCCCAGTTCAGAGGCTGCCCCAAAATCCCCCTCTCACCAAAGTGCACAATGGTGTCTCTTAATTGTGCCCCACACTTATGACAGGTCCGGCCTGTCTGGTGTCTGTGCAGGGCTGTGCGCTCTGTCACATCAAATACCCTCACGTATTCTCGGTTGGGAGTGCAGGAGGTGCAGACCTGAGGAGAGAGGGGACCCGGTGAGCCCAAGTTCAGTGTGTTCTCTCTCAAGACTCCCATGCACCAACTTACAGCTGCTCACCTCAATGTACATGTTTCCATGAAGTTCTGAAATTGCTGAGCGGGGCAATCCACTCCGTAAATGAAGTCCATCACAGTTCTGGGACACTACATGCTGTACCTTTAAGGGAAGAACATGGATGGGAAGACAGCAGGATGTGCTGAGGAATCTTCCCACTTCAGCTCAAGATCGGCATAGCAAAGAGCTCACCACACCAGGACATAAGGCAATATCAATCTTGCAGAAAGTCTCCCGATGTGAAAGGAAGTGTGGCCAAACTACAAGACAGCTAGATGGTCCTAAAGAAGCAGGATTGAGTCCAAGCAGGAATTGGATAAGATACCTAGGCTTGGAGGAATTCTTTGAGTAACACAGTCAGGTCTTTGGGAGGTGACTGCCATATCTCATCTGCGAGTTGAACCAAAACAACTTGCTGCCGTTGTGGTTGTGTGTCTGTGTGTGTGTGTGTGTGTGTGTGTGTTTGTGTGTGTAACCATTAGAGGTATCATTGTATCATGTATTTTCCCCTCATAACCACTGAAGATTCTCAAGCTTTTAGGTTAAGAGTTAGGAGCTACCATACTGTCTTGGGGGGAAGCTATTTTGAATCATTACATCTAATTTCCCTAAATAACCAAATGGACTCACTCCTGTCTTTTTGAAACTGAAGTTGTTGAACAACTCACTTGAGCAAAGTCAAAGAAGCCTCTTCTAGAATTACTGTGGCTCCTGAAATCCACAGGAGAAAAATAAAGAAAAGCTAAAAGCCAAAGGAGGTGCTGTAAGTGCTTAAAATCTTAGTCCTAAGGCTGGCCATCTGAAAGATGTTTCAGAGACTGTAGCAGTAGAAAGGTGGTCTCTAAATTAGCCATTCAGGTCAGGCAACAGAGAGGATTAATTCAGGATGACTGAATCAGCACAAACCTGTAAACTAAACCCATCTAGGAGGGCTTCCTCCAAGGGTGGGGGGGGGGGGCTTCAAGATATTTGGAACAATGGAGGAGAAACAAAAAGGTTAGATCCTCTCCTTTAGGCCCTGGAAAGTAGGCGTGCTAGAGACCCTGGACTCTTACCAGCTTCTGCTCATGTAAGCGGGCGATGCTCATGTGGGTGAGGGTGGGCTCCGCCTCACTCAGATCGGCAGCACTGCCAGATGGAAGGGAAAAAGGGAAAGGTGAGGAGGAGCTGCCAAGTTTAGGTTCACACTACATCTGACATCCCTCCATTTCACAGGGAAGGCCTCTGTAGCCTGCCTAGGAGGTAGAACAGGGGCAAAGAATTAACTTCTAAGTTAAGTTGACTTACCTAATGCTCCTCCCTTTCTGAAGCAGTGTCCACACTCCATTTGGACCCCGGTAATCTGGGATGGAAGCTGCCTGCATGGCCAGGAATCACAGGAAAATACATGAAAAGAAAAGACAAGCATGAGGAAGGGCGTCAACTGTAGCAACTGGCAGAACTCCAAGAAGAGGCAGCAAAAATGATACTGCTGCTACCATAAAGTCATTATACAATTCTATTCACCCACCAGCACTGAGATTAAGGATTATTTTATGCTTTGTATTTTTATCCCCAGTACCTAACACATAGCTGGGACTTGATAAATGCTTGTTGACCGGATGTCTTCAGCTACTAAATGAGAACTTGTGCCTTTTGAATCCCTAAGAGGGGGAAGACTGTCCTGTCCGCATTCTTACAGCCAGATATATGTTCCATGAAGCAGTTTCTATTCCCAGGATTGTTGTAAGAATGAAATGAGATAATATTTGTAAAGCATTTGACAACAATATTTAAAGCATTATATAAACATTAGCAATTATTATTATTATTGTATCTAAACAGATACTTTAGACCCTGTCAAGATGGAATGAAAATTAACTAAAATTTCTGAGTTTCTAATCTAAACAAAACTGTGTATTTTTATCTTAAGGTATGAGATATTGGAAAGTAAACCAGGAAAAGGTAAATCATCTGGCTCTTTAGCTTGATTTCATTTGATCTTTGAGGAAACTACTCATTTGCACAGTGCTGCTATGGCCTGGGGCAGCTGGGTGGCCCAGAATCTGGGTGGGCACAGAGTCATAAAGACCTGAGTTCAAATAGTTATGTGACCATGGCCAAGTCATTTACTCTGTTTATCTCAGTTTCCTCATCTGAAAAATGAACTGGAAAAGGAAATGACAAACCACACTAGTATCTTTGCCAAGAAAATCCCAAATGGGGTCATTAAGAGTCACACACAACTGAAAAACAACAAAGCTATAGCCTAAATAACTTCTGATAGGCTGGGCAGTTCTGGTTCTCTCAGAGTGGAATTTCTAAAGCACCAATACTCCCAAATGCATTCAGCCCTCTCATGTGCCACTTAACAATGCTTCAAAGCCTCTTATTACTGTATTAAATATTAATCTGACTACAGGAAACAACAGTCAGATAATTTTGGTTATCTGTGATAAAAATTGTTTGATTCACAGAATCTTCAGTACTAAGAGCAGCTGGAGAGATGTAAGTTAATAAACATTTCATTATATTTTTTTCCAGTTTTAAAAACAGCAATAATGAAAAATCCAAGATTCATTCTCCATACTTGTGGACAGAATGTGTCAGAGTAACACATATTCTTTCTATTGTATCATACTTGAACAATTCTAGTGATTGGGGATTTGAAAAACTGGGTTCTAGTACTATCAGTATAATCCAGAGTATAATCCTGGTCAAGTCATTTTTGCTTCCCTGAGCCTGCTTCCCCATGAGAAACTGAACTAGATAATGACGTTCTCAATAGTCTATATTGTCACTTTCCTTTTCCCTCCCTTACCCCCAAATTCAATTAACCTTTATTATAGGATTCTAGACTTGTGAACTCCCTTAAAACAAGGAGCTTTGTTTTAACCTTTCTTTGTATTCCCAGAATTTAGCACAGTTCTTGATACCTAGTAGGTGCTTAAGAAATGCAAGTTGGGCAGCTAGGTGGTGCAGTGGATCAAGCACCAGCCCTGGAGTCAGGAGTACCTGAGTTCAAATCCAACCTCAGACACATAATTACCTAGCTATTGTGGCCTTGGGCAAGCTACTTAACCCCATTGCCTTACAAAAAAAACAAAACTAAACTAAAAAAAAGAAATGCAAGTTATCTGATATTTTATATTATTTCATAGTTTAATTTACTAAATCCAATCCATTATATGCAAAGTACTATGCGAAAATGCAAAATTTTCACATTCAATTAAGAGATGAATTCAATATTCTACATTGTTCTATAGCAATACCAAGTTGCTTTTTGACTATGATCTTTAGCTGATTTCCTGAATGTTTAGCTGATTTTACAGTTAAGTTCAATATTCTATATTGTTCTAAAACAATATAACAAGTTGCTTTTTGACTATGATCTTCAGCTGATTTTATGGATAAATGGAGTTTATGGGATCCCCTTAGTTAGAAAAAGTTCCTCCATCTAGGGTAGACCAATGGTCCCCAGGGGGCACCATACACAAATCTAACCATCCCGTTCTAGTGACCCCAAGGAGGTTTCCAGGGCCAATACTATCAGAGCAGCTCTTCCAGAAGGGATTTCTGAGTCAAGCTAAGCCCCAGGAACAACTATGTCATTGCTTTCCCTACCGTGCTAATCCCAGCTCCCGTGTAGATGACCAAGTGTTTGGCATTTTGGACAGCTACAGCCAGCTCCCTGACTTTCCTCCTTAGTTCCCCCGGGTCATCACATACCTGAGGAGACACAAGAAAGGTGGTCAAAACCCCCCCACCCCTCCCAGAAAAAGACACTGAGGGCCAAGGAGCCACGGACGATTTGCAGGCCCCGGGCCCCTTCCGTCCTTTCCGGAGCCACAAGTTTTTCTTTCTCCCTTCCTTTCAGGGCTGGGGACCGTCTTCTCCCCTCTCCCGCCCAGCTCCCGCCTGGCCCGGCCCGCCCGCGGGGCTCCGTTCTGCGCTCCGGGGGCGGCGGGCTCTGGGGCCGGCTCGGAGGGGGCTGAGGGGCCCTGGCCCGGCGGGCTCTGGAGCCGGCTCGGAAGGGGCTGGGGGGCCCTGGCCCGGCGGGCTCTGGAGCCGGCTCGGAAGGGGCTGGGGGGCCCTGGCCCGGCTCGGAAGGGGCTTGGGGGCCCTGGCCCGGCGGGCTCTGGAGGCCGGCTCGGAAGGGGCTGGGGGGCCCTGGCCCGGCTCCGGGGGCGGCGGGCTCTGGGGCCGGCTCGGAGGGGGCTGGGGGGCCCTGGCCCGGCTCCGGGGGCGGCGGGCTCTGGGGCCGGCTCGGAAGGGGGCTGGGGGGCCCTGGCCCGGCTCCGGGGGCGGCGGGCTCTGGGGCCGGCTCGGAGGGGGCTGGGGGGCCCTGGCCCGGCTCGGAAGGGGCTTGGGGGCCCTGGCCCGGCGGGCTCTGGGGCCGGCTCGGAAGGGGCTGGGGGGGCCCTGGCCCGGCTCCGGGGGCGGCGGGCTCTGGGGCCGGCTCGGAGGGGGCTGGGGGGCCCCCGGGCCGCGGCCGCGGCCGCTGCCGGAAGCGGGGCGCGCACTCGCCTCCTGCTGCCGCCTCTTCAGGCCCTCCCGGCGGCGGCTCCGGCCCTGCAGCTCCTGCACCAGCTCCTCGCTCTCGGCCAGCAGCCGGCACTCCTCGGCGCTCCGCTCCGCCGCCGCCTTCTTCAGGATCCGGGACACCTGCGGGGCAGAGGGCGCCGGCGGCCGTGAGCGGGAGCGGGGCCGGGCCGCGCGCCCCCCCGGGCCGCCCCGGGCCCGGCCTACCTGGCGGAGCCGGTCGCGCTGCTGCTCCTCCCGCAGGATCTTGTCTCTCTCGGCCGCTTTCCGCTCGGAGCGGCTCAGGCCGCCGGCGGCCATCGCTCCCCTAGGCAACCGGCCGCGGCCGCTTCCGCCCCAGAAGTGAGCGGCGCGCCTGCGCGGCGGAGCTGCCGCCCCGCCCCCGGCTCCTCCCCGGCCCCCGGCGCTGCCCGCCCGCACCCCAGGAAGGAGGAGGCGGGGGGCTCTTTAAAAGGCTTTTATTGATCATATACAAAATAAAGAAAACCTTATATATCACAAACATACAATATGTACAGCAATAAATACCCGGGGGGCCCGGCCCCGCGCCGCCCCGCCTGGACAATAATTTAGCAATAAATACTGAGCCGGGCTGGGGAGGGAGGCACCCCGGGGGCGACCCCGGCTGCCCCGGGCTCCCCACCCGCACCCAGGACTCAGTCTTGCTCGCTTCCAATCTGTTAAAAACCCCCAAGCGCACCCCGGGTGGCCCGGCCGGCTCCAGGCCCCGGGAGCGGCCTTTGTCCCGCCGGGCGGAGCGCTCCGGAGGCTGCTCGGCCCCCACTCCCACTCGGGAAAGGCTTGAGAGGGCACGGAGGGGGGCGCCCACCGGGGGCAAGGCTTCCCCGGGCACTCCCACCGTCCCCGGCCGCCCCGACCCGGTCTCCCCGGGGCTGGGCTGGCCGCGGCTGCTGCGCAGATGGAGCGGGGATCCAGGGACGGGCACACACGGACGAGCAGGCCCCGGGCGCCGCGCGAGGGAAGGGCAGCTGGAAGGCTTCTCGGGGCCACGAGCCGCCCCCTCCCCACTCGGGCTCTCCTCTGGGCCCCTCTGCGCCGGGTCTCGGCTGTGGCCTCCAGCCCCGGCTCCCAACCCGCTGGAAACTGCCAGGAAGGGAAGGAGAAGCCATAAACCATCATTCGGCGGCTTCTGCGGAGGAAAGTCGTTAATGTGTCAGTTCCCTCCTGCAAACCACAGTCTAAAAGTAACTGCACAAGTCCCGGGGCGGAAGCCGGGCTGGGCCGAGCCCCGGCCCGGCCGCCCCGGGGAGCCCCCGGCCCCCGGCCCCCGGCCCCCCGGGGCCAGCAAACTACACGGCGCAGCATGGGGAAACTTAAGCAAACTACTGACAGACATCCCCGACTCGTGAATGAGGAGTAATGAGAGCTAAACTGAAAACTAACGGTCATGACAATACATTTGGAGGTGAGGGAATGGGAAGAATCTAAGACTCCAGGAAGCACCACACGTCACACGTACAGGTCACATTTCTACACAAATGACAACACATCCCCTGGAATAGCAGCAGCCGGAGGCCCTTGGAGTGTATCTGTTCTGGAGCCAGGGCCCTTCATTCAAGAGTGAACCTATTCTTCATCTCACAGATTAATTCAGAGGCTTGCTTTGAATCCCCTAAAGTGGGCTGAGAAGGGTTTAGAGCAGGGTTAGGACTATTAGAGAAATATACATCATGGCATTAACTTTGCAAGTTTGAGTCTGGAAGAATTGGCCCCAGCAGAAGCCCTTGATTCCTTGTCAAGAAAATTCAAATTAGAAAGAAAAGGAACACAACACTCTCACAGCAAGAAACTTGAACAAATGAAGACCAGGAAAACACAAAACACCTACACATGGACACAATATCTATTCTAGAGAAACCAAGGTAAAGGACGAGGCGCACCCATGAAAACAGGGTGGTGACCCCTCAGGCCTGGTTGGGATGGGAGTAGACAAACTCCCCTCAATCTGGGGAAAAGGTTTCCCCAAATGTGTCAAAAGAAAGGAAGCCTGGATATCTTGATATGTCACAACTTCAGAAACAGCAGCACTAGACAGGAGACAAGGATTCTGGTTTGGGCTTGAACATGCAGAAGAAACCTCTTCTTCCCTCAATGGGGATTAAAAATCCAGTCTTACAGAGCTCAGTTCCTGGTTCTGCACATATCTTTCTCCCTGCCCCATCAGGTCCTTCCTCAGTGCCCAAGCTGAGAGGTCCAGAGAATATTCAGGTACAGCCCTACAGCTGAGGATAAAACTGGCAATGGCAATAAAAAAGGGGTGGGGTGGGGAGTCAATCCCTGCCCTGACCTGGCATAATGTAATGGAAGGAATGCTAGACTTAGAATCAGGAAGACTTGGGTTTAAATCCTGCCCCAGGCACTTACTAGCTGTGTGACCATGGGCAAGTTATTTAACCTCTCTGGAACTCAGTTTCCTCATTTGCAAAATGAGGGAGATTGGATCTGATGACCCCTGAGGTCCTACCCACCTCTAAATCTGGGAGTCTATGCGATTTTCTGCCCTTGTCCCTCTGAGTCAGGTCTACGCCTTGAGTCATTCTTTGACCCTGCTGACAGCAAATGTGAGCTGTTCAATAAGTGTGGAAGAAAGTAGACCATCACAGGTACACTTAGAAGTTACATGGATCAAAGCTGGTGAGTTTTTCCCTAGCCCAGCTAATAATGTGCAAGTTTCTGAGTAAACTTAGCCAAGAGGGCTAATTCAACCCTTCTTTCCCTGCAAGGGGCCCTACCTCCATCTCAAAGAAGTCTAGCCACAACTTTATATAGATATAAAATGCCCTCCCAAGAACCACCTTTCACCCTAAATCTAGTTTAAGTGGCCAATAAAGGCTAGAGGTTTTGCTTTGCACTTTATTTTACTGGTTCTTCCTTTACCTCATTCATTCAAGAGGAACCTAAGGATCTAGCTTAATACTCAGTACTAAGTACTTAGTACTCAAACAACCCAATGGAAAAAGATGCCAGTATTGCCAGAGTTAGAACTAACTGCCCTGAGCAATCCATAGTTACTGCTTAGATACCCTACCCATACTTGGCTATTTTGAGCATATCACTAACAAGAGCTTGCTGAGCCAAGATAGTGGGACAGTTACCTCTGTTGGTGAGGCCAAGATAGGGTATTTGGCTCAATTCCAAGAGGGAGAATTCTCTGAAGAGCTAAACGGCCAATTTCTGGAAGACACATAGATCAAAGAAGGGAAGGGGAAGGATTCAGGTCAAAAAACTGCCAAGATGTTTGAGCACAGTGGCACAGCTTGAGGCTAGTGGATGGAAGGAAGAACTAGACAGAGCACGAAAGATTGTTTGGCATCAGGTGAGACTTCTCACTGGGCCACCTAAAGAAGGCAGAGATCAGGAAAATATATTTTTTCACACACCTCCATACCACAAAATTGGAGGAAATATATACAAATACAACTGATGGTATTTCACCATCACTGATCTTGTTCTGGGATAAATATGGGATAACTTCTTGCCCCAGATTCAAGTTCTGACAGATGTCTGGCCAGAGGGTTTCAGCCTAAAGCTTCATGTTTAGCCCCTTTATCTGAAGTCTAGGAATAAAGTAATGGCCAGATTGGATACCAATTACAATTCTCATCATGTCAGAGAAATAATGAGGAAGACAGCCAGGACAGACAGTTAACCTATACCCCAAACTTATACCTATGGCAACTCCTTGGTCCCTGAAAGTCTACCCCTGCCCCAAAATACAGGGAGGAGAATGTGGAAGCTGAAAGAATGACTGTCTATGCAGACAGCCCCTAAAGTTACCTCTTCTGCCATGGGCCTTCATAGGACCAAGGCATAAAGGAAAAAAGCCAAGGTGTCTATTCATGAGTGATGAGAATGGTCCAGCCCTACATCTCATCAACATGACACATCTCATCCAAAGTCAAAGCCAAATACTTTCCAGCCCTAGAGAGTGTTTATTCTGGCCTTTGGTGTTTTGCCACAGGGGACTCAGGATGGATTGGGAAGGGCAGGAGGCAGAAAGAGGGAAGACTGGGTAAGCACAGATCCTGCATCCTCCATATAAGTGCTGCATTAGAAGCTCTGGACAGCCTGTGCTAGGAATCCAGAAAAAAGCAAAAGCAGAAACAAATCCAAAAAACAAACACGGGAAGAACAGACACAAGAGTGACATCCACATGTCAAAGGTCACCAGAAGCACCAGCACGCTACCGCCGCACAAGACCTCACCAGGCACGGACGACACCACGGCCACCGGCAAAGAGACGGAAGCAGAAAGGGCAAAAGAGTAAGTCACTTTTGGTACAATTGCAAAAGAGATATCAAAGAACGTTAGGACTCGCCTTCTGGTCGGTTTTGTGGTTAGGCTTTTTTTTTCTTTTTTTTTTTAAACTAAGTTTTATAAATAATGTCTGATAACTCTGTGTTTATAAAAACTAAACTTCAACAGCCACAGAGAATTATTCAAAGAAAGGATTTACAACAAAGGATTTTTTCCCCCAAGTTCCTCTCTCTTTTTTAAATTAACAAAGTTTCTAGGATACTTTTTTTTTAAACCTTTTCCATTTCTATGGTCAAATATGCCTCCTATTCTGTTTTTTAAAAAGACAGTTTTATAAATACTCTGCAGCTTTTTCTTCTTTAGTCTTTAAACTTATATAATTTAATAGCTTCTTCAAAGGAACTTTTCTCTTTTTTTTAAATAAAGGACCATTTAACCACACAAATAGGTTGTGTAAACAGTGACACAGGACCCATTGCTAAGACACACTGTACACACCCTTCAAATACGCTCACAACTAGTGATTTTGGTCTTGTTCAGTGCAACGTGTCAGGCACAAAAGCCGTGGCTATTGGCTCCCAGCCACCACATGACACTCCGTCCTCCCCCCCCAGGACCTCCCATCACCTCCCCCACAACCAGGGAAGCACCACTTTACTCTCCCAGTCTCACTAGGACATTCTGCACCTTCCCCTTCAGAACAAGGCCTGTCTGTCCCCACAATGCTGAGCTATTCAACTTGAGTTTGTGTATAACAAACCACTGCAGAGTGAACAGTTCCCAAGGTGGATCCTAGTTCCTGACACTAGGGGTAGTGAGGACAGCATTCTGAGGTCTGGGAGGCAACCTGGGGCTCAAGAAGGGACAGGTCCCATCCTCTCAAACCGGAACCTCCCCTCCCCAGAGACAAAGGCATCCTAGCACACTCTCTCTATGCCAACAGGGGCACAGTGGGACTCCATGTCCACATGGCCTTGGTACCCAGAGGAAGGAAGGGGGCCACCCCATGTCACCGCCGCACCGACCAATCCCAACGCACAAGACACATGACGATAATGATGAAATCAAAGGGGTCTCAGCCCGGCACCCCCGGGGTGGGAGGTTGTGCTTTGCAGGGAAGAGGTGGGAGAAGAGAAGAAGGAAGAGAGGTGGGGACAGGGCTGTTGAAATTGCCTTGTGCCTAACCACCCCACATATACCCGCCGCCACCGGGGGAGCACACACACACACACACACGTGTCACTACGACCGGGCGTCCGTTTTCGACTTCACTATTGTGATGACACTGGTGGCAGCCACTTTGCCAGGGACGAGGGGCCCCATGCTGGCAGTGATGGGGCCCCGGGCTGGGGTCACGGGGCTTCGAGCCACCGTCCTCGCAAAGTTCTGCAGTGCCTCGTACTTGGAGCGGAGGGCGTCCAGCTCCAGCTTCATGCTGGCATTCTCAGAGGCTAGCTTCTCCACCTCTTGCTGCAGCTCTGCCTTTTGCTTCTCCAGCTCTTCCTTCTGGGTTACCCTCTTCACTCGGCAGCTAGCAGCGTAACCTCGGTTTTTAAGTGTGCGCCGACGCTGCTTCAGCTGAATGATCTCCTCCTTTGATAGGCCCCGAAGGTGCTGGTTCAGCTCTCGTACAGACATTGTCACCAGCTCCTCATCTGTCAGGCTGGTGCCATTCTCACCTGGCTCCCTCTTCACCTAGGGGGATAATAAAAAAAAAGTAAAGTCATCATCTTCAGGTACTCTTTCCCCCACCATAAGATATGAAGCACATGCTGTACTCCCTCACATTCTGTTCCTTACCCTTCTACCACTCACCTTCAAGGCCTTATTTCCTTTACTGGGGGTCGTCATAACCTGGGAGCCACAACAGTTGCTCTCTGAAAGGAAGAATAGTTGCAGAGTTAAAGCATAATTCTATGACCCTTCCTTCTACTCAAAAAAGAATAACTGAACTCTCAGTTGAACCCATCAAACCACAGTTGTTCCCCCTTTCCCTGATCCATTTTAGATTTATATAACCATGATTTCTAAGATCTGCTCCATATTTAAAAATTCTTATGCCTACCCCAAAGTTTTCTTTACCTCTAACTGGCTGGGGGTTACTTTCTTTCTACTACTACTCCTACTCCTACTCCTACTCCTACTCCTACTACTTACTCTTACTCCTACTCCTACTACTACTACTCCTACGTCCAGTTTTAAATACACCTGAGCAGGAGATAGTCCCCACACCAGAGCAGACCTGTTTGACTCCTCTAAAATTGTGCTGGTCTCCTACTCCTCCCCTTTGGGAATCAGGGCTGGGGCCAGAAAGGGTTGAAGGTATAGGAGTGAGAAGAGACGGATCAAAAGGAAAACAAGAGAAGTGGAGGTAGAGATTAGAAGGAAAGAGATGGGGAGGGGCCAGCCCAGAAGGAAGCCAGGAGCTTTAAAAATAACTTGGCAGCATCAGAGAACGGCTGTTCCTAGCGAGTCATGCTGACTCAGCACATCACTTTGCTCTCCCTCACCCACTTTGGCAATCCCAAAGCCCAATCAGCCAGCAAGGCCTGAGGCACCCAGTCCATAAGCCTAGGTCCATATGTAAGGAAACAGAACATCAGTCAACAAAAGACATCCTGCCTGACAGCAGAATGAAGGAGTGCACACCTGAATTCTCACCCTAAACACCTTTTCTAATCCATGGAAGGTGAGAAGAAAGGCCTGCCTTTTGAGGCCATGTCAACGGCCCAGAAAAAATTCTGTTAGACTTTCAGGGAAGTAGAAATTGAAAGTTTTATATTTTGGCCTTTGAAGAAGTAAGCTTTGGACAATGTTTGGCTTAAGGATGGCCCCTGACTCCACTGGCATTTGTACAGAAGGTGGACCTCACAAGATCATAGATTCAGAGCTTGCAGGGAACCCAGAGGTCATCTAGTACTTACTCATACATGAGGAAATTGGGACCCAGAGAATTAAAAAGTTGCTTTTGCCTAAGGAGCTGTAGATAGTATATAATTCTGTTCTGTGTCACACTGCCTGCCAGTCTCAGGATACCTTCAAGCAGATCCCTCTTGGCCCATCTGCCAGGCCCTATTTGTTCATGGGGTAATAGGCCCAGCTCCTGTGGCTTTGGATTGCAGAATCTTATAGCTCCCACTTCCCACACACAGTTTCACTGCAACCAGGGTATTTCACAAGGCCCACCTAGCACTAACCACTCAGGGGCCCTGCTTGGACATAAGCTAGCCAAAGACTGAGGTGAGATGGTGCCATTTGGGTCACTATTTACTCTCTGGCATAGTATCTGCTGCACATTTATGCCTGACTTGTGCTGGGAATAAACTTTCTACATGCCAAAGAACACAGCAAATGGATCCCAGGCAGCAGAAGCTTACACCAAAGAGTGCCTGTCGTCTGACAGCCTTTTTCAACATTTTTTCCTCCTAAGAGAGAATCTAGACACTTTTATTTTTACTACCATGCCCCAGCATGCCTTGAGTCTTAACAAACACCTTGCACCTACATCAAGATTTATCCTTTTTAAAGCATTTTCACATTTGTTATATCCCTCTACATTTCTCAGAACATCTCGGACTCCTTTGCAAGTCCTTAGTTCCTTCAAAGTTAAAAGTCTTTACCTACCCTCCTCTTCCCAGCCTTTACATCAATCCCAGCTCTTCTCAGACTTAGCAGAGGAAAGAGGATAAAATAGATAGTCATTTTCATGTGTTTCTTAATTCTAAATTTTAAGGCATAACAGATCAGGCAGGGGAAGCCCTTAAGTCTAAAGAAGGAGTTTTGATTGTAAAGGACTGGGTTATGTGTGCATAGAGAAACAAAAAGAAACTTTAGGAAGAGACTGGAAGCAGGCATTTCTTCTACAATGAAACACTTTGGGGGTCAGAAGAGAACCACTTAACTAGGTCAGGGAGAAAAGCTCTTTGGAGAAAGACACCTGGTTAAGGGCACATTTTTGTCAACCTGACAAAAGCTCCTGGAGTTATACACAGGAAGCCTGCCTCAGGACTGATAGGAGTTGCATAACAAGGTCAAAGGACAGAGAGATGTGGAATCAGGACTCCTAGGCCTATATTGGTGAATTGGTTCTTTAACAGAGACATGAAATATCTTAGGCTCCAAGGAACTTTGGTCCTATAATCAGCACTGGTCTTTTGTGGAAATGCTGGCCCCATGATTGATCCACATAAAGCCTCTGGTTTTTCCCTGCACACAATGAGATTACATTAGTAACTTTACCTGTGATTTGAAAGACAGAACAGAAAAAGAAAAAAAGACTAGTCTGGAAGCTATACCTAAGTGACTACCACAAAAAAGGCCAAAGACAGGTCTCCTCAGACAGCCTTAGCAGTAAAACCCTCTTTCTCTGACCTGCTGACTGCTCAGCACAATGATGACTCCTTGAAGAAAGATCACACTGAAAAATGCCGAGTGTGACGGCTGGAAAGTGCCTCCTCAACAGATTTCACCAGAGCACAGAAGGCCTGAACTCAGCACTAGTACAGCCAATCCTCTTCTAATCAAAGGGGTGTGTGTGTGTGTGTGTGTGTGTGTGTGTGTGTGTGTGTGTGTGTGTGTTGTGTGTCTATAGGAGTGCTGAAGAGTATGCTCAAATTGGAGTTTAATGTACTCAGGACAGAAAAAAAAGCTCCAACCTGCACCACACACACACAAACACACACACATTCATTCTCTCTCTCTCTCTCTCTCTCTCTCTCTCTCTCTCTCTCTCTCTTTCTCTCTCTCTCTCCCCTCTTTAAGAGGACACTGTGCAGGGGTGGGGAGAGAGGCAAAAAGAGAGATTCAGTCCCTTGAGAAGCTCTAAAAAGTCCCCCTGATATTTGTGCAAGGCAAATGATTTCATACATAATTGGGGAAGGTTTAAGGAAGGTTTAAATGATACAGAGCCCTAGTTCCTGGACTGGGAAGAACCCAGATGGTCAATAAATGAAACAGTCGGCATCAGGAAAGAAGCTGCACTATACCTAGTGTCTTCTCTGTCCTTCAAGCAAATCAAGCACCGATTCCCTCATCTTTTCTCCTTGCTGGACTCCTGACCAGAGCTACAAACAGGACCTGGTATACCCTCTTATACTCTAGCAAGAACAAAAACTTCCTTCCTGAAAGGTCAGGGAGGAATGTCATGGTTTCACCAAGATTTTATTTGAGGGTTCATTCTGGGGTTCTATTTTTCAATGTTAGATCGAAGTTTAACTGTTTGCTAAACAGGGTTCATTTCACAATTCCAAAGAGAGCCAACCCTCTAACTCTGGTTCTCCTGGCCTGCACTTGTTCAGCAAATTCAAGGAAAAAACCAACACCAATTTTGTCTGAGGTCCTGCTAAGAATAAAGGAAGAGGCCAAAAGCTAATCTAGAACCTATCAACAGTCCTTCCACCCAGCTGGACCTCAGCTGAAATTAGGTCAGGTAGATTATCAACTCTTTGTCACTCTTAAGGGTCAAAGCTTTGGTCAAGATCTAATTCTTCCTTATTTTCAAAACCATGGGAGCAATATAATCAAGAGAAGTTTGTGAAAACTTTAGTACTCCAGTTCTCTACTTAGGTTTACCTTCCCACACACACACACATACAATCCTACCATTGTCATCTCCTCTGTGCCATTCATTTACACTATATTGAGTTCCCAGAATCCACAAGGGCTTTCTTCCCTGATCAAAACCTAAGCCCAGGGAAGTATCTAAAAAGCTAAGTAGAAGTGGTTGATTAAATTTAAAGTGTTAAATCTCCCAAGTATATATGTATTTTAAAAGAAGGAGAATGCCTTGAGTTAAAATTCTCAATCTCTTGGTGACAGAATTTTACACATCAATGTCAGTGGGTTAGCAGTATTTCTTTGGGGTAGGGTTCGGTGGGAGAGGAGAAGAAAAAAACGGTCTTCCTGGTGACCTCTAGTCAGACACTTAAGTCAGAGTGTGTATTCCTGCTATCAATTCATTCGTGTCCAGGAAATACCCACAAATTAGTCTATGATAAACAATGGTCAATTTAAATGCTCAATCCCCCAAATCACTGAACACTTGGCTCTAAAGAAGTCAGCACCTATCTCTATTACAATTCTACAAATATTAGTCTCAAAAGCTCTAGTCAGGAAGTACTCCCTTACATAGGCTTAAGGTTCATGGTTCTCTCAAGTCTTCCTGTTGAGGACTACATAACCTTCTGCTCTAGCATAAGCCTCTGTGCTCCACATCACTAACTTTTTTCAATCCAGGTCTCAAGTAACAGACTACAGACTGAAAACTTGCCCACCCTGAGCATACCCTGTCTTCCCGACAAGACCTTCATTTGCCATTTCCCAGAACAGCTGAAAAGTCTCCTTGCAAGCTAGCTTTCTCATCTTCGCTCTGCATCAGAACCCAACCATACCACTTTTTGCCTCTTTGTTCTGCATATACTCTTCACATACTCTCCCCACAACTTCTTCCTTCACATAGACTGCTCTGCTGCACCAGTCATGTGGACAAGGTCCCCTGGCATCTTCTTCTGGACGTGTCCCTGAACTACTGGGTGGCATCTCTGAACTGGGACGAATTCTGTCAACTTTAAAAAAAAAGGATGGCAAAGTGCTGTCCCCCAGTAACCCGGGGGGGGGGGAAGAGCACAAACTCAAGGCTCTAGCATCTGGCCTGGGCTCTTTCAAAGTGCCGCACTCCAGTGGTCCTCGCTCTGCCCCAGAGATTGCCTCGATTTCCTCATCATCAAAATTTCGGGGCTGGATGAGATGGTCCCTAAGATTCCTTCCAGCTCCAACACCTCGGGTGCTTAAATAGCACAGTGGAGGACAACGACGACGCCCTGAAGCCGTCCTTGCGCTCGGTTCACTTTTTTCCCTCCAAATTTCCCCAGTCTGGGCTGTCATCCGCTCCTTCAAATCCCCGGGAGCGCGGGGCCGGGCCGCGGTGACCTCATGCTGATGAGTCAGCAAGTCTCGGTGGGGCTCCGGCCTCAGCTCCGGAGCGCGCGTGGCGGGCTCGGCCAGAGGGGGCTTCAGCCCGCGCCCCCCGCGCCCCAGCCTTCTCCGCAGGCCCCAGCACGCGGGGAGACGCCGCCACGGACACCTGATGAATCAGCAGCTTTGTTCGGTCAACGCTCTCGGCCGCAGCCGGGGCTCCGGCCTGGCCCGCCGAGGCGCGGGGCCCGGCCCCCCGGGCCCGTGCGGACGCGCCCCGGCCTCGGGAGGACGCCCCCCGGGGAGGGCTCGCGCGGGTCCGCCTGCCCCGGGCTCCTGCCGCCATCCCAACCCCCAGAACCACCGGGACCGGCGGCGCGGCTCCGAGGGCAGCCCGAGGCACCGGCTGGGGCCCCCCGCGGGCGCGGCGCGGCCGGCCCCGCCGGCCCAGATGGGGCTCCGCGCTCAGCCCCGGCCCCGAGGGCGGCGCCCGGGTCGCCGCGCCCGGCTCCACCCCGCCGCCCCGCCGGCCGGCCAGGGCTCCCCGGCCGCCCCCCGGGCCCGGGCCCGCCCCCCACCCCGCGCGGTACTCACCACACAGCGGGGCCGAGGCCCGGACCGGGCGGGGGGCAGGGGGGAGGGAGGGAGGGAGGACGGGCCCGGGCGGGCGGGCGGAGACTCAGGACCCGGGACAGGACAGCGGGCTGGGCGGCGGCGCCGGGCCGGGGCTGCGCGGAGGCCGGGCGGGGCGGGGCGGAGCCGCACGGTACCGCGCGGGTCCGGACCGCGGCGGGCCGGACCGGGGCGGACGAGGGCTGAGGCCGGGACGGGACCAGGCTCGCGGATCCACAGCCGCCACAGCCGCCGCCGTTCCACAGACGTCACATGATGTTTGGTCACGTGGGCTCCATTCATGAAGCGGCGACGCGATCGGCCCGGAGCTTAAAGGGGAAGGAGAGCGCGAGCTGGGGTGGGGGCGGGGCGGGCGGGGGAGGGGAGCGGCGGGGCTCGGGCGCCTGCACGCCCCGCGGGCCCCCCCCGCACCCCTGCTTTTCCTGCCTCCACCGGACGCTTCCTCTGCGCCTCCCCCCCCCCACTCCCGACCCCCAGGCCTTCCTGCCCCAGTGCCGGGCAAGGTGGTCTCCCCCGAGGTCTGAACCCTCCGGGCCTGGCAGGATGGGTGGTCTCACTTCTGGTTCTTGTTTTGTTCTGTTTTTGCCTTTCGTAGTACATGTGTCCCGCACTTAACCCGGCCCGGCGAAAATGAAGGGCTGAACGAATGCTGTGGACGGGCCTGGCCCCGGGCCTGGGGTTGCTGCCCAAAGAATATTGCCCACCCCAGGCAGCCACGGAGCCACTACCAGGCTTCCGGCCAAGTGAGTCCCCAGAGCTGTGCTGCCTCCAGTGTGGGGGCACCCTGGATATTCACATACAGGGCTAAGAGACGGAAGTTGGGTAGTTAGTTAATGATCTTATTCTCACCCCATATTCTAAGGCACTCAAGGGCTATGTTCTGGCATTGCCTCAACAATGAATAAAAACAATATTATCTCCATGCTCCCACTCGGTGGTGATGGCAGAGTCAGAATACTCCTGTCCCCATTGCTCCAAGCTCTCTCTCAACCACCATCACTCAGTGATCTCTCTTTTGTTAGGAGCCATTCAGGGCAGCTAGGTGGCACAGTGGGTAGGTGCACCAGCCCTGGAGTCAGGAGGCTCTGAGTTCAAATTTGATCTCAGACACTTAATAATTACCTAGCTGTGTGTCCTTGGTCAAGTCCCTTAACCCCATTTCCTTGTAAAAAAGAAAAAAAAAGCCATTCAATCCATATTTATTACCCAGTCAAGATTCTGGTAGCTATCACCATTATATTTGGCCTCCTTCTTCAGTGAATTCAGTACCTAGCTCATAGTTTTTCTCTCCCTTTTTTCTTCCTTTCTTCTCTCTTCTCCAGTGTTGATACCATCTCAGATAACCTAATTTCCCAGTTCTGCAAATTACTCATTTCCTATGACCCACTCTTCCTCTTGACCTGCTCCAAGTGAATAGCTTCACAATTTTTTTTTTAGGTTTTTGCAAGGCAATGGGGTGAAGTGACTTGCCCAAGGCCACACAGCTAGGTAATTATTAAATGTCTGAGGTCAGAATTTGAACTCAGGTACTCCTGACTCCAGGGCTGATTCTCTATCCACTGCACACCTAGCCGCCCCCAACAATTTTCTTTTTTTTTAATTTTTTAAAAATTTAATATTTATTGTCATTTTATACAAATAATGTTTTTATACATCAATAAAATATTCTTGTTTAAGAGTAAATAAAATACCCCCTCCCCCCAAAAAATAGACTCAGTTGAGCGATAAAGTAAAGGGGAGAGAAAAAATTAAAATTAAAATTTTAAAAATAATAGTAATAATTGTAGGTATGGCCAGGTGGCACAGTGGACAGACCACCAGCCCTGGAGCCAGGAGCACCAAAGCCCATATCTGTCCCCATACAACCAACAATCACCCAGCTGTGTGACATGCAAGCCACCCCAACCCCACTGCCCTGCAAAAACCAAAAAAAAAAGACCCAAAATAAAATAAAATAGTAATAATAGTAGGGGCAGTTGGGTGGCAGACACAGCACTGGCCCTTGAGCCAGGAGCACCCGGATCCAAATCCGGCCTCAGACACCCAACAATTACCCTGCTATGCAGACCCAGGCAGGCCACCCAGCCCCATTTGCCCTGCACCCCCCCCCAAAGAATAATAATAATAAAAAATGTGCTTGAGTCTTTGTTCCAACACCAACAACTCTGTCACGGGTGGATCACATTCTTTATGATAAGTCCATGGCAAAAGTTACTTCCATATTTTTCTATCATTGCCATTGCTGATTGCAACTCCCTCCTTTCATATTTCTCCACTACCACGTACTATATTTTCTCTCTCCTTTCACTCTGACTCTGCTATAGGGTATCTGAGTAGTGCAGCAGACAGATCCCTGGTCCTGGGGCCAAGAGGCCCTAAGCCCCCATACCACCCCTTAAGCCCAGCATGCACCCAGCCCTATGATCCTGGACAGGCCATCCAATCCCAGCCCCTTGCAGGAAGTTAAAAAGAAAATGTGTTATATCTGTCCACTCTCCCCCCATGGTCCATCCTCTCCATCACTCACATCCCCCTCTTCCCCCTGTCCCCACCTTCTTACTCCAGATGCCTATACCCCATTGAGTATATACGCTGTTTCCTCTCCTAGTCACCTCTGATGAGAGCAAAGATTCCCTCATTCCCCCTTGCCTTCCCCCCTTCCATATCATTGCAATAGCTCATTGTAATAAAGAAAAATCTTATTATATGAAATATCTTGGCCTAGTCCCCCCTCTACTTTTTCTTTCTCCCATTACATTTCCCTTTTTTCTATTGACTCCATTTTTACACCATATTTTATCTTCAAATTCAGCTTTCTCCTGTGCTTCAAATGTAAAAGCTCCCTCTACCTGCTCTATTAACTGAGAAGGTTCATATGAGTATTATCAGTGTCATTTTTCTATGCAGGAATACATGCAGTTCATCATCAAGTCCCTCATATTTCCCCCTCTCCTCCAATTTCCATGCTTCACCTGAGTCCTGTATCTGAAGATCAAACCTTCTGTTCAGCTCTGGCCATTCCAACAGGAACATTTGCAATTCCCCTGGTTCACTGAAAGTCCATCTTTTTCCCTGGGAGAGGATATTCAGCCTTGCTGGGTAGTTGATTCTTGGCTGTATTCTAAGCTCTTTTGCCTCCCGGTATATTATATTCCAAGCCCTAAGAGCTTCCAATGTAGTTGCTGCTAAGTCCTGTGTGATCCTGACTGCAGCTGCATGATATTTGAACTGTGTCCTTCTGGCTGCTTGTAATATTTTCTCTTTGACTTGGGAGTTCTGGAATTTGGCTGTAATATTCCTAGGGGTTGGTTTTTTGGGATCTCTTTCTCAGAGGGATCGGTGGATTCTCTCCAGTTCTATTTTGCCCTCTGCTTCTAGGATATCAGGGCAATTTTCCTGTAGTAATTCTTTGAAAATGATGTCAAGGCTCTTTTCCTGATCATGACTTTCAGGTATTCCAATAATTTTTAAATTATCTCTACTAAGTCTGTTTTCCATATCAGTTGTTTTTTTCAATGAGATGTTTCACATTTTCTTCTAATTTTTCATTTTTTGCTTTTGAAGTATTGAGTCCTGGTTTCTCGTAAATTCATCAATCTCCCTGAGTTCTATTCTTTGTCTGAAGGATTTGTTCTCCTCAGAGAGCTTTCTTATCTCTTTTTTCCATCTGGCCATTTTTGCTTTTTAAAGCATTCTTCTTCTCCTCAATAACTTTTTGAACTGTTTTATCCATTTGACCTAAGCTGGTTTTTAGCATGCTATTTTCTTCAGCATTTTTTTGGATTTCCTTGACTAGGCTGCTGACTTTATTTTCATGTTTTTCCTGCATCTCTCTCATTTCTTTTCCCAATCTTTCATTTTTCTCCCTCATTTGATTTTCAAAGTCTTTTTTGAGCTCTGTCATAGCCTGAGTCCAATTTCTGTTTTTCTTGGAGTCCTTAGATGCAGGAGCTTGTGCTTCCTCATCTTCAGACTGAGTATTTTGATCCTTCTTGGGCTCATAGGCAAAATATTTCTCAATGGTGCTCCTCTTTTTTCTCTGCTTGCTCATTTTCCCAGCCTGAGCCTGGTTTTGGGGGTGTTTCCTGAGCTTTTGGGACACTCCCACAAAGATCTCAGTGTATGAGGCTCTGTCCTCCCTCCTGGTCTGTGAATGACCATATGCACCTCCCTCTGCCACAGGGCTGGGATGGGGGGGCCCCTGCTGTTCTATAGGCCTAGAATGCAATCAGGATCTGAATGTGGTCAGAACCCCAGCATTCTGTTCCAGGGGCAGAGCTTGGCAGTCTCTGTCTCTTCACTTCCCTCCCTAGGTTCAATGGGCTCATTCCCTGGGGGCTCCTACTTACTGGCTCTGCCTGCTTCTGTTTCCTGGATCTGGACTGTGGTGGCCACGCTGCTTGCTGTGTGCCCTGAGGGCTGGGCTTCACGTGCTCCCTCTGGCAGAGGTCCCCCCCATCCCCCAAGCTGTGCCTGATGATCCCCGGGGCATAGCTCAGGAAACTCCCCCTGCTGCTGAGAGCTGAAGCTCCCAGAACCCTGGGGCTGCCTCCAGGAGGCTCAAGTTCTTCCACTCTGGCAGGCCACCCCTCCAACTCTGGGGAGCAGAGCCTTTCTGCTCTTTTCCAGGTTACCTTGAGTTGGAGAACTGCCTCAACTGGGTCCCTCTGTGGGTTCTGTCTCTCAAAAATTTAGAGTCCTTAGTTTGTAAGTTTTATGAGAGAGCACCTAAGACAAGATCCTCTCTTGTCACCATATTGGCTCTGCCCCCCCCCAACAATTTTCTAAAGATACAATTCTGCTAATAAAGGCTTCTTAAAAAAAAAACAATCCTTCACATACAATGATTATATACTTGATCTTGTCATTGCCCTCAATTGTTCTACTTCCCTGTTTATGAATTCTGAAATTCCTTTTTCTGATCATACTCTTGTCATTCTACTTTCCCCCAAACCCTATTCTCCCTTATTGTGACTTCCAGTTCCTTAACTGTCAGTTCTTTCCCAGACTGTAAGACCCACATTGGCCATCATCTCCTCCCTTCCTCATCCTTACTTCTTGGTTCAATTCTTTTGTTTTTTTGGCGAGGCAATAGAGTTAAGTGACTTGCCCAAGGTCACATGCTAGGTAATTATGACGAGTCTGAGGCCAAATTTGAACTCAGGTACTCCTGACACCAGGGCTGGTGCTCTGTCCACTGCACAACCTAATTGCCCTCATTGGTTCAATTCTAAACTTTCTTCTTGAAGATCTTGCTCTGCCAAACCCTGAATTATTCTTATTGTCTGCTGCCTTTGTTCCTACTCAAATGCTGATGAATTAAGCTGGAGAAAATGGTGAAACTATGCTGACTATAATATTTGTGATGTAATCTTAACCTCCCTAAACTGATTTACTCTCCCAGCCACCACAGTGACTTTTCTAAACCTTTTCATGACTCCTCAAACTTTCCATGATTCTCTCTAAATCCTAACAATCAACTGAGAACCTTGCCTGATATTTCACTGAAAAAAATTGAGACTATTTACTGAAAGCTCCCTCCTCCTCATATCACATCAATTACTCTACTGCTATCTGTTCTAGCCATCTCACATGAAGACTTTCCCCTTTTTCCTTGCCAAGGCCCTCCACATGTACAAGTGAACCCCCAAATCCATCCCATCTTCTTCAGTAGATTGCCCTCTCTATCTTCTCGATGATCTTCAATCTCTGTCTACTGATTGTTTCCTTACTGCCAACAAACAAGGGCAAATTTTTCTCCATCTTTGAAAAACCCTCATTGATCAGTCCATTCCCACTAGTTATCATATCTTTTTTTCCCCTTGTTGTGACTAAATTACTTGAGAAAGTCATTTATTTATAATTGGTATCTCTCCTCTCACTCTTTTTTTTAGGTGTTTTTTTTTTTTTTTTGCAAGGCAAATGGGGTTAAGTGGCTTGTCCAAGGCCACAGAGCTAGGTAATTATTAAGTGTCTGAGACCGGATTTGAACCCAGGTACTCCTGACTCCAAGGCCGGTGCTTTATCCACTACGCCACCTAGCCGCCCCTTCACTCTTTTCTTAACTCTCTGAAGTTTGGCTTCTGATCTCAAAGTTATCAATGACCACTTAATTGCAAATCTAATGCCCTGTTCTAAATTGTCATCCTTCTTGGCCTCTTTGCAGGCTTTGATAAAATTTATCACCCTCTTTTCCTAGAGACTCTCTTCTGTCTCGGTTTCTATGACACTATTTTTCTACCTGTCCATCATCTTAGTTCCTTTTGCAAGATCTTCATTCAAGTCACTGTTACTAACCTTGGGCATCTTCCAAGGATTTGCCCTGGGCCCTCTTCTCTTACTATTTCACTTGTTGATCTTACCAGTATTTGAGAATTGTATTAGATTATCATGTCTATGTAGATGTTTCTAAGATTTATCTGATCCTGATCTTTATCCAGATCTCCAGTATCACATATCCAATTGTCTGTTAGATATGTATAACCAGACATTCAATAGATGGTGAATTCAGTATGTCCAAAACTAAATTTATTATCTTTTCTGCCCTCAACCTTCCTTTTTCCTGACTTGATTATTCCTGTCAAAGGAACCACCATCTTCCTAGCAATCTAGGCTCAAATTATTTTCCTCTCTCTTACCCTTCCTTCTACAAAAATCCAATTTGTTGCCAAGGCCTGTTGATTTTTAATAATGCCTCCTTGTCCTCATTCCCTCATGCCTGGAATAGATTGCTTGTTGGTCTACCTGCTTCAAGTCTCTCCCCACTCTAGTCTGTGTTCCTCTTAGCTGCCAAAATTATCTTTATAAAGCATATGCCTAACCAGGCTACCTCCCTTCCAATAAACTCCTGGGATCAAATATAAAATACTCTGACTTTAAAAACCCTTCATAATTTGGTCCCTTCCTACCTTTCCAGTCTTGTTACACATTTCCCTCCATGATCCAGTGACCTCATCATTATTCTTTGCATAAGACATTCCATCTTCCAACTTTGTGGATTTTCCTCTGGCTGTTCCCCCATTCCTAGAACTCTCTCCTTTCTCATCTCAGCCTCCCGGCTGCCCTGGCTTCTTTCAAGTATCAGCTAAAAATAGAACTTTTCTTCAAGAAGTCTTTCCAGATCCCATTTGATGTTAGTGCCTTCCCTCTAAGATTCTCTCCAGTTTATTCTGGATGGATAAATTGACATTTATAGTTATATCTTAATATGGTTTATACATTATCGATTATATAATACATTTACATAGCATCATATATTACATGTAATAATATGGTGTTATACATAATATAATAAATTCATATTTTTATTATATTATAAATTGATATAGATATTCTTCATAGTTGTTTGCATAGACCATGAACTCCTTCAGACTGGGGACTGTTTTTTCTCTTTGTGTCCTCATTTTGGAACTCGGGGCCTGGATTTTATTAATTATTAATAAAGGCACTTAAAAATGTGCCTTTCCTTGACTTTGCACAAAGTCCCTAATCTCATAGACTTAAAGATGCTAACTAAAATCAGTATTACTATTGTACAATTATTAACAGTGTAGCAATAGGGCAGGCTCTCCTGGTTGATGACTGCTTTTCCTAGAGCTCTTTCTCTCTGGCCACTTCCTCTATAGTCTCCTCCCACCACTTTCTTGCTCTCCAAACCAGAAACCATGCCCTGGAGGAACTTCTGCCCACAAGCTTTGCTGGCCTAACTGATAACTGCTTCACCTGGACCTGGAAAGTCCCAGTCTTGATTCACTTTCTTCTTCTTTCTTCTCCAGGTATCTTCTCCACTTTCCCTTTACAATCAAGCTGTAGGCTTAGGTATCATTTCCTTCTTATCTCTTTTTTTTTTTACTTGTTTGTTTTTGCTAGGCAATGGGATTAAGTGACTTGCTCAAGGTCACACAGCTAGGTAATTATTAAGTATCTGAGGTCACATTTGAACTCAGGTCCTCCTGACTCCAGGGCAAGTGCTCTGTCTACTGCCCCACCTAGCTGCCCCTCCTCATCTCTTATTCTTCAATTCTGGAAACATGAAGTAAGATTAAATTGATTCTATCATTGTTCCTGGATAAGGTGTGTGTGTGTCTTTAGTATTTCATGGGGAATTTTCTGTTCCTGTAATTTTCCCTAATGAGTATCTTTCATTCTTCTGAGTGTTTTCAGCTAGGTGGCGCAGTGTATAGAGCACCGGCCCTGGAGTCAGTAGAACTTGAGTTCAAATGTGACCTCAGATACTTAATAATTGTCTAGCTGTGTGCCCTTGGGTAAGTCACTTAACCCCTTTGCCTTGCAAAAACAAAACAAAAATAAATTTGACTCATTCTTCTGTGTGTTTTGTCCTTCCCATGTAATGTCAATTCCTTAAAAATGACTGCCCTTGCAAAAGTATTTGTATCTCTAGCCCTTAGCACAATGTTTAATGTCTGGTATGCCTCTCCCGAGAGATTGTCTATTCAAAGTGAGCCTGAAAAGCTATAAAAACTTAATAGGTACTCCAGGGAGCTGAACATGTTATTCAGTGAGAGTAATTTTCTTTCACATGTTAATAAATCTCTTTGCTTTCTATTTGGCTGCATATCTTTGACCCATGGTCATTGGACCCCTTGTAGAAGAGTATGCATTTTCCATGATGTCCCATTCTCTGTTGAGAGAATTCCCTAATGTGAGTAGGCAGCAAGCATTTAATAAATGTTTTTATTCTTTTATTCATTCATTTAATCCATTAATATTGTAACAAGGAGAAAGATCACAGCCATAGTCACCTGTAATTATCAATTATAACTTCTGATTTAGTTCTAGAAATATTGACTTGCTATTTAGTTCTCCCAGTATGGCAATTAAAATCTCATTAATGAATTGCAAACGAAGAGGGTATCTTCCTATTGAGGAATGGTTAAACAAATTATGTTAGATGAATATATAGAATATTATAATGAGAAATGATAAATTGGGCAATTTTAGAGGAACTTTGGAAGACTATGAACTAATATAAAAATTGGAAGTGAGTAAAAATGAGAATAATTTATCCACTGGTAACATAGAGAAAAAATTTTTTTAAAGCTTTAGAACTCTGATCAGTGTATGGATCAATAACAAATCCAGGAACCTGTAGATGAAACATATCATTAACCTCCTGCCAGTGAGGAAATAAATTCAAAATACATTTTGGGGGCATTTCCAAAGGATGCCCATTTGTTTTATTAGACTAGGCATATTTTAGATAAGGGTTCTTATCTAAAAAGCAATGAGAGGAACAAGTTTAAAGATTTAAAAATGCTGTTTATTTTTTAAAATAAAAGTTATTTCAGGTTCTCAGAAAAGAAATTCTTAGTTCTTTCTTTACATTACAACATTTCTTTCAGGAAAAAAAGGTCTCTTAATCCTTTATTTCTATGCTCAGTCTGTCTTCAACCATGAGAATTAATAGTCTCTTCAGAGTGCCAGTTAAATTGCCACTTTCTTCATTCTATTCCCTTTTAAAAATAAAGTAACAGAGGCGACCTTTTTTTTAATTTTAGATTTTTGCAAGGTAAATGGGGTTAAGTGGCTTGGCCAAGGCCACACAGCTAGGTAATTATTAAGTGTCTGAGACTGGATTTGAACCCAGGTACTCCTGACTTCAGGGCCAGTGCTTTACCCACTACACCACCTAGCAGCTCCAAGAGCTGACCTTTCTAAGCCTTTGACCTTCTGCTGTTCTCCATTGCCTTCTTCCTAGCTTTCCTTGTGCGATCCTTCCTGACAGAAATCAGTCATGATGTATCACAAATTTATTAAAAGTGTTTAGACTCAGAGAGGCTACATGTCCCAGTGAAAAGAGCACTGGCCCTGGAGTCAGGAGGACCTGAGTTCAAAGGTGATCTTAGACACTTATTGATTGCCTAGTCATGTGACCTTGGGCAAATCACTTAACCCCATTGCCTTGCAAAAAACAACAAAAAAAATGTTTAGACTCCACCAAAACCTTACTATATCAAGGTTTACCAGAAGATCTGGATAAAATTGAATGTGATGCTGTACTTTTTTTATATATACCAAATAAGAAAGGCTAATTTAAAAAAAAAAGCAAAACTTTTAAAGGTTAAGATTTAGGTGCTCTGAGATATCATGCATTATATGCAATAACAAGCTGGTTGTAAATTGGGCACTTATCAAGAGAAGTATGCAAGAATTTCCCATATTGGTTTTTTAACATTTGTTCATAACATGAAATAAAACCATACATGTAAGGTGATTATTTGCTCCAATTCAACTGAAATATAGTCTCTTTTTTTGGTTTATCTGGTTCTCATCACTTGATCTATGTATATATTGCAAATTCAGCATTTTTTTAAATACATCTGGTAGATTAACTGTAATTATCTCTAAAATAAAATGATTTAAATTTTGGGGGAAAATTTCAGTGATAATATTCATTGCCTATGTGAATAGCTTATTGAAGATGGGGTTATATGTCTCCTCATGGCCAAAAATTTTTTAATCCCTGAAAAATTATTTGGTATATATCAAATCCAAGTAAATATATAAACATAAATACATGTATATATGTGCACATTAAATATATAATGGGCAACATCATATAGTGTCTGAAATATGTAGGACATATGTACATATTAATATGCCTATAAATGTATATAATGGTATATGCAAGGAGAAAGACAACAACAATAATATAATTACTAAATATAATAATACTATAGACATTATAAACATCAAAAAGTTCAAAGCAGAACCATATATAATTAATGCTGAATTACATCTAATTGTGTAAATGATAATTTTTACTTCCACTGAAATATTATAGGTTGACCTAGATTCTTTGACTTTTGTTCTTTTGTAACCCAATGATTTTTATGCATGTATATACATACATATAACGCATACATGTACACATATAAAAGAAAATATAATTATATATAATTCAACATTTATATGTGAAATTACTAATTATTTAGGCTGAATATTATTGCTAAACTTTATAACTATCTCTTTTCCTTGGGTGCTTCTATAAGTGAGGTTCTGGGTAGGAAAGATGCTGCCTCTGGGTTCAGATCTCCCTCCTTGTCTGAACTGGGGCTTCCCTCAGTGCTAGGCTAGGATGTGGCTTCTCCACTGAAAATATCACCATTTTAAGCAAATGTTTGGTTTAGATTGTCTAGTTGTCAGATTGTGTCTTCTCTTCAAAGAGCAATTAACTAATTGGACCTTTCCTCTTGCTCAACAGGGAATATAACTCTTATTGATAGAATTTCTATAAATTGTTTTATAGAGCCCTGACCACTCATTGGATTATTCTAAACACTGACCAATTGCTCAGTCTCTCAGAAACTTGCTAATGAGTAGATCTCTGTCTATCTGTTAATTTGTGGTTTCCTTGGATCCTAAGTTTCTAAGTATAATTCTATTACCTTGCAGAAGTTTTTAAATATGAATTCAAATTTAAAACTTTTTTCTTACTATCAGAATTCTCTTGAGCCGACATCTTAGCTAATTGGTTAAATGTTTTTTCTTTTAGTTTTTGTCAAAGTGATGAAATGTATTGATTGAGATTAAGTACATTTTTTTTCGCCCCTGAAGAGACTTAAAACATGTCAATAGAAAAAACATAGTTTTTATGGTTCTTGACCAATCATTAGTAAATATGGTTTAAAACCTGTGACATCATATCTTGATAATTGTACATACAAACTAAAAATACCACAGAAATTTTTGTTTAGCTTTTAATGTTTTCTGTATGTTTATCAAAGTTTAATTGAACTGCTCAGTCTGTAGGTCTCTTTGAAGGTCGTAATATGTTCTTGATTCCTTTAATATTTGCCAAAGCTAAAATTTCTTTAGCTGATCTGTTTTTAAAGACTCTTAAGTTGGCCAGAATAGATTCTAGCAGGGAATTCATACATGAAAAAATAATTCTACTGCACTCCACCGCAGCACTTAGTTTTCTTGTTCCTGACTGGATTTGTGAATATCTGGTGAAATCATACACTATAGTTAGGAAGTACAGTGAATAGGGTATCTGTCATGGAGTGAAAAGGACCTAAGTTCAAATTTGGCCTCAGACACTTCTAGTAGTGCGACCCTAGATATGTCACTTAGCCCTGTATGCCTAAAAACAAAAATATTGCCAAACATAGATTATAAATTTAAAGGACTTTAAAATCAGTGTGTGTCCAACCTGTGGTCCCCAGGGCCCATTCTCTGGTGGAAAATGGTCAAAGTAGGATTTGAATATGTCCTTTGACTCCAAAGCAGATTTCCCCCCCCCCTTCTTTGTATTCAGTGTCCAACCAATACTAAAATCTGGCTTATAATTTATAGTATTCTAACAGAGATTAAAAAAAATATCAATGTATACAAGTTCAAACAAAAGGTTTAAATGTTATTTTGTTGGGGTGGCTAGGTGGTGCAGTGGATAGAGCACCAACCCTGGAGTTAGGAGTACCTGAGTTCAAATGGGGCCTCAGACACTTAATAATTATCTAGTTGTGTGGCCTTGGGCAAGCCACTTAACCCCATTGCCTTGCAAAAAAAACAAAAACCTAAAAAAAAAAAGGCTCTAAATGTTATTTTGTTGTTCAGTCATGTCTGATTTTTTGTTACTCCATTTGTGTTTCTTGGCAAAGAGATGAGAGATTTGCCATTTTCTTCTCCAACTTTTTTTTTGATAGAGGAAGAAACTGAGGCAAATAGGATTAGGAACCTTTCGTCACATAACTAGTAGGTATTTGAGGTCAGATTTGAACTCAGGAAGATGAGTTTTCCTAACTTCAGGCTCAGTACTATCCACAAGCAAGTTCCCTAAGTAGTATACTAAATATAAAATATTTTCCAAAATAAAAAAAAATTTTAACAAGAATTTACTAACCACCTATTAGAAATCTGTTAAACATTTAAAAAATATTGTCTTATTTGATTCTCACAAAATTATCTTCTTTTAATAAATAAGGAAACTGAGGCAGATAGCTGTTTGACTTACTCAGAATGACAAAGCTAGTGTCTAAGACCATATCTGAGTTCAGGACTTTTGACTCCAAGACCAGTGGAGTTCACTTTGTCACCTAAATGACAAATATTCCCTGTTTGCATGAATTGATAACACTTTATGCATAACAGACTAGCTAAAGTGCAATTCTTAAACTGTATGTATGATACCTGCTGCCATTAGAAGCCGATAAAAGGAGCTATAATAACTCTGGGGTTGTCTCTTATTCTCTTTATAGAAAGTCATCACATGGTGCCTCCATGGTCATAGATGGACATGCACTGGCTAGCATTAATGGTTTTCTAGTACCTTGTGGAGGATCGTTTTCATAGTTCTAATTTCTGCAGTTGTTGTGACAATAAGGTGCTTTCCAGGGAATAACATTTGAGTGTTTGAGTTTCATTTCCTTGTTTCTTGATTTGTGATATTCTTGCCATCCTTTATCAGCTATCTAGGTCCAGTGGCAAGATAGTGACCAAGATAACTGAAGATGACCCTGGATGTAGTGGGAGACCTTGATCTTTTTAAGCAAAGGTCTTTAAAAGATCTCAATTTGACTAAGGCAACATTCAGAGATTAAGACTAGATAAGATTTAATGAGTTAGAAAAAATTGTAAGTAAATTCATATGGAGAAATAAAAAGTCAAGAATTGCCAGGAACTTAATGAAAAAAAAAGTGCAAAAGAAGGTGGCTTAGCCCTACCTGATCTAAAATTATATTATAAAGCATCAGTCATCAAAACTGTTTAGTATTGGCTAAGAAATAGAGTGGTGGGCCAGTGGAATAGACTAGGTGTAAAAGCAGGAGATGATTATAGTAATCTGCTGTTTGATAAACCCAAAGAATCCAGCCATTGGGATAAAAACTCCCTCTTTGATAAAAACTTCTGGGATAATTGTAAGTTAGTATGGAAGAAACTTAGATTAGACCAACACCTAATACCCTTTACCAAGATAAGATCCAAATGGTTACAGGACTTAGACTTAAAAAACAATACTATAAGCAAATTAGAAGATCAAGAACTAGTCTACCTGTCAGATCTATGGAAAGGGGAGCAGTTTATGACTAAGGACGAGTTGGAGAACATCACCAAAAACCAATCAGATGATTTTGATTACATTAAATTAAAAAGCTTTTGCACAGATAAAACCACAAAAGAAATGTAATAAATTGGGAAACAATCTTTACAACTAATGATTCTGACAAAGGACTCATTTCTAAAATATACAGAGAACTGAGTCATATTTTTAAAACAAAAAGCCATTCCCCAATTGACAAATGGTCAAAGGATATGCAAAGGCAATTTACAGATGAGGAGATCAAAGCAATTCATCGCCATATAAAAATTGCTCTAAATCATTAATTATTAGAGAAATACAAATTAAAGCTTCTCTGAGGTACCACCTCACACCTCTCAGATTGGCCAATATGATCAGAAAGGATAATAATCATTGTTGGAAGGGTTCTGGGAAATCTGGGACACTATTACACTGTTGGTGGAGCTGTGAACTCATCCAACCCTTCTGGAGAGCTATTTGGAACAATGCCCAAAGGGCAACAATAATATAAATTTATAAAATGTGCATACCCTTTGACCCAGCAATACCACTACTGGGTCTATATCCTGAAGAGATGATGAAAAAGGGAAAAAACATTACTTGTACAAAAATATTTATAGCAGCCCTGTTTGTGGTGGCAAAGAATTGGAAATCAAGTAAATGTCCTTCAATTGGGGAATGGCTTAGCAAACTGTGGTATATGTATTGTCATGGAACACTATTGTTCTATTAGAAACCAGGAAGGACAGGATTTCAGGGAAACCTGGAGGGATTTGCACGAACTGATGCTGAGTGAGATGAGCAGAACCAGAAAAACACTGTACACCCAAACAGCAACATGGGAGTGATGTTCAACTTTGAAGGACTTACTCATTCCATCAGTGCAACAATCAGGAGCAATTTTGGGCTGTCTGCAAAGGAGAGTGCCATCTGTATCCAGATAAGGAGCTGTGGAGTTTGAACAAAGTTCAAGGACTATCCCATGCAATTTAGAAAAACACAGATATCTTATTGTCTGATCTCTAAGAATATGATTTCTCTCTCATCACACCCAATTTGGATCAAGTGCAACATGGAAACAAAGACTGACAGACTGCTTTCCGTGGGGGAGTAGGGGGAGGGAAGTAAGATTGGGGGGGAAAATTGTAAAACTCAAATAATATCTTTAATAAAAATTAATTTAAAAAAAGATTAGATAAGAAATAAGGCAAAGAATGACCTCTGTTACCTAATAAAAAAAATTATTCTGGGATGAGTAGACTCTTAAGGCTTCTGTCCAATTGCTATTTACATTCACTCTGAGCCAATCAGGATCCAAACAGTGACCGGTGGCCCTTGATCTGGGCCAAAGTAATTTGGGTTTAAGGCATAACCCTTAAGAAAGATATTTCAAGAATAGAGGACAAACAATATCAACTATCTGTTCTCTTCTCCAGACAACGGAGGCAAAAAGGGTTGGTTTAATTAAACAAGGTTCATGTATGCTGCTAGAATGCTGACTGGTAGAAGTCTCAAACTCTTAGCATTTAATTTTGACTAGCTCTCTGGGTATCACCTTCCCTCCATCCTTTGATATCACTAGAGTTTTAGGGTCATATGGTTTTTGAGACAGAACATCTGCATCCACATTATTTTTTTTCTGACTGGTAGAATATTTTGAATTTAGTTAATGTTGCCACTCATCCCTAATAAGCCACAGCTAACTTGGCACTGCTCAAAATATAATCAGCAGATTGTTGTTATCATACTTGAAATTTAGCTTCATACTTCTGGTCTTTGAATTTTTTGGTGACATGTCACTTCAAGAGCTCCATTTTATATGTAGGATTGTGAGTTTCTTAGTCTTCTGTCCCTCAGCCTTCTACTGTCAAAAGCAACCAGTTTTTGATGGTCATCACTATTCAAGAGAAGAATCTTGGTTACAAGGCTTAGGACGCTAATCTTTTTAAGCCACCATCTGTATATATCTGTATATAAATCTTGTTTAAATTTATGTAGGTCAAAAATGTTTCATATGTGCGGCAATTTATAAAATCTTCACATTTATCTGTAATTTGTTAACCTGTGTGAGAAATATGACCTCAGATTCAATATTCCTCCCATGCAAAGTATAGGTATTATTATTGTTTCTTAATTCAAGGATCACCAAATCACAAGTTTAGGAATTTATGAGCCTTTAATGACTTCCTAAATTTGATTTGCTCTAATTTGTGGATATATCCACAAATAAGATCATTCAGTTTATCAATAGCAGCATAATTCTTTCCAAATTGGTGAGAATAATCCCCAGATCCTAGAAAGGTTCTTGAATTTTATAGATTCCTTGGACATAGCCGATAAAGGAGAGCTTCCATTTTCTCTGGATCAGTGTGTCCTCCTTGCTGAGATACTATATGATCTATATATTCAGCAAAGGTTTGACAAAATTGCCAATCATCAATAAATAGCTTGAAACCAACCTTCTCTAGTTCAGTGGTCTCCAAAGTAAAGTGCAGCACATAAGCCCAGAAAATCAATTATCTTACCCCAAAGGGTAGTATGATTAAATAAATGGAGTATAGAAATACAGGTCACATCCTGTCCTTTATGATAGCCAATTTGGAAATTTGTCTTCAATATCTACTTTTATCTCCCAATACTTTCTAACATGTTTTCATTATGCAAACTCTGATCTCCTTTCTCTGAGCCAGGTATTGACTCTTCAGGGCAGTTATAAATTAAACTAACAGTACCCAACAGCTGCTCATATGTCATTGAGAAAACTCTGCATCCTCCCCTTGCCCCATCTGGTAGTCAGGGCAGTCACCCCTCACAAAATCTCAAAGACAGGCTCTATGTTTATGAGACAGTGACCAATGAGTAAAAACCTCATCTTTCTCCCCCTTTTTTGGGGTGGGATAGTGAGTCACACAGGGTAAGCAGGTATGGATGATCTGGATCTCATTATATTATCTTTGCCCTCAAATCCACCCATCTTCCAAACTTCCTTCTAACTGTCAGGCTCATCCAGTTTGTCATCCAGGTTCCCTCAGCTTCAAGATAGAATAAGAAATATTAATAAAGTGCTTTACAAATCTTAAAGCTCCAAATAAATGGTGGCTAGCTAATAATCTTGGTCTCATCTTTGATTCCTCATTTCCCCTAAAATAACAATATCCATCTAAAAATAACAATAGCTATCATGTATTAATGTCTTTGTCACAACAATTCTATGGGCAGGTGTATTATTATCTTATTTTACAGATGAGGGAATTGAGACTGAGAGAGGCTAAATGTCACACATTTATTAAGTGCTTGAGGTAGGATTTGAACTCACTTTCCTGCTTCTAAGTGTAGTGCTCTATTCACTTGCCACTTAGCTTCCTTTACAATTCAAATAAATTACTAAATATTTTCCATTCTTTTTTCATATCTGGTCTCTTCACTCACACAGTCACCATTTAAGTTCAGGCTGTCATTAGTTCTTGCCTAAATTACTGCAATATCTCCCTAATTGTTTTCCCAGTTACAAATCTCTCTTCTAATTTATTCTTTATACAGCTTGCCAACATAATTTTTAATAAAGCCTAGGTTTTGCCACATCATTTCTCAATAAACTCTTCTGGCTCCCTATTGACCCTAGGATCAAAAATTATTTCATCTTTATGTCACCCTTTAAAAATTTCTATTTTTGTGTTTTGATTTACAATGTACATATTTATTAGTAAAGTTGTTCACTTAAATAATTTATAAATTAATAAATTTACACATTCAGAATGCTCAAATTTATTTTCTTTCTTTCTTTCTTTCTTACTGATAAAGACTGTGAACAAGTAAGTTTGGATCTGACCATTGTAATTGATCTAATACTTTTGTCAGTCTCTTCTCATGCTTCTTATTCTTTTTTTCTCATGATTTTCCAGTATTTTTCTAAAACATTGAGGAAGAGTCAGAGTCCAGATGGCAAAGTGAAATGGCATGTTTGACAAGCATACCTCAAAACTTCTATAAAATGATAACAGAATTCTGGTGGGAAATATAAAAAAAGTCACGGTGAATCATTTTCTAGCCTTGACATATTAGGGAGACAGAAAGAGAGGTCTGCAGACATTTGGACTTTCAGGCTGTCTGAGAGTATGGTAAGGTGGAAAGGAACCAGGTAATAGTTTCAGCAGACAGAGTAGTGGGGAGCAACAGTGGAGGTATCAGTGCCACCAAGGCCCAGGGATTATAAAGGAACTGAACAAGATCCTAGGTGACCCTTGTTCTGACACTGAGCACAAGATCAAGTACCATTTGGCAACTCTCTTTCACCCAGTTCTGAATCACAGCTCCAGGGAGGAGAGGAGCAGTTGCCATATAAAGGGATCAGAGACCCTCTAAGAGACTTTCTCAGAAGCAAAAATACAGAACAGGAGGTCAGTGACCAGACCTCTTTTAGGAGGCTCCCAGATTGAACTGTGAAAACAGAAGGACATGCTAGATAAAAACCCAGATCAGTTGCCCACCTCCTTCCCCAACAAGATGAGCAGAGTCTAAATTTGACATAAAGTGCAAACAAAAAGAGAACCTAACCATAAGAAGTTACTATGTAGGAAAGCTCAAGACACAAACACAGAAGATGACAATGACTTGAAAACAAGTCCAAACAAAGCCACAAAGAAAACTACACATTGGTCACAAGCCCAACAAGAATTTGTAGAAAAGCTAAATAAATAGATTAAAAAAAATAGAGCAAAAAGAAGCAGAGCCAAGATGGTGGAGTGGAGGCAGGTGTACTCACAAGCTCTCCCCCAAACCATTCCAAATATCTTTAAATGATGTCTATAGCCAAATTCAAGAGTGGCAAAACCCACAAAAAAGATTGAATGAAACAATTTTTCAGTCCAAGACAACTTGGAAGATCCATGGAAAAGGTTGAAGCAAACTGGCTCCAGTCTTCCAAGAAGAGCCTGCTGGGGGTCCCTGGAAGTGGTGGTGGTTTCCAGACATCTCTGTCTAGGTATTGTCAAGGACAATTGGGAAGCTCAGCAGGAAAATCAGAGTGAGAAGGGAGCCTAGTCCAGCAAAGGCCTCAGCACAGACCTGGCCCCAGGGGACAGGAGCAGGCCTGAGAAGCCACTTGGCAGGGAACCACTCAGCAGCTGCTCCCTGGGTGCTCATTCTATGGTTGAGAAGGGTCAGGAGAGATTGCAAAAGTCTTTTTGCTTTCTCTGAGGCAAGACTCTGTTGCTTTTCCCATACTCAGATCTAGGTCTCAGTCTGGGGCCCCAGTCTCAGGAAAAGGACCTTTACTGCCATAGTGGAGCAGGGACTTTCCTCTCAGCTCCAGGGCCAAGAAGAGTGCTTGTGGTCATCCACAGACTAGAGTACAGGCCAGGAAAGCAGTCAGAGCCACCCATAAGACCTTGGAGGAATTGAGGTCCCTGAGGGTGTCCCTGAAGACAACTGTAAAAATCCTTGGAAACTTTGAACAGTGTATCCTCCACCATGGGAGCAGAGCCAAGAAAAAAAGCTAATGTCTCTGCAAGACATCAAGAAACAATAAAACCAAGTAAAAAGATTGAAAAAAAATAAGAAAATGTTAAATATCTCATAGGCTAAACAACTGACCTGGAAATTAGAATGGGGAGAGATGATCTAAGATTTATTGAACAATCTGAAAATTATGATCAAAAGAAGAGAGCCTAGATATCTCATAATTTCAAGAAATTATAAAGAAAGGGTACTTAGGTGTTACAGTGGATAGAGGAACAGGCCCTGGAGTCAGGAGGACCTGAATTCAAATCTGCTCTCAGACACTTAATAATTACCTAGCTGTGTGACCTTGAGCAAATCACTTAATCCTATTGCCTTGCAAAAATAAAATAAAATTTAAAAAAAGAAATTATAGAGAAAAACTTGCCCAAATATCTTAGAACCCAAGGGCAAAGTAGGAATTGAAAGAATCCACTAGTTATCTACTGAAATAAATTCCAAAATGAAAACTCTTAGTAATATTTTAGCCAAAATCTATCATTTCCAGGTCAAGGAGAAAATATTGCAAATGACTAGTGGACTAAATGACTAAAATATGTGGAACTGGGGCAGCTAGATGGCACGGTAGATAGAGTACTAACCCTGGAGTCAGGAGGACCTGAGTTCAAATCCAGTCTCAGATACAACCATAATACTTAACTGTGTGACTGTAGGCAAATCACTTAACCCCATGCCTTACCAAAAAAAAAAAAAAATGTGGAGCCATAGTCAGAATTGTACAAAATTTAACAATATATAATATAAAAAAAATGCTTGGAATATAATTTTTTGAGAGGCAAAGTAACTAGGATTGTAGCCAATAATATAAACTGAGTATGATCCTATGGGGAAAAAAATGAAAATTTAATGAAATAGAGGAATAGATGAAAAGACAAGTATAGAAAATTGTCATTCAAAGATAAGATTCAAGGGGTGGCTAGGTGGCACAGTGGATAAAGCACCAGCCCTGGAGTCAGGAGTACCTGGGTTCAAATCTGGTCTCAGACACTTAATAATTACCTAGCTGTGTGGCCTTGGGCAAGCCACTTAACCCCATTTGCCTTGCAAAAACCTAATCCCCCCCCCAAAAAAAAAACAAAGATAAGATTCAAGAAAAAGATAAAAGTAAACATGAATGAGGGATCATTATAAGGTTAAATATTTACATTTCCATATGGGAAAATGATGTATGTAATCCCTAAGAACATTATCTTCATTAAGGCAGTTAGAAGGAGTCTATTTAGACAGAGAAGATGCTGTCCTTTGTTCTTGAAGAAAACCATATCAGGAAGGTGATACCATGCAAAGCAAGTGAATTGGATTTGAGTGAAGGGGTATTGTGCTAAGTCACTAGCCTCACTTTCTCCTCCAGAGTCTTCTGGTTCCAGTGGCAAGATATGAATCAGGATGACTGGAGATGACTCTGTATTTAGGCAGAGAACGTGACTGTGAGCCTATTATATAAGAATGATGTCAAAAGAAAGATGGAAGGGTGAGAAAGAGGGTTGCACTGGGAGAAGGGAAAAGAGAGAGGAAGAATAGGGGAAGTTATTTTGCATAAAAGAGGTATACAAGAAAGAACTTTTATAATGGAAGGGAAATTGGTGGAGTAAGGAAGCACTTGAACTTCACTCTTATCTGAAATGGTTCAAGGAGGGAAGAGTACATATATACACACAGAGTTGGGTTTAAAAATTAATCTTACCCAGACAAGAGCAGATCCTGTCTTAGGCGCTTTCTCATAAATCTTTGAAACCAAGGACTTTAACTAAATTTTCGAGAGACAGAACCCACAGAGGGACCCAGTGAGGCAGTTCTCCTACTCAAGGTAACCTGGAAAAGAGCAGAAAGACTCTGCTCCCCAGGGTCGGAGGGGCAGCCCACCAGAGGGGTGGCCTGCCAGAGTGAAAGAACTTTAGCCTCCCGGAGGCAGCCCCAGGTCTCTGGGAGCCAGGGCTCAGAGCAGCAGGGGAGTTTCCTGAGCTATGCCCTGGGGAGCACTAGGCACAAATTGGGGGAACAGCCAGGGGTCCTCTGCCAGAGCAAGCACTTGAAACCCAGCCCTCAGGGCACAGAGAGAAAAGTGGCCACTGCATTCCAGATCCAGGAAACATAAGCAGGTGGAGCCTGTAAGCAGGAGCCCCCAGGGCATGAGCCCATTGAGCTGAGGGAGGGGAGTGAAGAGAGACTGCAGAGCTCTGTCCTCTGCCCCTGGAACAGGACTCTGGGGCTCTGACCACATTCAGATCCTGGTCGCAGTCTACGCCCTCCCATAGAACAGCAGGCCCCCCTCCCCACCTCAGCCCTGTAGCAGAGGGGGGCGCATATGGTCATTCACAGACCAGGAAGGAGGACAGAGCCTCGCACACACTGAGACCCTTGTGGGAGTGTCCTAAAAGCTCAGGAAGCACCCCCAAAACAGCCTTAGGCTGGAAAAATGAGCAAGCAGAGAAAAAAGAGGAACACCATTGAGAAATATTTTGCCTATGATCCCAAGAAAGATCAATATACTCTGTCTGAAGATGAGGAAGCACAAGCTCCTGCATCTAAAGACTCCAAGAAAAACAGAAATTGGGCTCAGGCTATGACAGAGCTCAAAAAAGACTCTGAAAATCAAATGAGGGAGTTAGAAGAAAAACTGGGAAAAGAAATGAGAGAGATGCAGGAAAAACATGAAAATGAAGTCAGCAGCTTAGTCAAGGAAATCCAAAAAATTGCTGAAGAAAATAGCATGCTAAAAGCCAGCTTAGGTCAAATATATAAAACAGTTCAAAAACTTATGGAGGAGAAGAATGCTTTAAAAAGCAAAATTGGCCAGATGGAAAAAAGAGATAAGAAAACTCTCTGAGGAAAACAAATCCTTCAGACAAAGAATAAAACTCAGGGAGATTGATGAATTTACGAGAAATCAGGACTCATTACTTCAAAACCAAAAAATGAAAAATTAGAAGAAAATGAAACATCTCATTGAAAAAAAACAACTGATATGGAAAACAGACTTAGGAAAGATAATTTAAAAATTATTGGAATACCTGAAAGTCATGATCAGGAAAAGAGCCTTGACATCATTTTCAAAGAATTACTACAGGAAAATTGCTCTGATATTCTAGAAGCAGAGGGCAAAATAGAAATGGAGAGAATCCACCAATCCCCCTGAGAAAGAGATCCCAAAAAACCAATCCCTAGGAATATTATAGCCAAGTTCCAGAACTCCCAAGTCAAAGAGAAAATATTACAAGCAGCCAGAAGGACAAAATTCAAATATCATGGAGCTGCAGTCAGGATCACACAGGACTTAGCAGCAACTACATCAAGGGCTTATAGGGCTTGGAATATAATATTCCAGAAAGCAAAAGAGCTTGGAATGCAACTGAAAATCAACTACCCAGAAAAAATGAATGTCCTCTTCCAGGGAAAAAGATGGACTTTCAATGAACCAGGGGAATTTCAAATGTTCCTGTTAGAATGGCCAGAGCTGAACAGAAGGTTTGATCTTCAGATACAGGATTCAGGTGCAGCATAGAGATTGGAGGAGAAGGGGAAAATATGAAGGACTTAATGATGATGAACTGCATGTATTCCTGCATAGAAAAATGACACTGATAATACTCATATGAACCTTCTCAGTTAATAGAGCAGGTAGAAGGAACTTTTATAGTTAAAGTACAGGAGAAACCTGAATTTGAAGATAAAATATGGTGTAAAAATGGGGTCAATAGAAAAAAAGGGAAATGTAATGGGAGGAAAGTAAAAGGAGAGGGGGAATAGGCCAAGGTATTTCATATAATAAGATTTTTCTTTATTGCACTGAGGTATTGCAATTATATGGAAGGGGGGAAGACAAGGGGGAATGAGGGAATCTTCGCTCTCATCAGAGGTGAATAGGAGAGGAAGCAGCATACATATTCAATGGGGTATAGACATCTGGAGTAAGTGTGTGGGGGGGGACAGGGGGAAGGGGGCAATGTGAGTGATGGAGGAGAGGATGGACCATGGGGGGAGAGTGGTCAGATATAACACATTTTCTTTTTTACTTCCTGCAAGGGGCTGGGATTGGAAGGCCTGTCCAGGACCATAGGGCTGAGTGCATGCTGGGCCTAAGGGGTGGTAGGGGGGGCTAGGGGCCTCTTGGCTCCAGGGCCGGGGATCTGTCTGCTGTGCCACTCAGCTACCCTACAGCAGAGTCAGAGTGAAAGGAGAGAGAAAATATAGTATATGGTAGTAGAGAAATATGAAAGGAGGGAGTTGTGATCAGCAATGGCAATGGTGGAAAAATATGGAAGTAACTTTTGTGATGGACTTATCATAAAGAATGTGATCCACCTGCAACAGAGTTGTTGGTGTTGGAACAAAGATTCAAGCACATTTTTTATTATTATTATTATTTTGGGAGGGGTGCAGGGCAAATGGGGCTGGGTGGCCTTCCTGGGGCTGCATAGCAGGGTGATTGTTGGGTGTCTGAGGCCGGATTTGGACACCGGTGCTCCTGGCTCAAGGACCAGTGCTCTATCCGCCACCCAGCCACCCCTACTATTATTACTATTTTATTTTATTTTGGGTCTTTTTTTCCCTTTTTTTTTGGTTTTTGCAGGGCAGTGGGGTTGGGGTGGCTTGCATGTTGGGTGTATGGGGCCAGATATCGGCTCAGGTGCTCCTGGCTCCAGGGCTGGTGCTGTGTCCATTGCGCTACCTGGCCTTACCTACAATTATTACTATTTCTTTTAATTTTTTTTCTCTCCCCTTTACTTTATCGCTCAAGTGACTCCATATTTTTGGGGGGAGGGGTATTTTGTTTACTCTTAAACAACAATATTTTATTAATGTATAAAAAACATTATTTGTAAAAAAAAAATGCATACCCTTTGATCCAGCATGCCACTCCTTGGTCTATACCCTGAAGAGATGATGAAAAAGGATAAAACATCACTTGTACAAAAATATTCATAACAGCCCTGTTTGTGGTGGCAAAGAATTTGAAATAAAGTAAATGTCCTTTAACTGGGGAATGGCTTAGCAAACTGTGGTATATGTATGTCATGGAACGCTATTGTTCTATTAGAAACCAGTAGGGACAGGATTTCAGGGAAGCCTGGAGGGATTTGCGTGAACTTATGCTGAGTGAGATGAGCAGAACCAGAAAAACACTGTACACCCAAACAGCAATATGGGGGTGATGATCAACCTTGATGGACTTGCTCATTCCATCAGTGCAACAATCAGAGACAATTTGGGGCTCTCTGCAATGGAGAATGCCATCTGTATCTAGAGAAAGAACTGCGGAGTTTGAAGAAAGACCAAGGACTATTACCTTAAATTTAGAAAAAAAAACCCTGATATCTTATTGTCTGATCTTGCTATCTCTTATATTTTATGTTTCTTCCTTAAGGATATCATTTCTCTCTCATCACACTCAATTTGGATCAATGTTTACCATGGAAACAATGTAAAGACTGACAAACTGCCTTCCTTGGGGGGTGGGGGGGTGGGGAGGGAAGCAAGGTTAGGGGTAAAAATTGTAAAACTCAAAATAAATAAAATCTTTAATAAGAAAAAATTAATCTTACTCATCATGGAAGTAGGGAGGAATGGAAAAAGAGTAATATATGACAGGGCAGACTAAGAGAAGCATCAGTCAGAAGCAAAATAAGTTTGAGAGGAGGGAATAGTGTTTTAAAAAAGGACAAATAGAAGAGAATTGAATGGAGGAAAATACACAACTAGCAATCATAACTATGAATGTGAATAGGATGTACTCACCCATAAAATGGAAGACGATAGAAGAATGGAATAGAAACCAGAATCCAGTGATGTGTTGGTTAAAAGAAACATTCTTAAAACAGAAAGGGTTAAAATAAGGGACTGGAACAAAATCTATTATACTTCAACTGAAGTAAAAAAGGCAGGAATAACAATCATATTCTTAGGAAAAGCATAAGTAAAAATAGACTTAAAAATATTCAGGAAAAACTACATTTCTCAAAGGTATCATGAATGATGATTTAATTTCAATATTGAGCATGGCATATTGCATATGCACTAAATGGCACAGCTTCCAAACTAGTGAAGGAAAAGCTAAATGAATTATAGGAGAAAATAGAGATATAGGGGATGTTCAAGGAGCATTAGTACATTTGCAAGGCTACTCATCCTCCTTTGGTGTCTACTCAACTCTCACCTGTGGCTTCAAGAAGCTATTATAAGTGTAGTGGCCACACTGTAGATGGACCAGAGTAAGTTGAGTGTAACCAGCAGATCTCAAACCTATTGGTAAGTTGAATGTCTACTTCAAGCATGTGAAGACTTCTCTTGGTGAAAAGGGCAGATGAGAACAATCTGTTTCAGTGGCTATAAAAAAAGTTGCTGAAGAGGATGTTGTGGAGTTCTTAGAGCTTGGTGAGATAGCAAAGACATCAAAGTCATATATTGCATCTTGGGCCATCAAGAGTGCTCTTGACTTTTATCTTGCCGCTGTACTCAGATGATTCTGGAAGAGAGTGAGACTGATAAATTTGTGCAACTGTCTCATTTAAATCCAATTTGTGTATGAATCAAGACATCTCCCTTTGATGCCATAGATCCTCTTTGAAAATGAAGACCAAACAAAAGAGGAGGAAAACTCCTATTAAAGGACTACAGTTTAATCCTCTCAGACCTAGATAAATCTATAAAATAAATAAGGAAAAAGTTAAAGACATGAGTAGAATTTTAGAAAAGTTAGACATAACAGACCTCAAGAGAAAATTGAAAAGAATTCCTTTTTCTCAGCTGTGCATAGCACCTTCACAAAAACTAACCATTTATAAGGGCATTAAAGACCTTACAAACAAATGCAGAAAAGCAGAAATATTAAATTTTTTTATAAAGATTTTATTTATTTTGAGTTTTACAATTTTTCCCCCATTCTTACTTCCCTCCCCCCATCCCCCACAGAAGGCATTCTCTTAGTCTTTACATTGCTTCCATGGTATACATTGATCTCAGTTGAATGTGATGAGAGAGAAATAATATCTTTAAGGAAGAAAAATAAAGTATAAGAGATAGCAAAATTACTTAAAAAGATAAGGGTTTTTTCAGAAATATTAAATTAAAATTTTTTAGATCATAATGAAATAAGAATTTCATTCAACTATCCATCTCAAAGAGAGCAAGCTGATGATTTCTGAATACAGACTGAAGTATGTTTTTTTCACTTGATTTTTCTTGAGGTTTCTCTTTTGGGGGGGGCGATTATATTTACTTTTACAATGTGACTATTGTGGTTATGTTTTTCATGACTACATTTATTTTGTTCGTTTTTTGCAAGGCAATGGGGTTAAGTGACTTGCCCAAAACCACACAGCTAGGTAATTATTATCTGAGGTTGGATTTGAAATCAGGTCATCCTGATCCAGGGCCAGTGCTCTATCCACTGCACCACCTAGCCACCCCTCGTGACTACATATTTTTTTCTTTTCTTTTCTTTTTTTTAAATTAAAGCTTTTATTTATTTTGAGTTTTACAATTTTCCCCCCATCTTACTTCCCTCCCCCCACCCCCCACAGAAGGCAATTTGTCAGTCTTTACATTGTTTCCATTGTATACATTGATACAAATTGAGTGTGATGAGAGAGAAATCATATCCTTAAGGAAGAAACATGAAGTATAAGAGATAGCAAGATCAGACAATAAGATATCATTTTTTTTCCAAATTTAGGGTAATAATCCTTGGTCTTTGTTCAAACTCCACAGTTGTTTCTCTGGATACAGATGGTATTCTCCATTGCAGAGAGCCTCAAATTGTCCCTGATTGTTGCAGTGATGGAATGAGCAAGTCCATCAAGGTTGATCATCGTCCCATGTTGCTGTTAGGATGCACAGTGTTTTTGTGGTTCTGCTCATCTCACTCAGCATCAGTTCATGCAAATCCCTCCAGGTTTCCCTGAATTCCCATCCCTCCTGGTTTCTAATAGAACAATAGTGTTCCATGATACACACACACACACACACACACACACACACACACACACACACACACACACACAAACACAAACACAGACAGTTTGCTAAACCATTCCCCAATTGAAGGACATTTACTTGATTTCCAATTCTTTACCACCACAAACAGGGCTGCCATGAATATTTTTGTACAAGTGATATTTTTACCCGTTTTCATCATCTCTTCAGGGTATAGACCCAGTAGTGGTATTGCTGGGTCAAAGGGTGTACACATTTTTGTTGCCCTTTGGGTGTAGTTCCAAATTTCTCTCCAGAAAGTCTGGATAAGTTCACAACTCCACCAACAATGTAATAGTGTCACAGATTTCCCACAACCCTTCCAACAATGATCATTATCCTTTCTGGTCATATTGACCAGTCTGAGAGGTATGAGGTGGTACCTCAGAGAAACTTTAATTGCATTTCTTTAATAAGTAATGATTTAGAGCAATTTTTCATATGACTATGGATTGCTTTGATCTCATCTGTAAATTGCCTTTGCATATCCTTTGACCATTTGTCAACTGGGGAATGGCTTTTATTTTTTAAATATGACTCAGTTCTCTGTATATTTTAGAAAAGAGTCTTTTGGCAGAAACATTAGTTGTAAAGATTGTTTCCCAGTTTACTACATTTCTTTTGATCTTGGTTACAGTGGTTTTTGTCTGACTACATATTTTTAAGTAAAACCAAGTAACTTACTTTCTCTTTTTTTTTAAAATTTATTTTTAGGGGGTTTTTGTAAGGCAATGGGGTTAAGTGGTTTGCCTAAGCCGCCTTTAGTAACTTGCTTTCTCAATGGGGGAGTGGTGTGGGAGGAAGGGAGAGAAATTGGAACTCAAGGTTTTGAAAGTGAATGTTTGTTTGTTTTTGCAAGTAATTGGGGAAAAAAAATAAAATTATTAAAAAAAAAGAATTTCATCCAGTAAAATTATATTCAATCAAGAGATTAAAATTTAATTGGGGGGCGGCTAGGTGGTGCAGTGGATAAAGCACCGGCCTTGGAGTCAGGAGTACCTGGGTTCAAATCTGGCCTCAGACACTTAATAATTATCTAGCTGTGTGGCCTTGGGCAAGTCACTTAACCCCATTTGCCTTGCAAAAACCTAAAAAAAAATTTAATTGGAAATAAATCCTAAGGAATAAATAGGTCAAAAAATGAATCGTAGAAACAATAATTTCATCAGAGATAATGACAATAGACAACATATCAAGTTTGTAGGATGCAGCCAAAGCAGTACTTAAGAAATATTTTATATCTTTAAATGTTTACCCCAATTAAAGAGACAAAGAACAGATCAATGAAATGGGCATGCAGCTAAAAAAAGAAAAGTCTTAAAATTACAAATTAAAAATCCCCATTTAAATACCATGGAAATCCTAAAATCAAAGGAGAGATGAATAAAAATGAACATAATAAAAACAGGGGCAGCTAGCTAGATGACACAATGGATAGAGCACTGACCCTAGAGTCAGGAGGACCTGTGTTTAGATCTCTGACCTCAGACACTTAATAATTACCTTACTGTGTGACTTTGGGCAAGTCACTTAACCCCATTGCCTTGCCAAAAAAAAAAGTAATAAAAACAAAAACCATTGGATTGGTTTTTAAAATTTGGAGCTGGTTTTATGAAGGAAAAATAGCCAAATGAAAGGAATAAATATACAACCAATGATGATGAAATGAAAGCAAATATTAAGAAGCATTTTGCCCAATTTTATGCCAATAAAACTGACAATTAAAATGAAATAGACAAATATTTACAAGAATATCAGTTGAAGGAGCTGTGAAATGATTCAACCATTCTGTAAAGCAATTTGGGACTATGTCCAAAGGGCTATAAAACCAGGATTATGATAAAACACTGTTGTGCTATAATAAATGATGAAGGAGGGGTGGCTAAGTGGAGCAGTGGATAGAGCACTGATCCTGGAGTCAGGAGTACCTGAGTTCAAATCCGGCCTCAAGCACTTAATAATTACCTAGCTGTGTGGCCTTGGGCAAGCCACTTAACCCCATTACCTTGGAAAAAACCTGAAAAGAAAAAAAGAAAAAAGAAATGATGAAGGGAATGGTGTCAGAAAAACCTGGAAAGATATCTATATCTATATATCTATATCTATATCTATATCTATCTATATCTATATCTATATCCATATCCATATCCATATCCATATCGATATCTATATGAACTGATGCAAAGTGAAATGAACAGAATTAGAAAAACATTTTACACAGTAAGCAATATTTTAAGGAAAATCAACTGTGAAAGATTTAACTATTCTGATCATTATAATCATCTATGACTATTCTAAAGGAATTATGATCAGACAGAATGCTGATGGATTTTTGACTACAGATTGAAACTTAATTTTTTTCTTTTTTTCCCCCACAACATGACTAATATGGGAGAATGTTTTGCATGACTTCATCTGCATAATGGTTATATACTTTTTACCTTTACAATAGGTGGGAGAAGAAAAATAAAGGAAAGGAGAGAATTTTGATCTGAAAATAAAAAAAAACTGAAAATAATAAAAATCCAAAACATGAGGACACCTAGTTACTCTAACATGTCTAGATAATTCATATATCCAACTACTTTCTCAATTAAGGATTATAAAGTGGTGGGTACCCTTGAGATAATCTCAAGTATTTACTCAAATAAAATCCAGTTCAAGATGAAAGTTATATTCTAATTTTCTTCTACTATTTGGAATCTTATAGTAACTACTTGGATAAATCTAAGACTGAAATCACCTGAAGAGACAATCCAGAACATCTTGAATTCTTGACACTGTGTTCTGATTCATATTAATTTTCTTTTTTTTCTTTTTGGCAAGGCAATGGGGTCAAGTGGCTTGGCCAAGGCCACACAGCTAGGTAATTATTAAGTGTCTGAGGTCATATTTGAACTCAGGTCCTCCTGACTCCAGGGCTGGTGCTTTATCCACTGCACCACCTAGCCACCCCTCATTAATTTTCAATCATAGTGTGACAATTCACAGTCTTGATATCTCTCTGGATTTTCTTCTCTATTGGCATTATGCTGTATGTATGGTAGAGGCAGCATCTGTTCTGAGCTGAAGATACAAAGAAAGGCAAAAAATGAGCTCCTTCATTCAAGAAATTTACAGTCTAAGGGGAGTGGTTGTGGAAGAGACATTATGAAAACAAATATGTGCAAACAAGTTTTATACAAGATAAATTGGAAATAATCAGTGGAGGGAAAACACTAGAATTAAAGGGAATTGGGAAAGCCTTCCCTTAGAAGATGTGGTTTTAGCTGGAATTTGAAGGAAATATGGAAGACATATGGTGAAGATGGGGAAGCAGAACATTCCAAGCATGGGAGAGAATCAATGAAAATTGAGGGAGTTTTTCCTATCTTGTTCAAGGATAAGCAAGGAGGCCTGTGTCACTGACTGGGGAGGGTGGAGGGCTATTGATTAAAGTATAAGAATATTGGAAGGGTAGGGGCGGCTAGGTGGTGCAGTGGATAGAGCACCGGCCCTGGAGTCAGGAGTACCTGAGTTCAAATCCGACCTCTTGGGCAAGCCACTTAACCCCATTTGCCTTGCAAAAACAAAACAAAACAAAAAAGAATATTGGAAAGGTAGGATGGGGCCAGATTATTTAGAGATTTTAATATCAAACTATTCTGACAACTGAATGGAAGATGGATTCAAAAGTCTAATCTTGAGGCTGTGAGGGCTTGCACCAGGATGGTGTCAGTTTTAGAGATGAGAAGGGAGCATATAGGGAAGATGTTGTAGAGATAAAATCAATATACCTTAGCAATATATTAGATATGGGGGATGAGAGAATGAGGAGTTGAAGATTACTCCAAGGTTATGAGCTGGGGTGCCTGTGAGGATGTTGGTATCCTCAATAGAAATAGCGACAACTGGACTCTTATGTTGCCCTTAACTAATTCACTAGAAGAACCAGAATTTAAGAATACCGACAAGGACCAAGCTACATCGGCTGACACTGGGCATTTTTTTCAATTTGTAAGGTAAAGAAAATTGAAGTAGTAGGATGAAAAGTTTTATTATAGGCTGAATGACATGTCTAGTCCTTCTAGTTTTGAGATCTGCAAATACAGATAAAGCAATTTTCTTAGTTCATTCTCAATATGGTGCAATCAGTAAAATGTGTTCTGTGAAAATTACTCCTTGGGCGTATCCCATATCCCACTTATGCAATGAGAAAACGTCTTCTCTATCTGATCTTTTTTTTTAAAGTAATTCATGGTGGGGGGGGCAAGATGGTGGCAGGTGAACAGCCTTAGGAGCTCTGTCTCCAAAATATTACAAAAACCTTAAAATTATTACTCTAACTAAATTTTCGAGAGACAGAACCCACAGAAAGATCCAGTAAGGCAATTCTCCAGCCCAAGGTAACCTGGAAAATAATGGAAAGGCTCTGTTCTGTGGGGTTGGAGGGGTTGGCAGCGTGTTGGAGCAAAGAAGCTTTAGCCTTCTGGGAACATCCCCAGGGTGTCAGGTCCCTGGCAGCAGAAGCAGTTTCCTAATATGACCTGTCTCCTCGGGGAGCACCAAGAACAACTTGGAAGATCAGCAGGGAGGCTTCTGTCATAGTGAGCACAAAGTCCAGGCCAGCATGGCCTTCCTCAGCACAGCCCAGATCTCAGGCCTGTAAAGCCACCCAGCGCTGCCAGGCAGTTATTCCCTGAGCATTCAGCCCATGGAAAGTAAGAGAAGGGAGGGAGACTGTTGAGGTCTGTCCTCTGTCCCTGGGACAGGACTCTGGGACTTCAGCCATATTCACACCCTAGTTGCAGTCTGGGGCCCCCAAAGAGCAGCGAGCCCCCCATAGCCCCAAGGCAGAGAGGTAAGATTGTGGCCATTCAGCAGACCAGAAGAGCAGTCAGAACTTCACATACTGAGGTCCTTGTGTGTGGGGGGGTGTCTCCATACTCAAAAGCTGAGGAAGCATCCCAAAACCGGGCACAGGTTGAGGAAATGAGGAACAGAAAAAAAAAAAAGGGACCTGACCATAGGCAATTACTCTGTTCCCATGGAGGACCAAAATACACAATCTGAAGATGAGAAAGTCTAAGCTTCTACATCTAAAGACTCCAAGAAATATAGAAGTTGGGATCAGGCTATGACAGAGCTCAAAATAGATTTTGAAAATCAATTAGGGGGTAGAAGAAAAATTGGGAAGAGAAATGAGAGAAATGCAGGAAAATCATGAAAATGAAGCCAGTAGCTTAGTCAAGGAGATCCAAAAAAATGCTGAAGAAAATATTCTTCAGCATTTTTTTGGATCTCCTTGACTAAGCTGCTGATTTCATTTTCATGTTTTTCCAGCTTAGGTCAGATGGATAAAACAGTTCACAAAGTTAATGAGAAGAAGAATGCTTTGAAAAGCAGAATTGGCCAGATGGAAAAGGAGATGAGAAATCTCTTTGAGGAAATCAAATCCTTCAAATGCAGAATGAAAAAAAAGGAAAAATGTAGAATGGAGCTTAAAGGAAGCTGATGACTTTGCAAGAAATCAAGACACAGTAATTCAACACCAAAAGAATAAAAATCTAGAAGAAAATGTGAAATATCTCATTGAAAAAAACAACTGATCTAGAAAAGAGATCTAAAGAGAACATTTAAAAATTATTGGGCTACCTGAAAGTCATGATCAGGAAAAGAGCCTTGACCTCATTTTTAAAGAATTTCTACAGGAAAATTGCCCTGATATTGTAGAAGTAGAATAGAAATATAGAGAGTCCACCAATCTCCTGCATAAAGAGATTCTCCCCCCCCCAAAAAAAAAACCCAGGAACATTATAGCCAAGTTCCAGAACTCCCAAGTCAAAGAGAAAATATTACAAACAGTCAGAAGGACAAAATTCAATTATCATGGAGCTACAGTCAGGATCACACAGGACTTAGCAGCAACTACATTAAGGGCTTGTAGGGCTTGGAATATAATATTCCAGAAGTCAAAAGAACTTGGAATGCAACTGAGAATCAACTACCCAGCAAAACTGAACATCCTCTTCCAATGGAAAAGATGGACTTTCAAAGGTGAAACAGGGGAATTTCAAATGTTCCTGTTGAAACGGCCAGAACTAGGGGCGGCTAGGTGGTGCAGTGAATAAAGCAGAAGCTTTGGAGTCAGGGGTACCTGGGTTCAAATCTGTGTGGCCTTGGGTAAGCCACTTAAGACCCATTGCCTTGAAAAATCTAAAAAGAAAAAAGAAAAGAAAAAAGAAACAGCCAGAACTGAACAAGAAGGGTAAATTATGAGAGACTTAATGATGATGATGAACTGTATGTATTCCTGCATGGAAAGATGATACTGATAATACTCATTTGAACCTTCTCATTCAATAGAGTAGGTAGAAGGAACCTTTATAGATGAGACATAGGAGAGAGCCGAATTTGAAGGTATAATATATTATAAAAATGGAGTCAATGGTAGAAAGGGAAATGTACTGGGAGTAAAAGAAAGGAGAGGTAGAATAGGCTAAGATATTTCATATAAAAGAGTCAAGAAATAGCTTTGGCAATGGTATGGAAGGGGGGGAAGGTGAGGGGGAATGAGGGCATCTTTATTCTGATCAGAAATGGCTCAGAGAGGAAACAGCATATACACTTAATGTGGAAAAATATGGAAGTAACTTCTATGATGGACTTATGATAAAGAATATGACAGAGCTGATGGTATTAGAACACAAACTGAAACACTTTTTTTCTTTTTCTTCCACTTTATTTCTCATGAGGTTTTATATTTTTGTGAGGGAGGGGGTATTATGTTTATTCTTACAAGAATATTTTAGTATTGTGCAAATAAATTAAAGAAAATTTTTAAAAATAAATAAATAAAAGATTAACAGACTGCTTTCTGTGGGGGTGGGGAGAAGGAAATGAGATTGGGAGAAAATTGTAAAGTTTAAAATAAATAAATAAATCTCCTTAAAAAATAAATAAAAACTAAAAAAAGAAGAGAAATTATTTAAAAAAAACAAAGAAAAGTAAAAAAAAGTAATACATTCCTTTAACTACCCCAACTTTCTGAATAAAAAGAATTCTCCTAAAACTCCCCCCAAATACTCATCACAAACATGCATAGTCTAGTAAAACCAATTTTCAAATTGTTGACTTCATTTTCATGTTTTTCCAGCTTAGGTTAAAATGGGTAAAACAGTTCAAAAAGTTAATGAGGAGAATGCTTTAAAAAGCATTGTTTGATTCTGCCTTTTAAGTTTGTCACCTCTCCAGTAGGAGGTAAGTAGAATGTGCCATCCTGAGTCTTTTTGAAGCTTATCATTCCTTTGATCAGAATTCTAAAGTCTTTTCAAATTGCTGAATTTCTTTTTTCAACAAATTTTTCAATTTTTATGGAATTGTAGAGACACCAAAACTAAATTTCTCCATATCCACACTTTCAGTACCTACTGTTCTCTTGATATTGACTGTTACCTTTTTGCTTCTACTTTTCTGTAAGCCTCTCTGCCCTGTTTATACAAAGTTTTCAAGTACTGAGTCCTAACTTTTACTTACTTTACTTAAATAGGATGAAATTAATCCTGCAGTAATTGGAATCAGTCCAAGAGCAATTGGATCTGGACATAATAGTGGCACAGTGACCACTTTCCTGTTGACCTTGATCTTAAAAATCTCAAAATAAAAATTAAATCTATGGAAACAGAACCAGACTTATCAACATGTATTTTTTTCTCTATATTTAAAAACGGAATCCTTAAATCCTTTTATAACACTAGGTGGCTTAGTAGAGCAAAGGAATTTGAGACAGGAAGACCTGAGTTCAAACATAGGCTCAAATCTCAGACTTGGGACAAGTCATTTAATTTCTCTGTGCTTATTTCCTCAGCCTCAAATAAGGCTAACTATAGGATCCACCTATGGCAATTGTTCTGAGGATCAAATGAGTTCACATATATCAAACACTTTGCAAAAAAAAAAAGCACTATATACATGCTAGCTATTATTACTTTATTAGGTCACTCATTTATACAATGTTGATACTTGAGCTTAGGATGCCTTCTTCAGCCTCCAAAAACAAGCTTGATCCCAAAGAAGAGAGAAGAAAATTCTCTTTCCTAATAGAGCAATAATGCAGAGTTTGCATCTTATATATGGTCAGATTCTGTTAAAGTGCTGATTAATTTTGCTGAGCTGCTTATTTTCATTTTTATATTTTGCTAGAAGCTGTGTCTTTTGGAGGAAGGGAGGAGATGAATATACTTGGAAATGAAAGTTATGAAAAAATTCCAAAGATATCAATATAAAATTTAAGTGTTGGGTATAATTTTTATCTTTCATACAAAGTTACTGAAAGTAAAATTTTATTTATATCTTTTGTTTTTATGGTACCTACATTTCCCCAAAGAGTCCTTCTCCTATCCCCTCTCAGAAACCTACCCTTTATAAGAGAGAAAAGAAAAAGAGAGAAAAAGCAGTTCAACAAAGCAAACAATATCAGGGACCTGACCAGTGGGAATCCCCTCCGTGGACTCTGTATAGAGTTCTGATGCTGCTTCCAAGCATGAATAATGGAGACCCTTCTCTTTCTACTTTGAACCATGCAAGATACCCCGTGATTATTTCTAGTCAACTTACCATATACTTTTTGTTTAGCTGATGAACTAGAACTGAGAGTGCATAAAAAATACCAAATTCCTTTGTGGGAATATGGGCAGTTATCTGCTGCTTGGTTACATTCTAGTGAGAAGAAGAAAATGCTACTGACTCTCTGGGTAGGGGAGGAACTCTGCCCTCTCTCACCTGAGTTGAGATCCATGGACATATCACATATGCTTGCTTCTGTCTTTGCTGTGTCTGCTGTGTATATTCTTCAATGCTCGTAGGTAAAGGAGTATTGAAGAGACCTGCAATCTGATGAATATTTTATCTCCATTTTACAGGTGAGGAAACAGAGATAGGCAGAAGGTCAGTGACTTGAGCTAGTCATTGTTAGAAGCCAGGCTTGTACTCATTCATGACCTATTGAATCCAGGTAGGTCTAATGCTCTATCTATTCTGACAGATTCTTCTTAAAAGAGAGTTGGTGAGAGAGGATGAGAAGAAAGCTCGGTTTAGTTTCTGGAAGCTTTTGAGTATCTTTGAGCTCTGCAGTAGGTTTGAGCTCTTCTGCCTTCAGTTTTGAGAGGGAAGATGGATGATGAAAGAGGCTAACCCCAATTCAGGTTGTTGAAGGAAAAGATTATGAAATGAAGTCGACATGAGAGAAGTTGACAGTCTTTATCCTGGTCCTATTCTCAGTTTATTATAGAATTCTAAAATCTGTATTATATACATATTTCAGGAAATTTTCCCTTGGGTGAGATCTAGGACTCTCTCTCAGTTATGTTGTTACCTCACTACCAATGAGAAAGCTCCTTCACTCTATATTGTCTAGTTCATCTTATCCTATGTATACTTTCTGTATGATTTCTGTTTTGCTATTACCTTGGTGTGTACTAGGAAAAAAATGACACCATATTTCCCCATGTATAAGACATACTTTTTTTCAAAAAATTTGGGATCTGAAAACTGGGAGTGTTTCATACAGTGTTTGTAGATTTTTTTACTTGCATTTCCTGCTTTTTCATGCTAGTTGTCTTTGCTCTCATTGTTTCGCATTTGTTACTAGTATATTGGCTTACATTTTGCCAAGATCTGCCCAGAAATGGCTCAGAAAAGATTTTCATACAGTGCTGAATTCAAGTGAAAAGTGATCCAATGTGCAAAAGTGAATGGAAATTGCACTGCTGAAGATCAGTTTGTTGAGAAAACAATTCGAGAAAGGTCACAGGAAGAAGAAACCCTACTGAAAATGCCCCAGCAGAAGAAGCCATGAGAGGCAAGTCAGCAAAATGGTCTGAGTTAGAGACAGAATTGAAGAGATGGATTGAAGAGCAAAGGGCAGTTGGAATTCCTGTGTCCACAAAGATGGTCCAGCATGAGGCAAGAAGAATGGCTGATGAAAAAGCAGTGACTGATTTCAAAGGAGGACACAATTGGTGCTTCAGGTTCATGAAACAGAATGCGTCCATGCACCAGACTTGCCCAGGGAGAGCTTGTGGTCAACCACATACCAGAGCACAGGCAGGAGAGCAGTCAGTACTGTCTTACTGTCCTAAGACAGTAATTCATCATCAAACACAGATGAGGATGAGCTCATGGGATGGGAGGTTTGACAGTGATGAGGAGTTGTATGAATTTGATGATGAATAAAACTTGAGTTCAATAATTTTATGTAATACTTTTTTTTCAAATTTCAGGCCCCAAAATTAAGGTGCATCTTATATATGGGAGAGTCTTACACATGGGGAAATATGGTAGGTTTGGAGCAGCTGCTATAGTCAGAGAGATGATTAGGTAGGAGTAGAAGAATTGCTTTGCTTCTGTGAAGGGTGTTAAGATTAGATATCATAAATTTGTAGTGAGTCTTTTCATTATGGTTTCATGACAGTTTCATTCAGCAGCATGAAAATAGGAGCAAAGGAGGATTGTGGGAATGATTCAGAGTTTGAGTTTGGAAGATATAAATAGGACAAAAGGATTAGGGATTTAAGAATAGATAGCATAGGGGTGGCTAGGTGGCCTAGTGGATAAAGCACTGGCCTTGGAATCAAGAGTACCTGGGTTCAAATCTGGTCTCAGACACTTAATAATTACCTAGCTGTGTGGCCTTGGGCAAACCACTTAACCCCATTTGCCTTGCAAAAAAAACCTAAAAAAAAAAAAGAATAGATAGTATGGAATTGAACTGAATGGTCAATTGGTAGAGAGGGGAAAGGAAAAAGAGTGTAATCAGAGCAGAAGTGATTTGGAAAGTACTGAGTGACAGAGAAATTGAAAGTCATGATAAGAATAAGATTATTGTTAGGGGAACAAGGCATAGAGAGAAATAGATTGTTAATAGATTATGATCAATAATCAAAGAAGATTTGTAGGTGATAAAAATCAAGGTGATGATGACCCCTGTGTTAAACTGAGATGAAGTGGAGGAGTAGGTCACATTAAGAATTTGGAGGTTAAGAGTTTTGCTTTGTATGTTGAAGTTCCCTTATTATGAAAGCAAACTTTGCAGGAAAGATACTAAGTCTTCTTTATTCACAACTTCCCTTTGTTCCTGTTATAAATGGCTTGTGAATACTTAGTCTAGAGTGATTAAAATGGTTTTTATTAAAATATATTAACAAAATGGCACACCTCTCTCAAGATGGGAAATTCCCAAATGTAAGGTCTTTTATACACCTTGAAAGGCCTTGTTCCTGCTCCCTCTCACCAATCATAAGCTGGGGTCACAATCTAAATTTGATCCATTGGTCCCCTTACATTCCCCCTTCCCCCTTCCCTCTGCTCATTATACTAATGAGCAAGAACAGCTAGATCTCTGGGAGCATGAGTAAAGGAGAAGGGCAGGACTCTAGGTAAACTTAAAAACAGATGGGACAATCTCATCAGTTTTTGATCAGATTGAGGCTACCTGCCCATAAGGCAACAATACAGGCAGAGCCCTGTCTTTGTAATGTAAACTAACAATCCTCCTTTCACGTTCTTGTGGAACCCAAACACCCACATATTCCTCACATTCCCAGTATTGAATTGGAGGACTCAGAATTCAGGGAATTCTAAATCCATGTTTAACCACTTAACTTTCATTGTGTCCCTCCAATGGGGCTTGAGTATTTCTTTTATATTAATGGGAGAATGGAGACAGGGAAGACCCTTTCCCAACTGACAAAGGGACTTTAATGATTTAAGCTGCCATTTTCTCAAGCCTCAGCAGATTTTTGTTGTTCCCAGGAATCTCATTCAACTCCCACAGATGATCCTGCCAACCATCTGTTGCTTCCTTGACTTATTCCATTCTCCAGCTAATTGTGGAACCTAAGTTGTGACCTTGCCATAGCAAGCTAGGCACACATTCATTGTATGAGGCTACCAGATAGCATTTGTGGGAATTCAGATAACTGTTGTCCCTTTCCCTTTTGAAAATTACAGGTTAAAACACAAGTCATCTTCCAACTCACTTTGAGGGCATTTTAGCTTGGATGATGATGATGATGATGATGATGAGGTTGATGATGATAATAATGATGATTTTTTTTTCATTCTCAAAGAAGACCATGACATCAGGGAGGTGATGCCAATGACATGCATGTAAATTGTATTTGAGGATGTTTTGATAAGTCCCCAGTCTCACTTTCTCCTATGGAGCTATCTAGGTACAGTGACCAGTCAGAAGGACTGGAGATGACCTTGGATACAAGACAATCAGGATTAAATGACTTGCCCAAAGCCACATGGTTAGTAAGTGTCAAGTGTCTGAGGTCAAACTTGAACTCAGGTCTTCCTAACTTCAGACTAATTTGTGATCCCAGGGTAAATCCTTTCAAAAATGTGGCAGTCTATTCTAGGACTAATCAAGAGAAATATGCTGGTAGCTTGAAAATTTTGAACTCATTGCTAGGTACTGACCTAATTAAAAAAAAAAAGATGATGCAAAGGATTAGTTCAGTACAAAAGACCCTTCTCTACCTAGAGGAAATAATTACTCAACCTTGAAGTGAGTCCCGGGGGCCTAGATGACCTGGCTGATATGTAAATTCTCAGGGACCAGTTAAGTCCCAGAGACACCAATACTCGTCTTCTCCTTTTGGTAGGACCAATGATTCTTCATCTGCCATTCCTCTCATTCCCTTTCCAAATCAGTTTTGCCATTGCCACTATGAAGGACTTCATAATGCCCTGTGCCCATTAAGTCTCTCTAGATTATTTAGATCAAAGATACCTTCCCTATCTACCCTGTCTCAGACCCATTAACATCAACCCCATCCTTCTAAAGGAGACTTGAAAACTCTTCTCTACCTTTGCATTTTGCCCTTAACAACCCTTGTTCTAATTCTAATAAACTGCCTTTCATGTTAAATTTATGCAAAAAGAGGCTTCTAGCTTCAGTTCTTTCTCACCTGCTCTAATCACTGAGATATTATAAATCTTACCTTCTCAACAATTTTCCCTCCTCCCTTTTTGGAAGTAGCCATCCTAGACTTCTTTGCTTCATCTCTCTCTCACCTGAACTTGTTTTTTCCCCAATTGAATTTTTATTTTATTTTTCAATTATATGTAAAGGTAATTTTCAACATTCATCCATTTGTAAATTTATGAATTCTACATTTTCCTACCATTCTCTCTCTACCCTCCCCCCCTCCCTATGGCAAACAATCTGGTAAAAAGTTGTATATATACAGTCATCTCTAACCTAATTTTAATGACTGAATGGGCATTGCATCAGTCAAACTGTGACCTGGGAAAGATCTAACTTTAGAAAGCCAGGGTCTCCCATGGCATCTTCATCTCCAATTGTCCTGATCCATATCAGGATCCAGATGACTGGAGCAGAAAGTGAAACTATTGACTTTGCACATGTAGAAGCTGATATTTTCTAAATTGGAATTAAAATATTTCTGATCTATATTCCTGATCAAAAGCTGTTCTATCAGCCTCTAACTTAAGTCTGTAAGTTTGGAATGTTCACCTTCTGCCCCTCTCAAGGTCTCTGTCTCTAGTTATAAAACTGAAGGGAGGCTCTTTCTGTGTGAAACAGTCTAGTGCCTCTCTAATTGCATCTGCAAGTTTTACTGCAGAAGCTGTATAATCAGTTAAAGAGCATCCTGAAAAGGTAGGAATCTGCTCGTTATCTATGAAAATTTGAATAAATTCTTGTACTTTTGATATTTTGGAAAGAAACTCCAATGTTTTATATGTCTATATCATATCTAATAACAAGTAAAACATAGTGTCAGAAGAGGAGAAGATAGTCCTGGGCTAATTGGATATTTGTCAGTTCTAATATGGGAAAGACCTCATGGATGAGTTTGGAGAATCACCAAGTAATCAGTGACACCTTTATGTACAAATATGTAACCTGATTGGTTGATCGAAAAAATTTTATGATCCTGTGTCAAAATGCTATGAATGTTGATTATTCAATTAGTTGTTGTTGGCATTTGTAAAGGATGCCTTCCACCCAGGGTTCTGGTAAGATCCTAGAGTATTAAAGTTCATTTATAAAACTAACTTTGTTGCTTTGTTTTAGCTAAAGGGAAATAATGGTTAACACACAATACCCCCTCAACTTAAATTCAACTCATTTGCATGTCTTGGAATCAATTCCCTGGTGTCATGGTCTCCTTTGAGAAAAAAGGACAAAACAACAATGCTTCTCTTGGAAATTATTCTGTATATATTTTGAATTTAATTTTCTGTGTACATGTTCATGTTTCCATGTACATGTTATATTCTTCTAATACAAGGGTGAAGCCTTATAAGGCCTGTGCTCTGGCACTGGCAGGGCAACCACAAGTGGGACTCAAACTTCAAAAAATCTAAGAGTTTTTTAGGGGGAGAATTAAACCCAAATATAGTGGGGGAGGGAGGGGGGTTGATGTTATAAATATCCAAATGGCCCCGGGTAGAAAAGGGTTTCTCACTCCTGCTCTAATAGAATATAAACTCTTTCAGGGCAGGAACAGTTCTGTTGTTTAAGAGCACCTTCCCCTAGCATTGTGAGAATCAAATGAGATAAACATAAGGTGCTTACCACAGGGTATGGCACATAGCAAGTGTTATATAAGAGCTATTAATTATTATTATAATTATAATATCCCCAGCACTTCCCATAATGTCTGGTAAATGTTAATTTGCTGAAATGAGCTGAATTGAAAAACTAAAGGGTTTATTTTGCTTAAAGGATTGTGACAAAGAAACACTGATATGAAAGTAGGGATAAAAAACTAAATTAGACAGACAGTTGCAAATGACAAATTGGAAGATGTATATTTAAAAACCCGAGTCCAAGAGAGGATATGTTTTTCAGAGATGTGGGAGAAAGCATAACAGAAAATAGATGATTTCCTTCTTAACATGGAGAGGCAGGGGAATACAGGTATGAAGTGCTGCATGTGATGTAAGATGATTAAGGGATAAAAATAAAAGACATGCATAAAACTTGTTTTTTAACAAACCAAAAATATTTAAAAAGTTACTTCTGCCCCAAAGAGTAATGTCAAATGGTCATAAACCCAAAAAGAGTTCCAGAAAAAAAAATTTTTAAAGAAATTAAAAAAGTCAAATGAGAGAGAGCAAGGAAAAATTTGGAAAAAAATAAAAACAAGCCAAAAGAATTATGAAAAGAAAGCTGTGTGGGGGCAGCTAGGTGGGGTAGTGGATAGAGCACCAGCCCTGGAGTCAAGAGTACCTGAGTTCAAATCCAACCTCAGGCACTTAATAATTACCTAGCTGTGTGGCCTTGGGCAAGCCACTTAACCCCATTTGCCTTGCAAAAACCTAAAAAACAAAAAACTAAAAAATTATAAACTTGATGACCTAAGAAAGACTTACATGAAATAAGGAAGAGAACCAAGAGAATACTGTATACAGTAATAGCAATATTATTTTAAGAACAAGTCAAGTCTTTTAACTATTAAAAATACCCAAGTTAACTACAAAAAATATTTGAAGGAAGATACTATCTGAAACCAAATAGATTTATAAATAGAAATATGTAAAAAATGATTTTACATATGTATATATATATTTGTGTCTAATGATAGTCACCTCTAGGGTGGGGGACAGGAGTGGAAGAAGAGAAAAAAAAAGAAAAAAGTTATATGATAACTTTATTAAATATAGAAAAGCAAAAGCTAGTTGTACATAATAGAAATGTAGTTTCATGTACAAAGATTTTTTTTCCTATTCTACTATTATTGAAATTTTTTTTTATTTCTTAAGTTCAGAATAAAACAGGAAAAAAAGAAGTAGGGATGAACTGGGGAGAAAAGAGAGATGGGTTATTTGGCTTTCCCCAGAGTCAGGGGTCATACCTGAGGGCAAGAATCCAGCGCTGTCCGTTCTAAGGTAGAATATGTCTATATGTTCAATTCAACAACTGGTGTTGGTTCAGCACTCTTAGCACCCTCACCAGGGAAAGCCAACTCTCAGAGAGAGGAAGGGCAAAGGTTGTTTCCATGAGAGAAGAGAAAGAAAAGGGCTGAATGACTGAAATATTCTCTTTTGTATTGGAGTCTTCAGAAGGGAAATCAGAATTTTAAGAGAATGAGGGGCAAATGTGACCTTTTTGGTTGGCAGGGAAAATTCTCCATGTTGAACTCTATAAGAAAGAGCCATTTATGGTCCACAGACGTGGAATTTCTGATAATTGATCAAGACCTGTTCCAGCCACATGGAGATGCTTTCTCTCTGTGTGTCTGGAAGCAGAGATCAGAGAGATAAAGGGGGACACCTCAGTCTTTCTTGCCTCCCTGGGCCTGGTTTAGAGCTAGCAACTTGATGAGATTGGAGGACGACTTTGTGGACATTGTAGGGGAGTCCAACTTCACTTTATCCAGTAGTGTTTTCTTGATGGCAGCTGGGGAGATCTTTTCTTTGTCAGCCATGGACTGAAGCTCTCTGCGGAAAACCAAAAAGGGTTAGAAAGGAATGGCAGTTCTGGATCTGGGATTTTTATTAGTGAGAGGGTGGAGAGTCCACAGCCTTATGGAGCCTGCCCATTGAAGCCCCTACCTCCAAACAGCCAAGATGAACTTAGGATAGACTCTGACTAAGGAGAGCTCATCCAGGAGAGCAATCACAAGATGGGAGTGACTCAAAACCCTGTCTTACCAGCAATCACCAAAGGAATCAGGAATGGTCCTTTTTATTCTTGTTGTTTTTCAATTTATGTGATTAAAACAAGCATTTCTATAACAATATACTAAAAATAGATTACACATAAAACTTCAAATCTATTATGTACAACTAGCTGGTCCTTGTAAAGTTATGTAAATTTCTTCCTCCCCTTTTTGGGGGGAAAGAAAAATTTGACTTATTCTGTAAAGTTCTAGAGTGGAGGATTTAGATTAAATGGGTGAGAAGTTAGAAGTGGAAAGATCTTCACACCATATAAATAAGAACTTTTTGACAGTTAGATGTAGATATTCAAGGAGAGACTGTATACTTATTTGGGGCAGAGGAGGAATATTCAGGTAGGAATTCAGTTAGCCTAAGTGCCTTGATCTTGGTCAAAGTCCTACAGTTATTAGTGTTGGGGTTAGGATTTGAATGAAGATCTTTTCATTTCAAAACCAGTATTCTCTCAACTAGAGAGAATAGATGCCTAGATCTTTTTTTTTTTAGTTTTTGCAAGGCAATGGGGTTAAGTGACTTGCCTAAGGTCACACAGCTAGATAATTATTAAGTGTCTGAGGTCGGATTTGAATTTGAACTCAGGTCCTCCTGACTCCAGGGCTGGTACTCTATCCACTGCGCCACCTAGCTGCCCCAATGCCTAGATGATTAAGAGCAGGTATTTTTAACTTTTTCTGTGGTCACAGATCTCTCTGGCAGGCTGATGAAGCCTGTTGATTTCTTTTCAGAATATTTTTAAATAGATAAAATAAAATAATAGGATTACAAAGGAAAATGATTACACAGACATAATTAAAAAAAATTTTTTTTAAATCATAGACACGCAGGTCTATTTGTTGACCCTGAGTTAAGAACCCCGATCCATAGAAAATTATCAAAAGTTTGTAGGAGAGTGGTAGCAAAACGAGTCAAGGAAACTAAGACGAATTATTAAAGAAATGATAAGGGATGTGTTATTTTTTCTTCCTGCCACATTTTTCTAATCTGGACTGTTATTAAATAAGCTCCTAGTGGATAGGTTGGAACAAGAAACTTGTCAAAGAAAATAGAGAGGTAAGAAAAAGAGGGAGCCTACCGGGTACGGATGCAAGAAGCCTCCACAGCATTGATGAGGAGGGAACGGAAGCCACCACTCTCTAGGAAGTGCAAGGCATGGATGGTGGCTCCCCCAGGAGAACAGACATTATCCTTGAGCTGTCCTGGATGCTGTTCAGATTCTAAGAGCATCTTGGCAGCTCCCTGAAGTAGAAGGAAGATGGATTAGTAGAAGTATAAAGTTATATACAAGGAGAGAGGCCTGTTCCTTGACTCCATTAGATTCCTACTAGCAAACCCTTTGGGGAACAGAGTTGCAGCTCTTTCACTTTTCTACTAGCTCCCAAACAGTCCAAAGCTCTAATGCCAAATTTGAATGAGAGCTTCCTTTTGATATAGTCCAAGGATCAGAAAGCTACTAACCAGTAAAGCCTGGGCCCCCAGACGAACTGCTAAACGACGAGGTAGCCCCATCTTCACACCACCATCTGCCAATGCATCCAAAGCTGTAAATGCCTGTAGGAGAGATAATTATTGAAATTTGGGGAAAGAAAAGAGGCCCTTGGTATCCTTCTCTAAGGCTAAAGGAGATAACCCAAGTACCTTCACCCTCCCTCAATTAACTGTCCACAGATCAGGCACTTGTCTAACCCCTTCACTTTATTACTCCGCCCCACCAACACACACACACACATAATACATCTCACATAGGCAGGCCCGCTACCACTGAGACCAGTGACAGCATCAATAAGATCTTCTTCCACTTCGGTGCAGAAACCCACACTGCCCATTAGCTGTTCCAAAAGCTTCCCGTCTTCCACCTGAGCATGGGTTCCTGTAGCATAAACTGTAGCACCCTCTTGTACTACCACAGGGGTATTGGTCATGCAACGGATGACTTTAGGGGTTGGCTGGAAGGATGTTAGTTTCTGGGGAAAGAAAGCAGATTAAACTTTCAAGCACCATCTACCCTGTTTCACAAATTAGCTTCCACACTTCTCCAGATCCCTTTGTCTCTACACAGTTTTCTCCACCAGTCCCAACCAGTACCAGGAAACAGCCACATACACCCCCTCCCACCACCACCACCCAGAGGTGTGTGGAAGGAAAAAAAAATACCTTCTCAATGGAGCTAATTGTGACCCCAGCTGCACAGGAGACCACAATGTGCCTGTCCTCAATATCAGCTCCAATCTCATCCAGGATGAAGGGAATGATATGAGGTTTTACAGCCAAGAAAAGTACATCACTATGCTGTACTGTCTCCTTGTTGTTGGGGGTCAGGTTTACACCAATCTTCTGCAGAAATTATTAGCGAGATAATGATTAAAAATGGTGGGAATAAGCTTGTCAGGCTGCAGAGCTTCCTTATTCATGCTATAATTCAGTCATTGTTGCAGTTCTCCCTAAGATTTTTCATTTAAAGTTCTGTCCTAAGTGCCATCCTTCGGGTACAGACACCCAGTATCTCAACAATTAAACCTCCAGCTAACCTCTCTCAAATCCCAATAACAGTCTGGGAAAGGGGAGAGCAGTGGTAAGGGGTAGAGGAAGACTCAGTAGTCTCTTCTTAGGCAAAAAAAGAAGGGTAGTTTTCAAATACACTCATGCTGAGATATCCACACAGGTCAGACCTGGTCCATAATCTGACCTGGCTGGGAAGCCAGTGGTATATAAACTCTGTGACAGAGGTTGTTCTCCCCTTTGATCTCTGCTCCCAGGTCTGAGAAGGTGAATCAGAACTACCCCCAAATACAAAGACCCAAACCTGGCCTATAAACCAATGGATTCAGTTTATCTTGGGAAGTTCAAACTCCACTCCATAAACTCCCACACTTTTACCTCCTTCCCACCTATATTCTACTCTTACTTACTCTGAGTGCAGAGACTGTGGGCAGGTCCATATCTGGTGAGCTGGCCATTATCTTATGAGAGGCCAGAATACCTAGAGAGTGAGGCAAGATTGTTTCAATTCAAGGTCAATGCCACCCAGAGCCTTCAAGGCTCTACCAGGAACCTCTACTCCTCATCCCTTATCTTGTACCCTTCATAAAACAACAAAACCAAGCTATATGTTTCTCTATCTGACAAAAATGTCATTTCTCATCCTGGGGGCTTCTGTTACATCTGAAAAAAATCAGAGTTGAACCTCACACCCTTTACCAAGAGAAGATCCAAATGGTTACAGGATTTAGACATTAAAAAACACAATACTATAAGCAAATTGGAAGATCAAGGACTAGTTTACCTGTCAGATCTATGGAAAGGGGAGCAGCTTATGACTAAGGAAGAGATGGAGAACATCACCAAAAACAAACTAGATGATTTCAATTACAGTAAATTAAAAAGCTTTTGCACAGATAAAACCTCTGTAATCAAGATCAAAAGGAATGTAGTAAATTAGGAAACAATCTTTACAACTAATGATTCTGACAAAGGACTCATTTCTAAAATATACAGAGAACTGAGTCATATTTTTAAAGCAAAAAGCCATTCCCCAATTGACGAATGGTCAAAGGATATGCAAAGGCAATTTACAGATGAGGAGATCAAAGCAATCCATAGCCATATGAAAAATTGCTCTAAATCATTATTAGAGAAATGCAAATTAAAGCTTCTCTGAGGTACCACCTCACACCTCCCAGACTGGCCAACATGACCAGAAAGGATAATGATCATTGTTGGAAGGGTTGTGGGAAATCTGGGACACTATTACACTGTTGGTGGAGCTGTGAACTCATCCAACCCTTCTGGAGAGAAATTTGGAACTATGCCCAAAGGGCAACAAAAATGAGCATACCCTTTGACCCAGCAATGCCGCTACTGGGTCTATACCCTGAAGAGATGATGAAAAAGGGTAAAAACATCACTTGTACAAACAAAAATATTCATAGCAGCCCTGTTTGTGGTGGCAAAGAATTGGAAATCAAGTAAATGTCCTTCAATTGGGGAATGGCTTCACAAACTGTGGCATATGTATGCCACAGAACACTATTGTTCTATTAGAAACCAGGAGGAATGGGAATTCAGGGAAGCCTGGAGGGGTTTGTATGAACTGATGCTGAGTGAAATGAGCAGAACCAGAAAAACACTGTGCACCCTAATAGCAACATGGGGGTGATGTTCAACCTTGATGGACTTGCTCATTCCATCAGTGCAACAATCAGGGACAATTTGGGGCTGTCTGCAATGTATCCAGAGAAACAACTTGGAGTTTGAACAAAGTTCAAGGACTATTCCCTTTAATTTAGAAAAAAAAACCAGATATCTTATTGTCTGATCTTGTTATCTCTAAGACTTTTTTGTTTCTTCCTTAAGAATATGATTTCTCTCTCATCACACTCAATTTGGATCAATGTACAACATGGAAACAAAGTAAAGACTGACAGATTGTTTTCCTTGGGGGGGGAGGGAAATAAGATTGGGGGAAAAATTGTAAAGCTCAAAAACTCAAATAAAATCTTTAATAAAAAAAACCCGAATGAGGGAAATGTTGACAATTCTGCTTATTTGGCATTTTCATTATCTACTGAAAGTGAGTTATAACTTTTTTTTTCCCCTAGGAGTAGTAAACTAGCCTTTCATTTCTTTTAACCTAACATTCAACAAAGTCAATGCTAGTTCTGGCTCATTTTCTTTGTCAAGGGAAAAGGTTAGGGGAGGGTGAAAAATGTTTGGGAGTAGAGAAGTGCATTTGACAGAGAAAAACCAAAGATTCCTCAAACTAATATTAAAGTATTTAAAATTTAAAAAAAAAAATCAGAGTTGAGCCCAACTTCAAATTCAGGTTCAAATAACTGAACAAGCATTGATTTAATTTCTTGTAGAATCAGAGAATACTTGATGAAGTGAGGGAAATCTGAGTTCAGGTCCTTCCTCTACCTAATATAATACATATGAGCTGTATAGTCACAAGCAAACCACTTAACCTCTCAAGTGACACATGCAACTTTTATTTTGAGGCAATTGGGGTTAAGAGACTTGCTCAGGGTCACACAGCTAGTAATCATCTAATGCTGGGTTTGAACTAAGGTCCTTCTGTCTCTAGGGCCAGTGTTCTATCCACCTACCTGCCCCCACAGGCATCTTTCTAAGACTGTAAGTTATAGACCAGTTATTGATGCAGTGAGTTTCTATGAAGGTTGTATTTCATTGGACTGAAATCATAGGTTGATATATTTATCTAAAATATATGTATATCTATGTCTAGATATCTGTAGCCATAAAAATATCTACATATATAGGCATATAGATACAGATATAGGTATATATATATATATATATATATTTTTTTTTTTTGCCTCTTTTGACTGGTGGCCCACATCTGTCTCTGTCTTTCTCTCTATCAGACAAAGCATGTCTAATAAGGAACCTCTTCTCCCTGCCCCCTCAACTTATCAATCAATCAATAAGTGACTGGAACTGTTTGGCCTCCAAATAAAATAATAAAAAAAACCAATTCCTACTTACAGCAAGCTTGCATTCTAATGGAGGAAACAAATACATATAAAATATATTTTCATGTATACCATGGAAACAACGAAAAGACTAACAGATGGTATACCTTCTGTGGGGAGTGGGAAGCAAGAATAGGAGAAATATTGTAAAACTCAAAATAAATAAAATCTTTCTGAAAAAAATATATTTTCAAAATAAATAAGAAGTTAATAAACACATCAAGTAATTAAATATGAAGGTAGGGGGAAGGGAAGGCACTCTGGGGTGGAGAAGTAGAGAGGAGCCCAGGACAAAGCATTGGCAACTCAAGTCCCAAACTTTCAGTCTATCCTCCACCCTTGCTCCTACCTGCTGATGTGAAGCCTTTAGCCAGGGCGAAGGCCAGTTGGCCAGCTCCGATGAAGCCCACACTCATGGTTCCTTCCGGAGGCTCGGCTCAGCCAGCAGAACGAGAACAGGTGGAACTGGATAGGAAAGGAAGAAGCTGCCACTGGAGAGACGTGGCTGGGCTGAGTGGTAAAGCAGAGCCACCGGCCAGGGCAACTCCTCCTACCTACCCATTCCTAAACCCAGCCCCCAGAAGAGCCGGCCCACTGACTCTTTTTCTTGCCTAAGGCCCTTAATTCTAAGGCTCCATCTTTTCAAGATCCCTTTCTCCCCGCCTCCCCTCTTCTTCGGAAAAAATGAGGTCTGCCCCCCCCCCCCCAGATTTGCTAGTTAGAGGAATGCTCCCCCAAGGGAAGAAGGACGGCGTCCGTTTCTTCACTGGAAGGGGGGGGGCAGGAAAGGAAAGAGAGATGAAGGAGGGAAGAAGAGATGATGGCGGAGGGGGGATGGTGAAGGAAAGCTTTTCTGCTCGTTAGCAGGACCACTGCCCCTCCCGGCTGCACGCGCTGCCAGCCACCCTGCCCCGTCCCCCTGCCCTTCTCCTCCCGGTTACCTGCAGACAGACAAAGCTACACAAGAAACACAGCCCGGGTCCACGTGTCAACTCCGAGGCTCCGCCAAGCTGCGCCCAGCTCCGCCCCTGGTCCTCGCGGGCCCAGCCAATCCGAGACCGGGAAGACACGTCAGGGCCAATCAGAGTGCAGGGCCGGCTCCCGGGATGTGTGATTGCATCATTCGCTTCCTAAGCAGCCTGCTCCCCTGGACCGGGCTCCGCTAGACCCGGCTCCCCTGGACCCGGCTCCCCTGGACCCGGCTCCCCTGGACCCGGCTCCGCTGGAGAGCCCAAGTTTGGCGTCTTCGGGGCCGGGAACTCTCGACAAAGGAAACACACCTGGTCGCTGCGTCTCCTACGGCCCAGAGGCGGAGGGAAGAGAAGGACTCTGGCTCTCAGGGGCAGGCCCCGTATCTGATGCTGGCAAGACTCACGCAGCCTCTCTAGACCTCAGTTTCTTCATCTGTCAAATGAGAGGGCTGGGCTAGATGACCCCTGAGTGTCCTTTCCGCTCTCAACCTGTGATCCCTGACCAAAGGTGGCACGATAAGACAGGTGTCAGGAGACTAGGACCCTAGGATCTACTTCCCTACTCCACCCCACCCCCGTTTAAGAATGGTTTGATTTGAAGCAAAGTACAGACTTAATACTATTTTCACTTCAACTCAAAAAAAAATTTATTAAGCTTCTAGCGTGTGCCAGGTATTGTGCTAGCCCTGGGTATACAAAGAAAAAGAAAGAAAGAAATTCAGCCCCCCCCCCCCTTGAGTCTTCTGTGCATTGATTTATTTATTTGTTTGTTTGTTTATTTGTTTTTCAAGGCAATGAGGTTAAGTGACTTGCCCAAGGTCACACAGCTAAGTAATTATTAAGTGTCTGAGGCCGGATTTGACTCCTGACTCCAGGGCTGGTGCTCTATCCACTGCCACCTAGCCGCCCTGTGTATTTATTTTTTTACAGCAATATGCCCATCATAGATCATCATAACTGCCAAATAGTCAGCTGTGCAAAATAGGACATATAGTGCTTAAGTACAAATGGGCGACATGATTTTTTTTAAAAATAAATTCTTAGGGGCAGCTTGGTGGCAGTGGATAGAACACCTGCCCTGGAGTCAGGGGGACCTGAATTCAAATTCGGCCTCAGACACCTAATAGTTGAATAGGATTAATATACTGAGTCATCAGCAGTTCCACCATTTGAATAATGGCTCACAGTAAAGGAATACTTTTTTCTAAGAGCTGTTCCTGGCTCCTCTGCAAACCTGATCTGGCCTGGATAAAAAGACAACAGGAATTTATTAAAGATCAATGGTTCAAAAATGCTAAGTTTGGTTAAGTATTTTACATGATCCATATTTATTGGTTCTATTTGTAGTTAGGATATATTAAATTACTTTCTTCAATTCATCATGCAGGACAAACACCAAAGCTCCTCCCATTCTTCTTAGTTCATTGGACTAGGCACCCTTAAAGAAATCTTTGTCACCCTCATCTTTTTCAATATTCCTCCAGCAATAAATTTTCCCAGTGTACACGATAACACTTTTTCAGTCCTCTACTCTTTTAAGAAACTTTTTTTTGATTTTTTAAAAAATATTTTATTTATTTGTTTTTACAACTACATATAATGGTAGTTTTACCAATTTTTTTGCAAGGCTTTGAGTTTTACAATTTCTCCTTTCCTCCCTTCCCTCTCCCCTCCCCCTGACAAAAAGCAATCTGATATAAGCTCCATTTTTATCACCATGCTAAACATAGATCAATATTGAACATGTTATGAGAGAAGAATCAGATCCAAATGGAAGAAAGAAAACATTACAGAGAGAAAAATGACATAATACATAAGACAATTTTAAAAATTCATTTAAACTTCACAGTTCCTTCTTTGGATATGGATATTGATATTGAAAGTCTTTTAAAATTGTCTTTATTGTGCTGCTGAAATGAAAAAGTCCGTCATGGTTGATCATGACCCCATGTTGTTGTTAATGTGCATAATGTTCTTCTGGTTCAACTCATTTCACTCAGTATTACTTCATGCAAGTCTTTCCAGGCTTTTTTGAAATCCTGTCCCTCAATGATTTCTTACAGAACATTAGTGTTCCATCACACATATATATACCACAATTTTTTTAGCCATTCCTCAACTGATGGGCATCCCTTCAATTTCCAGAAAGAACTGCTATGCATATTTTTTGTACATGTGGGATTTTTATCCTTTTTCATGATCTCTTTTGGAGACCCTGTAGTCATATTGCTATATCAAAGGGTATGCACATTTTTATTATCCTTTGGGCATGATTCCAATTTGCTCTCAAGAAAGGTTGGATGAGTCCACAACTCCACCAACAATGTACTAGTACCCCAGTTTTCCCACATTCTCTCCAGCATTGATCATTTTCATTTCTAGTTGTATTTCAGCCCCCCCCCCCAACACACACACAGTCTTAAGGAACTTACTATCTAACGGGGGAAGACTGCAAACTAAAAGAAAGGATGGGGGGAAAGAGATGGGCATGATGTTTCTTTTACTTGAGACCAACCAAGTATAGCTGCTAAGAGAGAATGGAGAGCTCTGGAAAGTTCAGAGGTCTATAGAGGTCCCTTCCAGTTCTCTGAAATCACTTAATGCTAACCTTTAGGTTTCAGTTTTCTTACCTGTAGTATTAGGTTGGACTAGGTCAAGAATAGGTCATTAATTTTGATTTGTTTTTATTTTAGTTATTGGACCCCTCTGGTAGTTTGGTGAAACCTGTGGATCCCCTTTCAGAATGATTTTTTTAAAAAATAAAATACGTAGGATTACAAAGGAAATTGATTAAAATTGAAATGCAGTTATCAAAATATTAGAGTGACAGAGACAGAGTCAGAGATAGAGAGACAGAAAGAGAGAACAACGTTCATGTATCCCAGATTATGGATCCTGGACAAGATGATCCCTTGGGTCCCATTGATCACTATTGTAATAAGAATGAAGGGTTCTAAATGTCAGTCAGTCAAAAAAAAAGTGTTATTGCTTACAGTATAATGGTGGAAGAAAACATGCAAAAGGAACATGAAATGTTGCAAAGGTGGGAAGATGATGTGCTGGAGGTACCCAACAGTAGAGCTTGGTGGAAAAATAAGAAAAGCCCAAAAATAATGCAGTGAAAAAAATTAGTTCTGAACTTCCTCCAAAAAAGGATGTTTTGGTTGGTTCTACCAATTAGAGGAGCAAAGGGTGATGATGAGGTAGAGTTCCAAGGTTGATGGCATCTTTCAGGATGATGAAATTTACTCAACAATGAGATTCCTTAGATGTGATGAAAAAATCAGTGAAATCCCAAAGTAGTACCACTTGGTGAGAAATAAGAGACCAGAAATTCATTTATATTTGTTGCTGTTGTTTAGTCATCTCAATCATGCCTGACTCTTCTTGACCCCATTTGTGTTTTCTTGGCAAGGATACTAGAATGGTTTGTCATTTTCTTCTCCAACTCATTTGATAGATGAGGAAAATGAGGCAAACAGGATGAATTGACTTGCTCAGTGACACATAGCTAGTAACTTGCTCAGGATCATAGATTTGACTCCAGGCCCAATTCTCTATCTATATTGTCCTTTATATCTGATCCTAACACAAATCATTAAGGAGTCACTGGATTTTATTGAGTGACATAATCAGACATGTGATTTAGGAAGATAACTGATAGATATGGAGAATAGAGTGGAGAGGAAGAGTCTTGAGTTATGGAGGTATTAACAGATATTTTACTAAGCCAGTCTCTAACCTGGGCATACTGATAGACCAGGGGCCAGTAATCAAGTAGTGGTTTAATTAATTACTTTCATTGTATGGAACAAATTTTCAAATCTCTGGATTTCTCCTGATTGAACCTCCACTTTGCTATAGTGAAAACAGATATTATATATACATGATCATAAGAGGGAAGGTGAATCATAAAATAATCAGTTTGTGACTTGAGTGATCTTCCCAAGACAAGTTCACCAGTGCAGGACAATACAGCAATTACAGCAAGTTCTGGGAATTGTGACCATCCAAGTAGGACAACATAGGTGTTCTCAAATCCTGTGGAAATAGTTAAGTATAGTCTTGAGGGTATACAATTTTGGGAGTACACAATAGTTTTTACAGTTTTCTGATTCACTTTCCTTGACACAGGCAAGTACAGGTCAGGGAAAGAATGCAGATTTGTTAGAATTAGAAGGAATTGCATTGGCTGATTCCCAGACCAGAGCTGGCCTATGATAAGGATCTTTAGAAACTAGATTATTAGTAAGTTTATTTCACATATATTGATCAATACTAAAAATCATAATTCTCTTAACAGAGGGAATATAGGAAATATTACAATAGTTCAGGCAAGAAGAGATGAGGGTCTAAATGAAGAAGGCAGTTGAGTGAGTGGAGAAAAGAGGAAGATGCAAGAGATGTTGTGGAAAAAGAATTGACAAAATTTGGCAGCTGACTGGAGATGTGAGGATTGTTTTGCTAGTTGTTGTCCTTTGTCCTTTAAGAGGACCAAAATGACATCACTATGTCAGGGTCAATGTACAATGAACAATTGGTCTGTGACTGATCAGATCAATATGAGTTCAGAAGGTTCTATCTCCAGTTAGGCACAAACAGTCCATAGGAATTTGTACTACTAGAAAGATGATGGTGCCCTTGATGGACACTGGGACATTTGGAAGTTAAACAATAGTAATCATTATTTAACATTTTCTACTAAAGTTGTTCATTGATACCTCATAGTGGAAATAACTATGACTTCTCACAGCTATGATAGTGGGTCTCGAGGTCTGACATTAGGTGTTGGACTATATGTTTTACAGTTAATGGGTCAATTTAAGCAAGTTTGGAGAGGTTCATAACCAGATTGTCAGAAGAATGAAGAATTTTGGGGTCATAGCTATCTTGATGATGTGTTCTGAGTTTAATGGAGGAAGCACCTACTTACTCTTTCAAATACTAAAGAAGTCATTCTAAGTCAGCCCTTCACTCATTTGTAAAAATATAGTTAATGCACATTTGAACTGAACAATGTGGAATAATGACTAGAAGGATGGCTTTGGAGTCAAGAAGCAATCCATCAAACTATAAATATTTATTACAGGTCTGCTATGTTCCAGGATCTCATTTTTTTTTTTTTAGTAAAGTTTCAGAAGTTCACCTCTAGGAGAGAAGAGAGTAGTAATGATGACTCAAGAAAAGGTTTAGAATAGCTGTTGTGTAGAGTGGGATGAAAAAATAAGTCAGGAAAGTAAAAGATCATGGCATAGCAGTGAAGGCCCAAATGAATTTGGATAACAAATTTGTAATGGAACAATTCAACATAGTTGTATGACCATCTCCAATGGCATTCAATGGCATGTGAGTAGGAGCAGAGAAGATAAATACAATGAATGCAATCCAAGGTTGAAATCTTGAAGGGGCTAGCAATGTCAGGACAAGGTCTAAGAGATTTAAAGGCAGAGAATAGTATAAAGTTGAATTGGTCAAGATTTTTGAAATGAAGAAAATAAAGCCAGAGTAGGGTTTGGGGAAGCAGATGAAGTGACTAGAGGTCATAATAAAAATACAGAATAGGCTTGGGAGGATTAAAGAGTGAAGAGATCTGGAAGAAAAGATTATTGTCAGAAGAATTTCAGAATTAGATTGTAAATGGGGATCACTTACAGGTCTTGATGAGAATTTTTTTTTTTTTGTTATTCAGTTCTTTTTCGGTTGTGTCTGACTCTTTGTGCCCCATTTTGGGCTTTCTTGTATTGGTGTGATTTGTCATTTTCTTCTCCAGTTCATTTGACAGATGAAAAAATTGAGGTAAACTGGATGAAGTGACTTGCCCAAGGTTACACAGCTAGTGTCTGAAGCTAGATTTCAACTGACAAAGAGAAGTCTTCCTGATTTCAAAGCCTGGCATTCTATCTACTATGCCACCTACCTGCCCTGATAATAAAGATTAAGGGTATAATTAAGAGTATAAATGTGTATAAAAAGTGATGATACAAATAAAATTGAAGGGATTGATAAATTGAGAAACAAGGGTATTTGAAGGGTCATCAGTATTTAAGTTAAAGTCCAAATATATATATATATATATATGTATATATATATATATATGAACACTATTCAGGCTAGAAAGGAACTGTGACAAATACTAAATTCCTTGGGGAAAAAAGAGACAGTGACTTGAGGTTCAATAAATTAAAAACCATGAAGATCTGAATATGGTTATATGAATGAACAAATGTCTAGCGCAGTAGTCAGGCACTTATAGGTTGAGGCCATAGGGGCTGGAGACCTTCAATAATCACCATCCTCTTCTTCCCTTGATCATGGCCCTAGTCATTGCTCTGGAGCTGCCTCTCTTCTTCATAGAGGAATTGGGTTTCTCAATGCTTAATTTCATCCCCCAATTCAATTTCTTTTTCTTTTTTTGCAAGGCAATGGGGTTAAGTGGCTTGCCCAAGGCCACACAGCTAGGCAATTATTAAGTGTCTGATCCGGATTTGAACTCAGGTACTCCTGACTCCAGGGCCAGTGCTCTATCCACTGCGCCACCTAGATGCCCCTAATTCAATTTCTTGAGGAATAATTTTTTTTATTAATGTTTTTGTTTTAGTCTTAGGATTCTCTCTAGAAATCAAGTTCCTATTTGATGAAGTTTTAGACAAGACTCATCATTAATTACTAAAAAGATGATCAAACCAGAAGTTTAGAGAAATCTCTAGGACAGGAAACAAAAGACTCTAAAGCTGAATATGCCTTTGTCTGTGAAAAAAAAAGGACCTAAACATTTTTTCCATGCATATCCACTACTGGCTTGAGATTTGCAAATCCTTAGTCATATTGAATTGGTATATCAGGAACAATCTTGCTAAGCAAGGATGTTTTGATTTGGATAAAATGGCATGTTTTAAAAATATTCTTGAATTTTTCAGGTCAAAGATGAATTTAAAAAAACTGAGTGTATAAATAGTATTTATATAGATCTTTAAGATTTGCCAAGAACTTTACAAATATTCTCCCATTTTAAACTCACAACAATGCAGGAAGGTAGATGCTATTATTATCTCCATTTTACAGTTGAGGAAACTGAAATAGACAAAGATTAAATCATTGGTTCAGAATTACACAACTTGTCAGTGCTTGAGGTGGAATTTAAACTCAGGTCTTTTTGATTTTACATTCCAGGTTCCATCCACTATGCAGAAGTTACCAAAACACAAAGTTTAAAATCTTAAAGACTCCTAACAATGTGCTTTTCACCTGTCTTGTCCTCTCTTCTGTTACTTCTCAGAAATAGAAAAGGATCTTTTGAAACTTCTGCACTTCCCTCTAATCCTTTAGACAGTCACCTCCCTTACTACACTAACAAGGTAGGTCTTTTCCATAATTGCAGATCACATAAAAATATGCAGATCACAAAGATTTGTTCCTTGATAATTTATTAATAAAAGGTTGATAAATAACCTTTCTCTGTAAATTCCCAGGAGCTGATGGGTACTTGGTCACAGTTCATGTCCCTTGAATCCCAGGAAACTTTCATAACTAGGTTCAAGAATTTCCTTCCATTAGAAAAGTACCTTAGAGATTTAGGAAAGAAATGACTATAGTCATTATTTGCTATAATCCCACCTGGGAAGATAGGAACTGGCTTTTGCATGCCCGATTACTCAAAGAAGTCAGTCAAAGACAAGGAGAAGAGGCACAGTATCCAAATATGGATCCCAGACAAGATCAGAACCTTGTTCAAACCTGATTTCAATTTTGGTGGTATGTGCTAAGAAAATAGTCAGGGGAAAGTTAAATAATTGCAAGTAGGATAAGGATGAGCATCTAGAAGATTATTTAGCTTGTTTGAAATAGGGGTTCTTAATGTTTTTTGAATCATGGGTCCCTTTGGTTTGATGATGTTTTTAATAATGTTAAATGTTCTGTTTTTAAATGAATTAAATAAAATGCATAACATTACAGAGGAAGCCAATTATGTTGAAATAAAGATGTAATTACCCCTTCTAAGCTCAGAGACCCCTTCCTTTCTACTACCCCCGAATCTATCCAGGTGGTCTAAAGGAAAATTTTGAAAGACATTCTGGCATCAGTGGATGAGGCACTGAACAATGCCAGGGAACTAGTTAGTGGTGGCTGCTTTAGTCCCAAACTGGGTGGTATTAGTATTGGGTGGCCTTCCAAGAGTCTTTAAGAATTAGTAGCAGTAGCAGACTATTGTCTTTTTTGGAAGAACAAGAAAAAAGATTCCTTTTGAGAAAAATTAATGTCTCGTCACCTCCTGAACTTTCCATCTCTTTGGTGCACAATCCAGGAAATAGGGAAAAAACCAAAATTGGTGCCAGAAACAGGACCACATGTGGTTCATCTCCTAATTCCTCCGTCCTTTTCTAGCCATATGCTTGTAGTTTTGTTCCAGTAAACTTGATCATTGGGAAAAGTAGTGACTTCACCATCTCTCTCACACTTGAAGTATATCTTGCTCCTGAAAATTTCCTTTGTTAGCACAGCCTGAAGGATTTGCCATTGTTCCACTTTTTTGCCATTTGATCAAGCCAGCCCAAGTATGTGCTGATGGCTCTGAAATTTCCTACCTATAGATTCAGAATTTACTACTTTGCTCTCAAAATGCAAGATTTCTCTAATTTCTAACCAGATAGCTCCCCATCCAGTTATTGAACCCTTTCTGTTACCATAGAATCTATTTCTATCCAGTCTGCCTTTTTATTCAGCTGTCCTTTCCTGTAACTTGTAGGGAAGAGACCTCCATTTCAGGCTGAAATATATTGCCCTGCAGACAGTTTTTCCTCATGCTCCAGCAGAGAAGAAATCCATTGTTTTGGCTCATTTTCAGAGTAGCCATCTTCACATAAAGCAGCCTTTAATGTATGGGAGTCAATTCTTAAATAAGATTTGTCCTGCCTATGGGCCAAGCATACCAATGAGATTGGATGTATTGTAGGATCAGAGGCAGTTAGGATTCTTTTGAATACTGCAAAACTTTGCCTGAGTGTTCCAGCCTTCTCTCTTTCTAGACACAGAGAATGTTTCAGGAGGGTTATTTTGGCACTTCTGAAATTCCAGACACTTATTCTTATAACATCCATCTAAGATGTTAAGAAACCTGGGTAAGAACATCTACCAATTTGTCCAACTCTTACAGGGTAGTAAATATATACCAGGCAGAAAAACTTTGCTTATCTTAATGGTTGTCTCAAATTCAACCATATTATTGAGTCTTCCTGCCCTTCCCCATAATGTGCATATAGCATCTTCTATACCCAAATATGTCATGCGAAGGCCCATCTTCCTCACTTCATAGTGTATAAACTTCTGACTGCTTCCTGCTGTCCAGGGAAGATTATTTAATTGGAGTCAGAACTTTGTGGATATACTAAAGACATCATTCTTACTCCCTCAGGTCTCTTCTTTCTGGAATCAAAGTGTAAAGATCAATCAATAATTAATCAATCAACATTTATTAAATTTCTCCTATGTGTTAGACACCATATTAAGGTCTGGGGATGTTAAAAGAAGCAAAAAGCTTCCTCAAGGAGTTTATATTGTAATGGAGGAGCTTATTGTCTAATGGTAATTTTAATCTAAAGATAACTCTCTGACCTCTAAAAAGACAGCGGGGAGTCTGTCCTACTCCCTATGAGATTACAAGCCTCTTAGATCCTGTCTGGGATGGAAGCACCTCTTATTTGTGTCTTCTTTTCTTTTCTTTTATACTGGGGCCTCATAAGATAGAGTCGGTGTCTTCCCTTTCCCTGAGCACCAAGATATTGTCTACTGGAGCAGTTGTGGCAGACCAGTCAAGAAGGAAAACCTCACTCATAGAAGGGCAGAGTACAGTGGAGTAGGTGCGAGTATTTGTTATATTCAGGGGAGATGAAAGTCTCCAGACCTGATGACCTCAGATGAGTGCAGTTTGGTTGCCTGGTAATATATATATATATATATATATATATATATATATATATATATATATATATATATATATATATCCCTGGGCAAATCACTTGATCTGTTTGCCTCCGTTTTCTCATCTATCAAATGAGCTAGAGAAGGAAATGGTAATCACTCTAGTATCTTTGCCAAGAAAACTCTAAATGGCATCATGAAGAGATATACACAACATAACTGCTAAGACAAGCAAAATATTTACTGCCCTGTGAGAGATGGACAAATTGATAAATGCTCTTACTCAGGTTTTTTAACAGCTAGTACGTGGATGTGGTGTGAAAAACTCCAACAGCTAATTCAGTCTATTATCATTTAGCATGAAGATAATCTTCTCTGCCTCACTTTCATTAGAAGTTTATAATAGGAGGCAGCTAGGTGGTGCAGGATGGAGCACTGAGTAAGGAGGACTTGAATTCAAATACGACCTCTAAATAATTACCTAGTTGTGTGACCTTGGGCAAATCACTTAACCCCATTGCCTTGAAAAAACTAAAAAAAAAGTTTTTAAGAATGGGGATAGTTAGGTGGTACAGTGGATAGAGCACTTACCCTGAAGTCAGGAGGACCTAAGTTCAAATTTGACCTCAGACACTTAATACTTACTTAGCGGTGTGACCTTGAGCAAGTCACTTAATCCCATTGCTTTGCCCCCCAAAAAGGTTTATAAGAATGATTCTTTGCATTTGCTTTCCATGCTCGCTAAAAAAAGGCCAGAAAGCCACTAGGGAAAGATTCTAGCTCTGTCTACTACCTAAATTTTTTTGCATAGACCATGAATGATCTCATGGAACTTGTATATCTCTTCCTCTTAAATGAAAACCTTCCTTTAGGTTTCATGATCAATCACAATTTCTCTAATGTGTGCTTTTTGGGGAGTGACTAGTTACTAAAGATAGTATGTTCTAGTTTCTTCCTCAATCACTAAGCTCTTCAAAAAACTAACTAAACTCACCATCCCAACTAGGTTGGTACAGAGAAGAGAGGGCAGTCCTTGAAATCAAGAAGTCCTGCATTTATCTCTCTCCTCTGTTACTTACCAGCTGTATGATTTTATGCAAGTCACTTAAACCTCTCAGTCTCAACTTCCTTATCTGTGAAATGGGAACATGATGAAGATAATAATCATAATCATAATAACTAACTTTTGTAGATCCTATTATGTATAATTCTAATAATGATAATAGCTGATACTTATATAGTTCTTACTATGTGCTAGGCACTATATGCTAGGAAATATTATTTGTTCCTTACAATAATCTTGTGAGGTAGTATTATTTACCCTAATTTTAACAGGTGAGAAAGCTGAGTAGCTAAGTGACACAGTGGATGGAGTGCTGGGTTGGGAATCAGAAAAACTCCTAATTGTGAGTTCAAATTCAGTCATAAACACTTAAATGACTGGGTAAGTCCATTTAATCCTATCTGCTTCAGTTTCTCATCTATAAAATGACCTGGGAAAGGAAATGGCAAACCACTCCAGTATTGTTGCCAAGAAAACTCCAAATGGTTTAGAATCATGAAGAGTCCAAACCATCTGAAAAATGGCTCAACAGCAAAACTGAGACAAAGGTTAAATGAATCACTCAATATCACACAGTAAGTTTCTGAATTCAGAGCTTATTGGCTCTGGGCTCTGGGCTCAGCGTCTATCTGCTTACCTAGCTTACCTTTATGTCTATGATATAAAAGGTAGGTTGTAATGAGGAAAAAGTAAAACAATACTGATAAAGTGCTTTGAAAACATTAAGTACTATATAGATACTAGTTATTTGTTATTATTATTATTATTATTATTATTATTAATTGTGCTACCTAGCTTAACTAAATGACTATCAATACTGAAAAGGACTAAAAGTTCCTTCCTTTGTTGCTCCCATATCAACCTTTCTCTTCTCTCTCTCTTTTTTTTTTCTCTTCTCTCTTACCCCTCAATCTAAACTCAGAGAAATATTGACCCAGGTCATCCCACCTAACTAACTTCATTCAATATTGTGATAAAAATGTATTCTTTGAAAGAGGATTTTTTGGATATCTATTCAGATATACAGTTGAATATATAATGATTGAAAGACAGCTTGTTGACTACACTCTTCTTAAAGACAGTTTGTTGGCCACACCATTCTTTGTGGTGATATTGCTTCCTTTTATAGAAGAATGGATATAGTTGTGGTTCTTGGTATTTGGGAACATGAATGAAGTACGACCACTGTAACCTCATAACTAAATCTAAAAATGGGAAAGAAACTGCTTTAGAAAGTATCCTATGACTTGCTTCTTAAATTGTACCACTTCATGTGATGTACCTTGGACTGACCTATAATACATCTAGCTAATTAGGTTTAATGTGGTCAGCTTCATTAGAAATATCAATATGATTTATCCCAACTATTTTGATATATACTTTTACATTCTTTTCCCTTCCCCTCCCCCAACTCCCACCCAGGAGAATATGAAAAAAAAGGGTGGATAGTTATAAATGCTATACTAGGAGCTATTAAATTTTATTATTCCCTTGACAGTTCTTCATGTTATTTCCTGATATCATAATTACTCCAAGGGGCAGTTATCTGATCGGCAGAGCTTAAAGCTGTGGCTTGTACCTGAGGGCCTGTACTTTCTAAAAAAAACTAAATGAGATTTAAAAGGCAGTTCTGGGATGGGGCCAACACTGCAGTCTAAGTCAAGATACAGAAGGGCTTGGAAAGAGAACACTGGTTGGGACAATTAGACCCAGCCACTGATCTTATGATGGAAGATCAACTGAGTCAGGTAGAAATAGGAGAGTTCTACATAATTTCTGCACCTGGCAACCATACAATAATGATTATTTTCTTATAAATTAATATGATTATCTAATTGGCCAAAGAACTCTAATGAGACAGAGTGTGCCCTGAGGTATAGGATTTCTTGAATGTGGGCCATTCAAGATGACTTCACTCACCAACACTGACCTGAAAGTCTAAGCAATGCTTCAGGAATCTCTGCCCCACATCCTAACATAGGGCTATGGAGGTAAACATGGATATTCTAAGGTTGGGAATGCAACAACTCACTGTGACACTAGTCTTTTGCTCTGAAGCCTCAGGGAGGAGCCCTGAACTCATCATCCACGTAGCCATAAAGCCAAACATCTCTCAACAATACCATACCTTGGTATTTCAAGTGCTCTATGGGGAGAAGTTCTACAATGACAACTGGGTACTGTGGGTGGCCTCATCAGTTCCAGATTATAGTAAAGAAAGAACTACACTGAGTCTGACATTGACACTGCCCATAACAATTCTTATTCTGCTAGGGTCCAATGTGTGGTCATTAGTGTCAAATACACTGCCCACTGTCACAAGGTCCCATGTTTCTATTTGTTGCTGGGGGTCATCTTGTTGCTTGCTATGTCTCCTGTTTCCTGCATCTGCTAGACCCCCACAGCACTGCCTACTGCTCCAACTGCTGTCTGCTGCCAATGAGACCTGAAACACTTTCTCTTTTCCTCCAACCCTCATTATAGGGCTAACAATACCCCTCATTCTGGGGCCAAATTCCCCCCATGTCAGGAGAGGAAAGCTGACTTTCTTTTCTGGGCACTGTCATTCCTGGTGCCTAAACTTTGTGCTCCTAAAGTTGGATACTGCCCCTCTTTGAAAGAAAATGAGTATTGCTGCAGATGCTTCCAAAGGGTAGACTGAACTTATCCCTGCCCTGTCCTGGGGCCTGAGTAATGATGATGCTGTGTCAATAATTATTGTAGGTCTCTCCATTGCAGGTACCTAACCTCTGCCCTGATTGTAGCAGGTCTTCCTTTTTTTTTGTGACAGGGACTAAGCACTGCCCACCTATTTCAACATCTCCTGAGCCAAGGAAGGAATTCTGCCACAGACTCTGCTAATTCCTGATGCCTGAGCTATACCCATCCTTGATCCCATGCTGGGACCTGAGTACTGCTCCAGGGGCTCTCATGACTCCCTCTGTGCTCACAGCATATGGAGATCAGACCAGGCAGGACCCTCTGTGGGTGCTCCATCCCCTAACTTCTGAACAACTATTTCTTTGTTTAAAAATATATTTTATTGCCACTTCAATTAAATTCAAAAACAATTTTTTTAATATTCATTGTTAGTTTTGAGTTCGAAATTCTATCTCATCCTCCTTCCTCTCCCTCTTCCCTGTGATAGCAAGCAATTTGATACAAGTCAAACATGTATAATCATTTACAACATTTCCATATTAATCATTTTGTGAGGAAAAACTCAAAAAAGAAAGACAGTGAAAAGCAGTATGCTGCAATCTGTTTTCAGACATCATCAGTTCTTTCTCTGGAGCCAGATCGTATTTTTCATCATGAATCCTTTTGGATTGACTTAGATCATTGTATGCTGAGATAACTAAACCATTCATAGTTGTTCATTATGCAATATTTCTGTTACTGTATACAATGTTTTCCTGATTCTGTTCACTTCACTCTGTATCAGTTCATGTTAATTTTTTCCAGGTTTTCCTGAAATCATCCTGCTCATTCATTTCTTATGGCACAATAATATTCCATTATAATCATATACCACAACTTGTTCAGCCATTTCCCTAATTGATAGACATTCTCTCAATGCCCAGTTCTTAGCCACTACAAAAAGAGCTACTCTAAATATTTTTGTACAGATATATTCTCTCCCCACTTCCTCCTCCTTTTGGAAAACCTCTTTGGAATATAGACCTAGTAATGGTATTTCTGGATCAAAAGGTATGTACAGTTTGATAATCCTTTGGACATAGTTTCAAATTGTTCTCCAGAATGGTTGAATTGGTTCACAACTCTACCAAGAGTGCATTAGTGGTAAAGTTTTCCCACATTCTCTTCAACACTTATCATTTTTCTTTTATGTCATATTAGCTATTCATATAGGTGTGATATGGTACCTTATTTTAATTTGCATTTCTCTAATCAAGAGCATTTTTTCACATGACTATAGATAGTTTTAATTTATTTATCTGAAAAATGTCTGTTCATTTGCTTTGATCACCTATCAATGACTTGTAATCTTATAAATTTAATTCAGTTTTCTATATATTTGATATACTTGTGGCAAAAAATTTTTCCCAGTTTTCTGGGGGAAAACCAACTATTTCTAAAAGACCTAGAAAAGAGAATTCTTACCACTAAATTACTTGACATCACCAAAAGGTGATTCAAAAACAAAGTTCTGTTTGGTATTCAAAGCCCTTGATAACCTCACTCCCTTTAAAATTTCCAGTCTTCTATATCTCCAACACGAATCTAGTGACAGTGGTCTTACTGTTCAACTAACAAGATGTTCAAGATATTCAATCTCTCATCTCCAGAAATTTTCTGTCTTTCTTTCATGCTTGGAACACTTTTTCTTCCTCATCTCTGAGAACTAGACCTCCTTGACTTCCTATAAAGGTTCAATTAGAATTCTACCTTCTGCAGGAAGCTTTTCTCAATTCTTAATTCCAGTGATTTCCCTCTATTAATTATCTTAGTCTATGGTTCATTTGTACACATTTGTTTACATGTTATCTTCCCCATTAATGGGTGTGCTACTTGAGGGGAGGAAATATCTGCCTTTCTTGTATTCTTAGCACAGTTCTTTTTTTAAATAATATGGAAGCTTCACAGATTTGCATGTCATTCTTGCAGAGGGGCCATGCCAATCTTCTCTGTATCATTCCAATTTTAGTACATGTGCTTTGAAGACAACACTAGCACAGTTCTTGATGCATAGGAAGAACTTAATGTTTATTTATTGATTGAGATATGGAAATGAACTAAATATGACACATTACCATCTATTTTGGGTCTTTTTTTCTGACATGCAACTGAAATTTCTCAAAAGTCATGTTTCTCTCTATTAGAAGGTGATTTCCATTAGAATGACTATTTGTATTTCTATTTGTATCCCCAAAGTTTAACACAGTGCCTTGTACCTAACATAGTAAGCACTTAATAAATGTTTTTTCATTCATTTATACATGTTGATATTTGGGTAAGAACTATTCCTACCTATTGAATTACACTTTGTAGTCTTTAGAAGTTTATACTATATGTCCCACGATATACCCTGGCTGTGAGTATCTATAAGTTCTCTCTGCAATATAAACTTTAGAGTATATAGAAGAAAAAATTCTGAACTTTCCTCATTTGGCATACATTTGTCAGAGATAATTTACTAATTATCCAATTAGGGTGAGAAACACACAGATAGGCAGACAGAAAGAAATGGAGAGGGAGAGGGAGGAGAGGGAGACATCATCTTGCTTGTGAAAATCTGTTTTTTTCTTTTTTTTTCCTGGTCAAAAAACCAAAAGGTAAATTTAATTTAAAAAAATATAATTGCCTACAAGATGAAAAGAGACAAATGAAATCACTGACAAAGAGTCCTGCTTTAAGATGCTTCCATTAATTGGTAGGTCTGGTATCAGAAATCTAGGGATGAGTGTTATGCCAGTTAGATTGGGAGTTGTTTGGAAATAAACACATTTTAAGGGTGCATGGTTCCTTGATTATTTCTAAATATCCAAAAGTATCACAGGCTGATCTCTTGAACACTAACTTTTTGTGCAGAGGCTATTGTCTAGTCTCCAAGTTTTCACACGGGATCAAGTCTTGCTTTCAACCAACTCTCAATGGAGGGGCTACTAATACAACACCATTGCCTCGGACAAACAGCATTGGAATGTTCCGCTTGGTAGACTTATAGATCTCCTCATAAGTTTCTTCATCAGTTTCTATAGTTGTCACAGTCTCTTCTATGTCTCCCAAAAATCATGTTTAAATGCTGATCATAAGCATGCAATCTTCCTCGTAGTTCTCGGTCATTTCTCATCTTTACTTCTCTCATCTAGACTGAGTCTGATGAGATCCAAGGGCTCCTCAACAGTGTTGGTGGTCTGTTGCTGATCCGCGTCATCCACCATCTTTCAAATCCCGAAAATCTGTTTTTTTCAAGCTATGTCAGCTTACTATTGTCATCACAAAGCAAAGACAAGGTTCTATAGAGAAACCTAATATTAAAAACAACTGACCTGCAAAACAGGTTATGTATAAAAATCACTGGACTCCCTGAAAAGCATGACTTTTAAAAAATCATGGACTATATTTCAAGAAATCATAAATGAAAATTGCCTAGATATATTAGAACCAGAGGACAAATTAAGCATAGAAAGAATCCACCCATCTTTTCTTAAAAGTAACCTCAAAAGGAATATTGTAGAACTGTCTTAGCCAAAATCCAGAGCTCCCACATCAAAGAAAAAAAAGAGTATAAGCAGAAGAAAACAATTTAAGTACCAATGAACCAGAATAACAATCATATAAGACTCAGAAGCTTCTACTGAAAAAAATGAGAGAAGATCTTGGAATATAATATTCTAAAATGCAAAAGAGATAGGCTTACTACCAAGAACAGCTCACTCTACAAAGCTGAGTATTACTCTACAAGGGAGAAAAATAGACTCAATGGAGTGGAAGACTTTCAAGCATTTCTGATGAAAAAATCAGAGCTGAGTAGAAAATTTGAAACAGAAACACAAGATACCAGAGAAAAATAGAATGATAAGTTTATTTGTGCAATTGAAAGAAACTGAATGGTGATATAGTGGAAACATTCCAATAAAGGGGAAAGAAATGTAACCTCTTAAAGCCTTAATGTCTTCAACAGTTATTGGAAAAGCTTAAGAAAAACTGAGTCCCTGGGGATATATTAGTTTTATTTTTAAGGTTTTTAAGAGTAGACAGGGAAGGGAGAATAAAAGGGTGTTAGTACAAATAGGAAGAAAAGATTGAAATGTTGCAGGACATTAGAAAAAGAGTGTGCAAATATAGATAAAGGGGTCCAGAGGGAGAAGGATCAGGCAAACCTGACTTATCTGAAATGGACAAAGGTGAGCTGATCACCTATATATACACCCACCCATCCACCTACACACACACACACACACACACACACACACACACACACACACAGACAAACAACACACACAAGATTTAGTGATAGTAAATCAATCAAATTAAACAGGGGGAAAAAACAGGAATGTCAGGTGGGAGCGTAAAAAAAGAGGATAATATTAGGGATGGAATGGTCACCAAAAAAAAAAAAAACAAGTTTCCTGATTTGTGGGGGAAGAGGAAAAAAGAGAAAAGAACTAGAATTTAAGGGAGTGCCTTAAAATGAATCTTGGGAAATGTCTAAACAAATTGTGGCATATGAATGTAATAAAATGATGAAAGGGATTATTAAAGAAAATCTTAAGTTATAAGAACTGATGCAGAGTGAAATGAACAGACCAGAACAATTTGTGAGCACAGCAACATTGGAAAGAAAAGCAGATTTTAAAGATTTAAGAATTCTGATCAATGCATTGATCAACTGTATCTCCAGATGTACTGGAGCTTTGAGTTCAAGCTGACTCAAAAGTTCTGATTGATAAAATTTTAGTATAAACACTGATATCTCAAAGATTAGCAAATTCTAAGGATGGGGTATTAATTCATTGTTTTATTAATTTTCTATACTTTTAGAATATGATGGAAAACATGAATAATGCAGATTAACTTTAAAAGTTTACATTCCCTCCCTCCCCCACTCCCCCAAAGCTGATGTTAAGCATCTACTAGCATGACTCAGATTACCCATCTTCTGACAAAGAGGTACAAGGTACAGAGATAAATATATATATATATATTTGCAAGGCAATGGAGCTAAGTGACTTGCCCAAGGTCACACAGCTAGGTAATTATTAAGTGTCTGAGACCTGATTTGAACTCAGTTCCTCCTGACTCCAGCACTGATACTCTATCCACTGTGCTATCTAGCTGCCCCATATATATTTAAAATATTTTCTTTTCCTCTCAATTAAATGTAAAAACAATTAAGTTTTTTGTTTTGAGTTCCAGATTCTATCCCTTCCTTCCTCATTTCCTCCTCCCAAAGTCTATAATCAACAGAAATATATTTTTGACAAAGCTACTGTGTGAATTTATTTTTCTTGACTATGTTTCTCAGTTGCAATCTTATTTTTTTTTATTTTTAATAAGGAGGCCAAGGGAGGGAAGTAACATAATAGTGGCTAATATAATGGTGATGCCAAAAAAAAAAAAGACAGCCATTATAACATTTTGGAAAAAATTTCACAGATCAGAATGAAGCTTAGAAGAAAGCATAGGGGTGGCTAGGTGGCATAGTGGATAAAGCACTGGCCTTGGAGTCAGGAGTACCTGGGTTCAAATCCGGTCTCAGACACTTAATAATTACCTAGCTGTGTGGCCTTGGGCAAGCCACTTAACCCCATTTGCCTTGCAAAAACATAAAAAAAAAGGCATAGACAGGCAGGAGAATTTTGAAAGTTATATGTAGAATTTATTAAGTACTTTAAAAAAAGGAAGCAGTATGAAATAAAAATTAATGGTTTCAAAAAATAATCCTCTTTTTATGTGCAGCTGTGTGTATGGAAATTGTTTGTTTGTCTTTGTGTGTGTGTGTGTGTGTGTGTGTGTGTGTGTGTATTCAAAATAAGAAAAAAAGTCACATTCCTGAAGGGAGGAGGGAGTGAGTTCTTCTCCATCCCACACTAAAGGATGATTGATAGCTTAACTTTCCTCATTTACCACCACCACCTGGTGAGTTATTAGTATATTAGTATATTGCATCTCTTTGTAGTCAAGGCATGTGGGGATTCTGACTCCAAGTAGGACACAATACAAGACATTTGGTAAATGTTCCCCTTTGACATGGAAGACTCAAGATGAAATGAAAAGGATTACAATCTAGACTTCTTCATACAAGTGGATCTCTGGAGGCGAAAGTGTTTCCCAAAGCTCACTAAAATTTAACTAACACATGATATGCTTTGATCTCATCCATTGTACTGATGGTATCCTTGCCTCTCAGTCTCAAAACCTCATCTTTGACTTTTACATTTCTCTCATTCTCTTACCTCAACCAAACAGCTGTCAAATTTTAAAATTTATTTTCTTAATCAATCAAAATCTATTTTATCTTTCTCTCTCCTCTCCATTTCCTCTCCATAGGAAAATAAAAGGAAGTAAGGAAGGAAGGAAGGAAGGAAGGAAGGGCCCTCTGAAAAACTATACAGTCAAGCAAAACGAATTCTCACACTGGTCATGTACAAAAAAAATAATGTCTCAACCTTTACCTTGAATCTATGATTTCTCTGCCAAGAGGTGGGTATAATTCAACATTCTTTACTCCCCTAGAACCTTTCCTAAGAAAATCATAGACCTTTTTAAGAGAAGAAATTTTAGCGAACATATAGTCTTCAAATCACATATAATGAAACCAATTTATCCTTTTTATGTCTTCAGCAGTTGATTACAAAACTTTTGCCTAATTAACTAGCAGGTGTCACAGTGGAGAGCAAAACTGGTTTGCTCTACTTGCTTCTCATTCCTCCCTCTCTCCCTCTCTTCAAGGAAAGGAACAGAATAGAATCCTCCCCAAACTGTGCTTCTCTGCATTCAGTGAGATTAGCTCAGGGTAATAGAGTCTTTTCCCCTGGGCCTCTGCATTCTTCTGTTGGTTTATAACAAAATCAATTGTATAGAAGAAAATACCAGATTGTTTTAAAACTCTGCACGCACACACACACACACACACACACACACACACACACACATACACACACACACACACACACACACACACACAAACACACATTTATATGAAGGGGAGATGGAGAGGTAGAAGACTGGCCTCTGATCTTTGTAGAGGAATAGATCAGTTATATTTTCCCCCCATAAAGGTATTTTTTCATAATCAGACTAGCTCGTGAACTCATCCAACCTTTCTGGAGAGCTATTTGGAACTACGCCCAAAGAGCAACAAAAATGTGCATACCCTTTGACCCAGCAATACCACTACTGGGTCTATACCCTGAAGAGATGATGAAAAAGGGTAAAAACATCACTGGTACAAAAATATTTACAGCAGCCCTGTTTGTGGTGGCAAAGAATTGGAAATCAAGTAAATGTCCTTCAACTGGGGAATGGCTTAGCAAACTGTGGTATATGTATGTCATGGAACACTATTGTTCTATTAGAAACCAGTAGGGACAGGATTTCAGGGAAGCCTGGAGGGATTTGCATGAACTGATGCTGAGTGAGATGAGCAGAACCAGAAAAACACTGTATACCCTAACAGCAACATGGGGTTAATGTTCAACCTTGAAGGACTTGGTCAATCCATCAGTGCAACAATCAGGAACAATTTTGGGCTGTCTGCAAAGGAGAGTGCCATCTGTATCCAGATAAAAAGCCGTGGAGTTTGAACAAAATTCAAGGGCTATTCCCATTAATTTAGGGAAAAAACCGAGATATCTTATTGTCTGATCTTGTTACCTCTTAGACTTCTTGTCTCTTCCTTAAGGATATGATTTCTCTCTCATCACACTCAATTCGGATCAAGGTACAACATGGAAACAAAGTAAAGACTGACAGATTGCTTTCCTTGGGGGGGTGGGGGGAGGGAAGTAAGATGGGGGAAAATTGTAAAACTCAAATAATATCTTCAATAAAAAAACAATTAAAAAATAATCAGACTAGCTCAAGCTACAAAGGGCAGCTAGAAGTAATCTCCTTCTTTCTAATCACCACCTGAATCTTACATTCTTTCCTCCCCAGATGTCAGAGGTTAGGACATGGTCACTATCACTGTTGCTGCTACCACTAAGCATTCTGTCCCCATCTCTGTCTTCTCTTCTATATTCTCTCTCCCCATCTTGTTCAAGCTTCTTGTAGGGTGGCACAATATGACATAGTCCAATTCTATTTCTTTTCTAAGACTAGGAAACAAACACTACAAGCCCCAGAATTCTTAGCAAGGATCCTGACCATTTCCTCTGTCTACAAGAGAAGAAGGTGATGCAAAGAACTGTTGCAGCTATAAAGAAATCAACTTAAATAAGACATTTTGGAATGAAAACCCAGTGTATTTGTTGATAGGGGATACAAGGTGAAGAAGAAAGTGAAGAAGGAAGGAAAGAAGGAAGGAAGGAAGGAAGGAAGGAAGGAAGGAAGGAAGGAAGGAAGGAAGGAAGGAAAGAAGGAAAGAAAGAAGGGAGGGGCGGCTAGGTGGCACAGTGGATAAAGCACTGGCCCTGGAGTCAGGAGTACCTGGGTTCAAATCTGGTCTCAGATACTTAATAGTTACCTAGCTGTGTGGCCTTGGACAAGCCACTTAACCCCATTTGCCTCTCAAAAACAAAATTAAAAAAAGAAAAAAGAAAAAAAAAGAAGGGAGGGAGAGTGGTAGGTGGAAGAAAGAAAGAAAAGAAGGAAAGAAGGAAGGGAGGGAAGAGAGGAGAGTGAGAGGGAGGAAGGGAAGAAGAAAGGGATAAAGCTGAGTCTGAGGCCGTTTGAGATATGGGACTGGCACCTAGGAGGCAGAGATAGGAATTTGTGATTTATTTGCATAAGGTGATAGTTGAAGCTGTGAAAATAGAACAGATATGACACTGTGATGGCAAGGTTTCATAGCAGTTGCTGGGAAAACTACCTGAACTGGGGCCACATTCCACACCCACTCTGTTGCAGGCTCTGCCCTGCCTATCCAGAAACAGCTATAAGAACTATGGGAACCTACTTGTTATAGAAACCAGGCAACTCCCCACCCAGAATCCCTGACTCTGAGAGATAAACCTCCTTATCATGGGCCCCTCAAGGGCAGGAACCCTATTTTTGCTTTTTTTGTGTGTGTGTTCCATCTGGTATATATAGCAAGCATTTAGTACCTGTTTATTGATGATGATAATGAAAAAAACTGGAGAATGAACTTTCAAGGAAGTGGGGATTGGGGAGTCTGGGCAGACTCACTTACTGAAGGAGTAAATCTTCCTTATACAGGCTCAGGGACAGCTTAGTCAGCAGTTCTAGGACTTTCCAGTGTGATGATGCTGATGCTGATGATGCTTGCCCTTTGCTCTCGAAGAAGACCATACCCCCAGGAAGATGATACCATGACATGCATGGGAATTGGTTTTGAGTAAGGGGGTGCTGTAATGAGTCACCAATCTCACTTTCTCCTCCAGAGTCATCTAAGATCAGTGGCCAGATATGATTTTGAATGACTGAAGATGGCCATGGATACAAGGCAAATAGGGTTAGCTGACTTGCCCAAGATCACACAGCTAGTGTCAATTATCTGAGGCTGGATTTGAACTTAGGTCCTCCTGACTCTAGGGCTGGCATACTTATCTACTGCACCACTATTGCTATCTGCCAGAGTAGATGGTTAGTGAGGAGGACAAAATTCCCCTTCCCATTTTGTTCTTCCTTGGTGGCAGATTGTATGAAGAAGACTTTTGATCTGAAGAGACTAGCACCTCTACTGTATCTCCAAATTTTGAGAACATATATCAATATTTTTTCCTAAGGATAATGAAGTAAAGGTAACAAGGTGAGCCTTCAGACCTTTTGCTCAAGGAACAGGATATGAAGAGGGCATAAATAGGACATGTTGCCATGTAGCTTACCTCCTTGGGTAAGTCTCTTCCCTTCTCTAGACCTTATTCATAAAATGAAGCAATTTGATTAAATTATCTCTACAGTCTCTTTTAGCTCAAATATTCTCTAACTAGACTATGCTTGCTAGAAGAAGGGGTGCTTCAATGAAATGATGCAATCAGAACCAATGTACAAATCAACTTCTTCTACTTTATTTTCATCCTTTGGTACTTTCTGAAAGACTAAGAGAGACTTAGCAACTGCTCAGCCCAAGTCCTCTGGGGCTTCAGACTGAAGTATTATGGGAGTGAAGCCAAGATAAGATTCAGAGGTCTTTCCCATGGTGTAGGGTCATCCTGGATTCTTTAGATCTAATTAAATGTAAACTTGCTGCTTCTGATGGAAATCCAGAAGGGGGGAGACTACATTATTCAAGAGCCTACAGTCTTTTTCAGCCCAAACAATGGCCTTCATGACATGGAAAGATCCCATGATATTTTAATTTCTTGCAATGCATCATGTCCATAGTATTCTGTAACTCCAAGTGTTCTTGCCAGGCAATTATGGAACTGAGTCAAGGGTTCTCCTTCTGTTAAGACATGGTGCACATCTCCATCCCCAATCTCTTCTTGACTTCTCTTCAGATCCCAACCTTTATTTCTTGCTAATTTAGTGAAAAGCCAAGAAACAGCAAGCAAAAAATTGCAAGAAGGCTGTAGTTCTAGTTAGAACTTTGATACTAATCAGCAATGTAACATTGAACAAATCATTCAAACTCTCAAATTTTCATTTTCTTACCTGTATAATGAGGGGATTTGTCTAAAGGGCTCTGAGAAAGGAGGTCCAGACCAATCATCTACTAAAAAGCAATCCTCCAGAAATAAATTCTAAAATGGCAACAACACCAATAGTGTGATATTAAAATAATGAAAACCAACAGAAATTCAACATTTGGAGCTTTCTGTATGTACCGTGCTAATTTCTGAAGATATGACAAATAAAATAAAAAAAATCCCTGCCCTCAAGGAGCTTACATTCTATATACATACTGATTTACTGGGCTCATACCATAAGGTGAATAATTTTTGGCAAATGGGTTTTAGGTAGATTGTCCAGTTCCAGCTATATAAGCTCTGAGTAGACAACACAAATACTCGTTCCTGACACCCTTTCCCTGGGTTACTAAATTCCCTCACATGGGTTATCTTACCTACTTCATTCTTTGATTGTGGCCTTCCCAACATCAGTCTTCTCTGTCTGAGCCTGTTGCCCTCCCTGTCTGGTCTTCCCTCCTTGAAGGCTCAACATCTACATCCCATTCTCTGTTTTCCCTCCTCACACACCCTTTCTTTCCCCTCAGTTAAATCCAGAAGCAAGTCACAGGAAGAGGGCCAATAGCAGCCCAGAGAATGAGATGGTAGAGAGAATGGGTGGAAGAAGGGTGATATTAGTTCTCTTGAGTCTAGAGGCTGGGTACAAAGCGGATCCTCTGGGAGTAGGCCAGGTCAGCAACATAGAAGAGGAAGTTGACATAAGTGAAGATGGCCACCACCAGTTGGCTGTCCCAAGGACAGCTTCCTTGAGGGCAACCTGAGGGTCTTGAAGGAGTCCCATACTTGGGATCAAAACAGAAGACGGGCCAGACCACAGCTGCACTTAGATAAAGCAGCACAGCTAGAAATGTGTACACGACTACTATTCGGTCAAAGGGGAAGCCCAGGGTCCCAGCCCGGCCAGTCACACTCATGCCCACCACCACCACGGTGCCTAGGAAGCAGATACTGTACACGGCTACACACCACTGAGTGGCCACAAAGCGCCCATAGCGACTGTCGTGGATCAGGGCCCCAAAGATGATGCAGGCCACAAAAGCCTGGACGATTTTCAGCAGGCCTGACACCGTTGCCATGTAGCTGGTGACTTGGCCCGGCCGGGCCCGTGTGAGGACCACTTCAGTAGCATAGGTTACAAAGAGTAAAGCCGCAAAGACACTGGCAGCCAGGCGGAAGTCGCGGGCAGTGCAGCCTTCTGGCTCCGGGGGGCACTCAAGCCTGGTAAAATAGAGAGGGTAGACAATGGCGGCTGTGGCTGAAAGCAAGGTGGCCAGCATGGCAAAGGCTGCAGTGAAGTTGCCCCAGGAGAGACGGAGGCAGCCATGAAGTCGAGTAAACTCAAAGGCCACCACCAGCCCAGTGAGGGCAAAGCAAAAACACCAGGCAGACATACAGAAGGTCCCATAGGCAGCGTCGAAGCCTCCCCGGTGTGCCACGAGGCTGAAGGTGGCACAGCCAAATGCCAGCTGTAGCAGGCGAGTGGTGCCCACTGGGGAAGTAACAGCTCCCAGGTTCAGATATGGAGCCCCTGAGGGATCCATAGTGCTCCCCATCCCTCCAACCTGAGGGCTCCAGCCTCACTGAAGACTCTTGGGGGGTACTTAACCAATCTGTTTCATCTTGCTGGAGTCTAAAGGCCTCTAAATCCCATCTGGGTCGGGCTGCTTCAGGGGCCTCTCGGCTGTCACCAGATTCCTCTTGTAGTCTCCGACTGCTGTCCTAACATTGCAGTCAACCTAGCTTGGGAGCAGCAGCAGCAGCAGCTCTGCGTAGCTCCCTGCAGTAGAATGCTGCTGGCCACCCCAGTGGTATAAATAGGCATATGTATTCATAGACCCAGAATAGCCCAGCCCCCAGGCTTAGACTTGGGGGTTTGGACACCCGACCCTCACTCTCTTCTCCTAATTATGCCGGACTCGTTAACCCAGTGGTGGCTGGAGCTGAGTGTTTTACTGCTAAACAGCCGCACTTATGGCTATTAGTCTCTGCCAAGGACAGGAGGAGGTTGTTAGTTCTGGAACACATCAAGTTCTGACTGTGTTCCCATTTTAGTGGCAAGGGCTCACAGGGCTTCTGGAAAAAGGACTGTGGGGGGAACTAGCTTCAGGGCTTAGGAGATGGGGGTGGGGATAGTTGTGTGGGAAAAGATTGACAGGGCAGATGGCTTTAAGCTCAGAGAGGTCTGTTCCATTTTGACCTTATCTGTCCTTTCTCTCCTCTTTCTTACCTTAGCTTTCTGCTTGGACAGCCTTACTGAAATTAAGAGCCTCTTATCTCTGATTAATCTTCCCATTCCCACCCCTTTAGTCAACTATCCTTTTTACCAGATTGTGGGATATAATTCCTGGATCTCTATATGGAAATAACTTTCTCACTAAGATTTCCCTGGACAATTAGGTGGAGCCTCCAAACTTTGGTTAATCTTCCCATCCCCACTCCTTTATTCAATTCCCTCTTTTTTTTCAGGCTCTGGAGTATAATTCCTGGATGTCTATATGGGAGGAATAACTGTCATACTATGGTTTCCCTGGGTAATTAGGTGGTGCAGTGGATAGAGTTCTGGGCCCAGAGTAGCAGAAAAACCTTAATTCAAATATGATCTCAGATATTTACTATCTAGATGATCCTGGGTAAGTCACTTAACCTTTGTTTTCTTAATCCATAGACAAAGAAAATAAAAACTATTCCAGTATCAATGCTAAGAAAACCCCAAATGGGGTCATGAAGATTTGGACCTGACTGAACAACAATCATTTTTTTCCCTAAAACTAGCTCATCTCCTTCCTTCCTTCCTTCCTTCCTTCCTTCCTTCCTTCCTTCCTTCCTTCCTTCCTTCCTTCCTTCCTTCCTTCCTTCCTGTCCTCATACTTTATTAGATTAGGGTTTTGGGAGATCATTTCTTTGACCTATATGAACACTTTCTAAAAATATGAAGGCTGAAAGGGAAAATAAAAACCAAAAAATAATGCACACATATTATTTTTTTGCAGGACTTTTACCAGGGTGAAATGTTTTAAATTTTGGATTGTTATTTTAAAAACTCACTTTTGTAGAGCATTCTAAGACTTACATAGTCTGTTACTTACAAAAACTCTTGTCATGGAGATAGTTCAAGGATTTTTTTTCTTTATCTTTTTTTGAACTAATCTGTGATTTCACTGGTATAATGGGGCACTTCCAATAAGGAAATATTCTATACCAAAGTGGAACTGCATCCTCTTAGAGAGCTGCTTAGGATGCTGAGATTAAATTATTTGCCCAGGTCTGAAGGGTGAAGGGTTAAGTTGAGATCTTCCCTATCACTCATCATGATCCAAGGAGAAGGAACTTCCTGAGCACATTGAACCAAAGCATGATTGATCAAGGTAGGTTCTGGGGCAGGGAGTGCTGGGGAACATTCCTAGTAAACATGTTTTGGGGTCATGCCCTATAGATAACTTAGTCTACTCATTTTGGAAATCATAACCTTAATCTGTGTTGTCCTGATAGGTGAATAAATCTAGTGTAAGTACTTGTAACCCTTTATATCTAGGTTGTTCCTAATTCCAGATCATATTTTGCATCCCATTTGACTATTTACCAAGGGCATCTCCCACCCTACCCCCTCCCTACCTTATCTCCCTAGGTCTGAGAATAACAATCAAATCAGTTCTAACCATTGTTTCCAAATGGTATCATCCCTATGACTTTCCAAACCAAAAAAATTCTTTTGGGTTTTTGTTGTTTCACCATGTTCAACTCTTTAAAGGCCCCATTTTAGGGTTTTCTTATCAAAGACCCAGGGGTGGTTTGTTATTTGCTTCTTCAGCTAATTTTATAGATGAAAGGTCTCATAGCTAGTTAAGTGTCTGAGGCTGGATTTGCCCTCAGAAATCTTCCGATTTCAGGCTCTATCCACTTTACCACCCTACTGACCCACTACTTTAATTGTTTCCACTTACAAAAATATAAGCTCCATTCCCAAAGGTCTATAAAATCATGCCTACCCTTTGACCTAGCAGAGCTACTATCAGGTCTATATTCCAGAAGAGATGAAAACAGGAAGGAAAAGGACCTATATTTGTAAAGATATCTATGGCAGCTCTTTTCTGATGTCAAGAAACTGGAAATTGAGGGTATGCCCTTCAGATGGGGAAAGACTGAACAAATTGTGGTACGTGATTAAGATGAAATGCTATTTTGTTATAAGAAATGAACAGGATGCTCTCAGTAAGAGCAGTTGCAATGGGAAATATACTATATACAAAGTAACAGCAAGCTTGTAGTATGATCAACTGTGAATGTCTTACCTTTTTCTCAGCAATGCTGTGACCTATGAAAACTCTGAAGATTTTATGATTAAAAAAAATACTTTCTATTCAAAGAAAACAAACAAAAAGGCTCTAAGATCCTTAAGGGCAGAGACTTCTTTTTTTGCATTCCCAATGATTAGTGCAGTGCTTTGCACATAGTAGGGGCTTCATTACCTCCTGACTCCAAGGGTGGCTCTCTCACCACTATGCTACTTTTCCCCTTCTTTTTAAAAATATTTTATATGTAAAAATATTTATATGTAAAAATAATTCTTATCATTTCATTTTTAAAAATTTTATTCCAAATTCTCTCCTTTAATTCTTCCCTCATTAAGCAGGCAGGCAATTTGATATAAATAATACTCAAGCAGTCATGCAAAACATAATTCCATACTAGCCATGTTATAAAACAGACCAAAAAAACACACAATAAGTAAAGTTAAAAAAAATCATATGCTTTGATCTGCCTTCAGACTTCATCAGTTCTTTCTCTGGAGGTGGATAGCATTCTTCATTATAAATCCTTTGGAAATATCTTGGATTTTTGTATAGCTGAGAAGAGCTGAGTCATTCCCAATTGATCATGGTACAATATTGCTGTTACTGGGAACAATGTTATCTTGGTTCTGCTCATTTCACTTTGTATCAGTTCATGTAAGCCTTTTCAGATTTTAATGAAAGTATTCTGTTTTCATTTCTTATAACAAAACAGGACTCCATCACAATCCTATACCACAACTTGTTCAGTCATTCCCTAATTGATGGTCATGCCCTCAATTTTCAATTCTTTGCCACCACTAAAAGAACTACTATAAATATTTTTATATTCATAGGCCCTTTTCCTTTTAAAAAAATCTCTTTGGGATATAGACTGAGTAGGGCTGTGTCAAAGGGTGTGTGCACAATTTTATAGCCCTTTGGGCATACATTTATCCCTTCTACATCACACATTTCTCCATCATGGTTTTGAAATATTGCAGGTCAGCCTAAAAAATTTAATAGGTATTTCTTGGGAGTTTTGTGGAAACCTCAGACATGAAAGAACAGTAGATGACACAGAAAAAGTTTAGAAGCTCAGAAGAGCACAAAAATATGTGTGGTATTATATAATATCAACATATTTTATTTTTTAATATAAGCATTCTGAAAGAGAAAGAAAAAATTCAAACTTCTTTTCTAGTGTGAAGGGAAAGACAAAAAATTTTACTAGAATTTTCCAGGTTTCTGGAGCAGCCCTAACCCCACCACCACCTTTTTTTCCCCCCTCCTCTGTTGCCCTCCACCCCCTCATTCCTACAGTGAGAAAGGGCTAAAACTATAGTTCCAAATTGTTCTCCAGAATGGTTGAATCAGTTCACAACTCCACCAATAGGTGCATTGTACCCCAATTTCCCTACATCCTCTCTAATATTTGTCACTTTCTTTTTCTATCATATTAGCCAATCTGATAGTAATGAGGTGGTCCCTCAGAGCTACTTTGTCTTGGTGAGGGTTACAAACAAAGAAAATTGAGTTTAAGAAAATAGAATATATCTGAAGCAGAATTTCAACCCAGTCTTTTTACTTCAATGGGGGCCATTCCATGGAATTGACTTAAAGTTTTTCTGATCCTGACCAGCCTCATGTTCATTTGGGTGTGTCAGAGATGAAGGACTCCCTGGTGGTTTCCAGCCGGGTGGTGACTCAGAACTGAAAGGATTTGTTTTGGTATGACATAGAAAATTCTAGGTGGTCCCTGGGTTCTTCCTTTCCCTTATGAAAATAGTAGCATTGCAGGGTTCTGTAACAACTATAAAGAAGGAATGATTTATAGTTTCATCTTTTGCTTTAATTCTTCTTTGTAGTAACTTTCTATCACTAAATTCCCTATGAGAAAGTAGGGGGAAAGGTAGTGCTCTTCTTCCTCCCCCCCCCCCCCCCCCCCCCCCCCCCCCCCGCTTCAGCTTCTCTCATATAGAGCATGAACACATCTGGGTTCCTGGCTATTTTTATGCTTTGCATTTTCTTTCCTGAGTAAACAAACAAACATTATTCCTATAGCTTGTGGGCAACTTTCTGATTACCAGAGGTTTTCATCCCAAAGACTGTCAGCAAAAAAAGCTTGACAATGACCAACAATAGGATGAGCCCAATCCTTCAGCCTGACTTGTCAGAAGCCATAGATTCTGGGTTTTTTTTGTTTGTTTTTTAGGTTTTTGCAAAGCAAACGGGGTTAAGTGACTTGCCCAAGGCCACACAGAATTATTAAGTGTCTGAGACCCAGGTACTCCTGACTCCAGGGCTGGTGCTTTATCCACTACGCCACCTAGCTGCCCCAGAAGCCATACATTCTGGAGAGAATGCAGAGCCAAGGTGAAATATAAAATGCCTAATTAATAATCTTGAAAACAGATTTATGTTCTGATGAGTATCAAACTCCCAGGAAATTATAATAGTAGTTGTAAATTGAGTTACTGAATCCTATTGACAACTGGCAATGTCTTTTGTGTTCATCAGCATTTCTTTACATATAGGAATTATATATTGTACAGTAAATATACTGTGTTTGTTATATGAAATTGTGTTTATGTTATGAAAATCTTTATACTTCCTACTTTTTGAGACAACCCTAGATATAAAATGTAATCTAAACCTTAAGCAATTTTTTTCTAAGTGCTGGATGGGGGTTAATTAGTTAAAGAGTGTGAGAAATGAGTGCCTACCTAACCTTTATTAGAACCAAGATTGAAGCTGGTCCCAGCTGTTTGTCTGGTTCCAGAGAAGGGTAAAACCAAATTACTGGTATCTAAAATGAAAATAATTCATAACAATTAAAGATGAAATAATGAAAGTTCCAAGTTTCATGCATAATCTTTTTCTGTTCTTCCTTGCATATGGATTTATCATTCTATCTCCCTTAGGGAAAGAAAGTGAATTATTAGGAAAAGGAGGAAGGATGCATTTATATTGTACTTACTATGTACCAAATACAACAATTCTGGAAGATAGGTGCTTTTTATATTATATCCATTCTAAAGTTTATGAACCTGAAGCAGAGGTTAAATGACTTGCCCAGGGTCACTTAACTAGTAAGTTTCTGAAACTTAATTTGAACTCAGGTCTTCCTAGAACCAGATCCAGGACTCTGCTCATTGTGCCCAACTGTGGTTCTTTAATACTATACTAATTTAAGATTATACTATATATATATTACTATATAAGATTATACTATATATATTATACTATTATCATACTATTATATTATATATACTATATAAGATTATACTATATATATTATACTAAACTATACTGGTTTAAGATAAATTGTATTATATTGCTCCTCAGACTTTACAATCCCAAAATGTTTTTGTAATACTTTTATAACAGTTTATTTAAAACTTGCTACAGTATCAGATAATTGCAAGTTCTATACTTTGATGGGTATGCACATGGCTCTCAAGTGCAAGGTTATGGTTTATTTCTGCCTCCAGAGGGCATATTCACTTTTGAAAGAAGCAGCAGAATTACAAACTTCTTTACTTATTGGTTTCTTCCTTTTATCTTTTAAGCTGGATGCTGTTGGGTGGGTATCAGCCCTTCTAACTGGACTTTAAAAATCCAGGAGGATTAGACACAGGCAACAACACATTCAGTTATTTTTATTTTAAAAATTTTGAATTTAACAAACATCAAATAAAATGAGTATATCCATATATCCATATATAAGGTTGAACAGGAAAAAGTTAAGTATGAAACTAGAATTTTCATTATTTCATCTTCAGTTGTCTGAATTCTTTTTCATTTTTTGATATGAATGATTTGATTTTTCTATTCCTTTTGAAACCAGTCTCACTAATTGTTTATTCACTTTATTACTTTTCTTTCAGTTCCTAGCTTTAATTAAATGGATTTTTTGTTAAGTGGATTTTTTGTTCAATTTTGTTGATCTCTTGATTTTCATAATTTCTGCCTCCAAGTTTAATTTAATTAAATTATTTTTACTTGCTACTTTTCTAGGTTTTTTTTAGTCTTATGATATTCATTGATTTATTTCTTCTCTTGTTAATGAAAACATTTTGAAATAAAATATTTTTCCTGAGAACTGGTTTAGTTGCAACTCAAAAGGTAGTTTTCATATTTGTGTGATTTTTCTTTGATCTGGCTAATACCTTAGAATTAAGTTATTTTTGGTTCCATTTAAAATTATTTCTACAAAGAAACTTTGAAATGTTATAATTAATCATAATTTCACTAAATATAGTGAAATATATAAGATTGTTAATATAGTAAATGAAATTATCAAATATTATTTATTAAATATTTTTGCATTGTGATCCATAAAGGATACATTTATTATGCCTTCTTTTCTGCATTTTGTGAGGTTTTTATGCTATAGGACATGGTCAGTTTTTTAAAATGTACCATACTCAGTATAGCAGTATGTATAATCATTTCTGTTCTCATTCAGTAAGTATCAGAGATATATTATATCTGACTTTTCTAAAATTCTATTCTATTAACTTCTTTCTTTATTGTTCAATTATATCTGAAAGAGGTACAGTGATGCCTTCCATTATCATAGTTTTACTATTTCTTCTTGCAATTTTATTAAATTTTCCTTGAAGTATTTTGATATTATACCATTATCAATTTTGATTCCTTATCTATCATTCCATTAAATATAATATAGTTTCTCTTTTTTTAATCTCTTTTTAAAAAAAACTCATGTTGGATAGAACACTGGGCTTGGAATCAGGAAGACTCATCTTCATGAGTTCACATTCAGTCTCTTATTAGCAATGTGACCCTGGGCAAGTCACATCACCCTGTTTGCCTCAGTTTCCTCATCAAATGAACTGAAGAAGGAAAGGGCAAACTCTAATATCGTTGATAAGAAAACCCAAATGGAGTCACAGAGTCAGATATGACTGAAATGACTGAATAAGAAATTTTTGCTGTTATTTTGATTGCTACCTCTGCTTATTTTTTAGTTTATCTGAACTATAATTGTTTTTTGCTCTGGCTTCTTTTATAAGTTTTGAGTGAATCTTTATATTTCAAGTATGTTTCTTATAAACAACATCTTGTTGGATTCACCCTTCTTTTTTGTTTTAAAAGTTATTTATTTATTTATTTTGAATTTTACAATTTTCCCCCTAATCTCACTACCCTCGCACCACCTCCCACAGAAGGCAGTCTATTAGTCCTTACATTGTTTCCACGGTATATATACTGATCTAAGTGGAATGTGATGAGAGAGAAATCATATCCTTAAGGAAGAAAAATAAAGTATAAGAGATAGCAAGATTACATAATAAGGTAACAGATTTTTTTTTTAAATTAAAAGCAATAGTCTTTGGTCTTTGTTCAAACTCCACAATTCTTTCTCTGGGTACAGATGACATCCTTCATCGCAGATACCCCAGAATTGTCCCTGATTGTTGCACTGATGTAATGAGCAAGTCCATTAAGGTTGATCATCATCCCCATGTTGCTGTTAGGCTGTACAATGTTCTTCTGGTTCTGCTCATCTCACTCAGCATCAGTTCATGCAAATCCTTCCAGGCTTCCCTGAATTCCCATCCCTCCTGGTTTCTAATAGAACAACAGTGTTCCATCACATACATATACCACAGTTTATTAAGCCATTCCCCAATTGATGTACATCCCCTTGATTTCCAATTCTTTGCCACCACAAACAGAACTGCTATGAATATTTTTGTACAAGTGGTGTTTTTATCATTTTTTCATGATCTCTTCAGGGTATAGACCCAGTAGTGGTACTGCTGTATCAAAGGGTATGCACATTTTGGTGCCCTTTGGGTATAATTCCAAATTGCTCTCCATGGAATTCACCTTTCTAATCCATTTTGCCATCTTCCATTTTTTGGACAAATTCATCTTGTTCATGATTTTTATTGCTAATTGTATATTTCACTTTATCCTGTCTTCTTTTGCTTCTCTCTCTCTCTCTCTCTCTCTCTCTCTCTCTCTCTGTTCCCCATCTTACCATCTTATTTATTACAAAAGAATCTGAAGATGGTGAAAGGAGACAATGCTTATTACTAGTGATCTCTAATTGAAATCATTTGTTTCAACTTCACTATTACTCTTTTTTTTTTTTAGGTTTTTGCAAGGCAAATGGGATTAAGTGGCTTGCTCAAGGCCACACAGCTAGGTAATTATTAAGTGTCTGAGACAGGATTTGAACCCAGGTACTCCTGACTCCAGGGCCAGTGCTTTATCCACTGCGCCACCTAGCCGCCCCACTATTACTCTTTCACCCACTTTTGATCACAAGTTTTTACTCTTTGAATTTATTATTTTTAAAGTTTTTTTAATTTATTTTTTATTCTCATTTTGTACAAATGTTTTTTTACATTAATAAAATATTCTTGTTTACAAGTAAACAAAATACCCCTCCTCCCCCATGAATATAGATAGACTTGTTTGGGCGAAAAAAGTAAAGGGGAGAGAAAAAAATTAAAATAAAAAAATAATAATAGTAATAATTGTAGGTATGGCCAGGTGGCGCAATGGACGAAGCACCAGCCCTGGAGCCACGAGCACCCGAGTCCATATCCAGCCTCGTAACCCCAACAATCACCCAGCCGTGTGACATGCAAGCCACCCAATCCCCACTGCTCTGCAAAAACCAAAAAAAAAGAAAGAAAAAAAAAGACCCAAAATAAAATAAAATAGTAATAATAGTAGGGGTGGCTGGGTGGCAGACAGAGCATTGGCCCTTGAGCCAGGAGCACCTGGGTCCAAATCCAGCCCCAGACACCCAAAGATCACCCTGCTATGTGGCCCCAGGCAGGCCATCCAGCCCCACTTGCCCTGCACCCTCCCCCAAATAATACCAAAAAATGTGCTTGAGTCTTTGTTCCAACACCAACAACTCTGTCATGGGTGGATCTCATTCTTTATGATAAGTCCATCACAAAAGTTATTTCCATATTTTTCTAACGTTGCCATTGCTGATCGCAACTCCCTCCTTTCTTATTTCTCCACTACCTTGTACTCTGTTTTCTCTCTCCTTTCACTATGATTCTGCTGTAGGGTCGCTGAGTGGCGCAGCAGACAGATCCCTGGTCCTGGGGCCAAGAAGCCCTGAGCCCCCATACTACCCCTTAGGCCCAGAATCCACCTGGCCCTGTGGTCCTGGGCAGGCCTTCCATTCCCAGCCCCTTGCAAGAAGTAAGAAAGAAAATGTGTTATATCTGTCCACTCTCCCACCATGGTCCATCCTCTCCTCCTTTATTCACATCCCCACCCCTTCCCCCTCCTCCCCCCTCCTTCTTACTCCAGATGTCTATACCCCATTGAGTATATTTGCTGTTTCCTCTCCTAGCCATCTCTGATGAGAGCAAAGGTTCCCTCATTCCCCCTTGCCTCCCCCCCTTCCATATTATTGCAATAGCTCATTGTAATAAAAAAAATCTTATGTGAAATATCTTGGACTATTCCCCCTCTCCTTTTTCTTTCTCCCATTCCATTTCCCTTTTTTTCTATTGACTCCATTTTTACACCATATTTTATCTTCGAATTCAGCTTTCTCCTGTGCTTCAACTATAAAAGCTCTCTCTACCTGCTCTATTAACTGAGAAGGTTCATATGAGTATCATCAGTGTCATTTTTCTATGCAGGAATACATGCAGTTCATCTTCATTAAGTCCCTCATATTTCCCCCCTCTCCTCCAATCTCCATGCTTCACCTGAGTCCTGTATCTGAAGATCAAACCTTCTGTTCAGCTCTGGCCATTCCAAAAAGGAACATTTGAAATTCCCCTGGTTCATTGAAAGTCCATCTTTTTCCCTGGAAGAGGACATTCAGCCTTTCTGGGTAGTTCATTCTTGCTGCATTCTAAGCTCTCTTGCCTTCCGGTATATTGTATTCCAAGCCCTAAGAGCTTCCAATATAGTTGCTGCTAAGTCCTGTGTGATCCTGACTGCAGCTCCACGATATTTGAACTGTGTCCTTCTGGCTGCTTGTAATATTTTCTCTTTGACTTGGGAGTTCTGGAATTTGGCTATAATATTCCTAGGGGTTGATTTTTTGGGATCTCTTTCTCAGGGGGATGGGTGGATTCTCTCCATTTCTATTTTGCCCTCTGCTTCTAGGATATCAGGGCAATTTTCCTGTAGTAATTCTTTGAAAATGATGTCAAGGCTCTTTTCCTGATCATGACTTTCAGGTATTCCAATAATTTTTAAATTATCTTTCCTAAGTCTGTTGTCCATATCAATTGTTTTTTCAATGAGATATTTCACATTTTCTTCTAATTTTTCATTTTTTTGGTTTTGAAGTATTGATTCCTGATTTCTGTTAAATTCATCAATCTCCTTGAATTCTCTTCTTTGAAGGATTTGTTCTCCTCAGAGAGTTTTCTTATCTCTTTTTCCATCTGGCCAATTTTGCTTTTTAAAGCATTCTTCTCCTCAATAACTTTTTGAACTGTTTTATCCATTTGACCTAAGCTGGTTTTTAGCATGCTATTTTCTTCAGCATTTTTTTGGATTTCCTTGACTAAGCTGCTGACTTCATTTTCATGTTTTTCCTGCATCTCTCTCCTTTCTTTTCCCAGTTTTTCTTCCAACTCCCTCAATTGATTTTCAAAGTCTTTTTTGAGCTCTGTCATAGCCTGAGCCCAATTTCTGCTTTTCTTGGAGTCTTTAGATGCAGGAGCTTGTGCTTCCTCATCTTCAGACTGAGTCCTTCTTGGGCTCATTTGCAAAATATTTCTCAATAGTCTTCTTTTTGTTTCTCTGCTTGCTCATTTTCCCAGCCTGGGCCTAGTTTGGGGTGTTTCTTGAACTTTTGGGACACTCCCACAAGGGTCTCAGTGTGTGAGGCTCTGTCCTCCCTCCTGGTCTGTGAATGACCATAAGCACCTCCCTCTGCCACGGGGCTGAGGTGGAGGGGGCCCTGCTGTTCTATGGGGGGGCCTAGACTGCGGATCAGGATCTGAATGTGGTCAGAGCCCCAGAGTCCTGTTCCAGAGGCAGAGGACAGAGCTCTGCAGTCTCTCTTCACTCCCCTCCCTCAGCTCAATGGGCTCATGCCCTGGGGGCTCCTGCTTACGGCTCTGCCTGCTTGTTTCCTGGATCAGGGCTGGGGAAAGACCATGCTGCTCTCTGTGTGCCCTGAGTGCTGTGCTCCATGTGCTCGCTCTGGCAGAGGTCCCCCGCTGTTCCCCCACTTTGTGCCCGGTGCTCCTGGGGGTGCAGCGCAGGAGACTCCCCCTCTGCTGTGAGCTGAGACTCCCAGTGCCCTGGGGCTGCCTCTGGGAGTCTGAGGTTCTTTGGCTCTGGCAGGCCACCCCTCTGGTGGGCCGCCTCTCCAATCCCGGGGAGCAGAGCCTTTCTGCTCTTTTCCAGGTTACCTTGAGTAGGAGAACTGTCTCACTGGGTCCCTTTGTGGGTTCTGTCTCTTGAAAGTTTAGCTAGAGTCCTTAGCTGATGAATTTTATCAGAGAGCTCCTAAGACTGGATCCCTTCTTGTCACCATCTTGGCTTCACCTCTCCTTTAAAAAGTTTTAATCTCCTCTTCACTCCCCACCCTTAAATACTAGAGTTTGTTTTGTTTATGATTAAATCCTCACCAATATTAGGCTGCTTTCCAACCTCAACCCCACACCTTTTCTCTGTACCTGTATATTTCCCTGTTGAGTTTGTTTTTCTACATTGAGCCCTTTGTACAAAAAAAAATATGTAAATGATGAATTGAAGATAATTTCAGAGGGCAGACAGGAAGATTAGAGGATCAGGAAAGGCTTCTTTTAAAAATTAGGACTTAAACTAAAACTTGAAGAAAGTCAAGGAAGTTAGGAGATGAAGATGAAGAGGGTGAAATTTCCTGGCAAAGAGTTAAGGAAAATGGCTGGAGTTGGGAAATGGAGTGTTGTGTATACAGAACAATAAGGAGGCCAGTGTCATTGGATCTCAGAGTAGATGAAGAAGAATCAGGTATAAGCCTGGAAAAGAATAAGGCCAAGCTATGAAAGGCCTTTAAATGACAAAGAAAGGATTTTATATTTGAACCTGAAATTGATAGGGAGCCACCAGAATTTTATTGAATGGGGAGGTTGAGAGGCTGTCATGATCAGAATTTTAGAAAATCAGTTTCATCACTGAGTAGAGAATGGACTGGAATGAGGAGGGACTTGAGGCAAGAAGACCAATCAGCAGACTCTTTCAGGAGTTCACATTTGGGACAGGATGATAGTAGAATCAGAGGACAAAAAGGGCTGTATAGGAAAGATGTTCCAAAGGTAGAATCTATATGACTTGGCAACTGATTGGATATAAGGAGGAATGAGAACCAATGAGGAGTGACTGTGGCTGAAGATGATGAAGTCCAAGCTCCTGCATCTAAAGACTCCACGAAATATGGAAATTGGGTTCTGGCTATGACAGAGCTCAAAAAAGATTTTGAAAATCGAGGGAGATAGAAGAAAAATTTGGAAAAGAAATGAGAGAGACACAGGAAAAACATGAAAAAGAAGTCAGCAGCTTAGTCAAGGAGATCCAAAAGAATGCTGAAGAAAATAACATGTTAAAAACCAGCATGGTTCAAAAAGTTATTGAAGAGAAGAATGCTTTAAAAGGCAGAATTGGCCAGATGGAAAAAGAGATAAGAAAGCTCTCTGAGGAAAACAAATCCTTCAGATCCAGAATGGAGCTGAAGGAAGCTGCTGCCTTTATGAGAAGTCAAGACACAATACTTCAAAACCAAAAGAATGAAAAAATAGAAGAAAATGTGAAACATCTCATTGAAAAAGCAACTGATATGGAAAACAGATTCAGGAAAGATAATTTTAAAAATATTGGGATACTTGAAGGTCATGATCAGGAAAAGAGCCTTGACATCATTTTTAAATAATTCCTACAGGAAAATTGCCCAGATATCTTAGAAGCAGAGGGCAAAATAGAAATGGAGAGAATCCACCAATCTTCCCCGGAAAGAGATCCAAAAAAAACCCAACCCCCAGGAATATTATAGCCAAGTTCCAGAACTCCCAAGTCAAAGAGAAAATATTACAAGCAGCCAGAAGGACACAGTTCAAATATCATGGAGCTGCAGTCAGGATCACACAGGACTTAGCAGCAACTACATTGGAAGCTCTTAGGGCTTGGAATATAATATACTGGAAGGCAAAAGAGCTTAGAATGCAACCAAGAATCAACCACCCAGCAAAACTGAATGTCCTCTTCCAGGGAAAAAGATGGACTTTCAATGAACCAGGGGAATTTCAAATGTTCCTGTTAATAGGGCCAGAGCTAAACAGAAAGTTTGATCTTCAGATACAGGACTCAGGTGAAGCATGGAGAATTGAGGAGAAGGGTAAAATATGAGGGACTTAATGATGATGAACTACATGTATTCCTGCATAGAAAAATGATACTGTTAATACTCATATGAACCTTCTCATTTAATACAGCAGGTAGGAGCTTTTATAGATGAAGCACAGGAGAGAGCTGAATTTGAAGATATAATATAGTGTAAAATGGAGTCAGTGGCTAAAAGGGAAATGTAGTGAGAGTAAGAGAAAGGAGAGGTGGAATAGGCTAAGATATTTCATATAATAAGATTTTTTTTATTACATTGAGCTACTGCAATGATATGGAAGGGGAGGTGGCAAAAGGGAATGAGGTAACCTTGGCTCTCATCAGCAGTGGCTTGAAGAGGAAACAGCACATATATACATATATATATATATATATATATATATATATATATATATACACATATACATATATACATATACATATATATACAATATATACAATGTATATATATACATATATATACATATATATACAATTGTGTATATATATATATATATATATATATATATATATATATATACACACATACAATGGGGAATAGACATCTAGAGTTAAAAAGGAGAGAAGGGAGATGGGGAAGGGGTGGGATTTGTGTGATGGAGGAGAGGGTGGACCACGGGGCAGAGTGGTCAGATATAACATTTTCTTTTTTACTTCTTGCAAGGGGCTGGGATTGGATGACCTATTCAGCATCTCCGGGCTGGGTAGTTGCTGGGCCTTAGAGGTGGTATGTGGGCTTGGGGCCTCTTGGCCCCAGGGCCAGTGATCAGTCTGCTGCACCACCCAGCTACCCTACAGAACATTTAAGAAGAGGGACAGAGTGAAAGGAGAGAAAAAATATAGTGTATGGTAGTAGGGAAGTATGAATGGAGGGAGTTGCAATTATCAATGGCAACAGTGGAAAAATATGGAAGTAGCTTTTGTGATGGACTTATCCTAAAGAATGTGATCTACCCGTGACAGAGCTGTGGTGTTGGAATGCAGACTGAAGCATATTTTTTATTATTATTATTACTTTTTTTTGGGGGGGGGGGGTTGTGGGGCAGATGGGGTTGGGTGGCTTGCCCAGGGCCGCACAGCTGGGTGATTGTTGGATTTCTGAGGTCGGGTTTGAACCTGGGTGCTCCTGACTCCAGGACCAGTGCTCTGTCCACTGTGCTACCTAGCTGTCCCTATAATTATCATTTTTTAATTTTAATTTTTTCTTCTTTCCTTTATTTTATTGCTCATGAGGGTCTATATTTTTGGGGAGAGGGGTTATTACGTTTACTCTTAAACAAGAATATGTTAGTAATGTATAAAAAACATTGTACAAAAATAAAATAAATATAATAAAAAAATTTAAAAAGAACAGCAAAACTGAATTAAAAACCACTTTCTATTTTCTGTTTATCTTATTTAACTCCCTCTTTGATCTTGAAGCTGTTAGGATTCTGAAAAAAACTTGTTTCTTCACCCCCATTACAATGTAAGCACTACATTGTCATTTAGCCCCTTTCAAAAGGTCTACTGTATTTGCCTTTCTAGTTTTTCCTTGACTCATGCTTGCATTTCAAGGCTTCTACTTAATTCTGTTCTTTTCATCAGGATATTTGAAAGTCCTTCTCTTCTATTCATATTTTTTATTGTGGGATTATACATAGTCTTATAGGGTTAACTATTTTAGGTTTTTGAATATCATATTCTAAAAGTTTCTTTTTCTTTTCTTTTCTTTTCTTTCTTTCTTTCTTTTTTTTCTGTTTTTTTTGGCAGAACAATATGGCACAACATGATTCCACTATGTTGTGTGACTGGTTCCTTGATATTTGAACCCTCATTCTGGCTACTTAACCATTTTTCTTTAACAAAGAAATTCTGGGTGTTTGATTAAGGGGTTTTGGTTTCAATTCACTCCTACAAAATGACATGTTCACACCAACAAATCTAAAAAGAGTATATTTAATAAAGTGATTATAAAACAGGTAGAAATAAATCAGTTTTACAGCAAAAGTAACCAACAAGTCCCAATATAATAAAAAGAAGAGCAACGTCTACATAAACCTAGATATTAAAAGAAAACATCACCAATGGGGGAGCTTCAACATCTGAATCAACAGCGGCTGGGGAGTCTCGGGTTACAGTATTCAGAATCCCTATCAGGAAAGCCCCCGGCAGAGCATCCTCTCCATGGGTGAAACTCCAGTCTGAAGAGGGTCTAATTAGATCTTAAATACTTGAAAACAGGGGCAGCTAGGTGGCGCAGTGGATAAAGCACCGGCCCTGGAGTCAGGAGTACCTGTGTTCAAATCTGGTCTCAGACACTTAATAATTACCTAGCTGTATGGCCTTGGGCAAACCACTTAACCCCACTGCCTTTCAAAAAAAAAACCTAATAAAAAAAAAAAAATAAATACTTGAGAACAGAGAAGGCTTCTTGTCAATTTTTTGTGGAATAAAACCAAATTTTCCAGGTTGTCTGAGGAGGGAGCCACCCCTCCCTGAACCCCAAGAATTATAGTGTTTACAACATACAGGAATGGCTAGTTTCTGAAGAGATAGGCAATGTTAATCAAGTACAGCCTTGAGAGTCTGGTGAGGACTAGTCAAGGATGTTCAGCAGTTCTTTTAAATACTCAAACTGTTTTAAATATATGGATGAGATCAATCCTGCTCATCCCTATGTTGGTCATTTGTGTTGTCCTGTATTCTATTTTGGGACTGTGCTATTAGAACACTGTGTCTTCTGCCTATTCTGGGTTGTCTCCTTTTCTAATCTCCCCAGGTTTCTGTCTTCTTGTGTAGTCCTGGACTGTATACAAGAACTTATAGATATTTCTACCTACTTTTCTTTAATGTTTTTCCTTATGTTGCATATTTAGTTTTGTTGGGATATTGGCAGGGGATCTGAGCTCCTAACACATTTTAGTTGGTTGTCAGTTATTTCTGTAGAGGTTGAAAACAAGATAAAAACACCTTTTTTGGCCCTTTTCTCAAAAAGACTTGTGATTGAACTAAGTTCCTTTTGGTTTTGTAACCTAAAAATCCATAGAGGATTTAAAAGTAGATTCATCACATCGAAAGATAAGATTTTAATTTAATCTGGATTCACAGTATTAAGCTATATTTTAACTACATTTGCATATTTTATAAACCACTAAGCATTGTAGAACTTCCTGGAATATATTTATATTCACTCAAAAGAGTTTGGCCTGTATATTGACAAAGGAATGACAAAAATGAATGAAGAATGCCAAGAATGCCAAGATTTCAACCTATTAGGCATATACCATAGAAGATATATAGATATAGAAACCTATATGCCTTCTTTAAAAAGGAGTTTGGGATAGAGTACAATTGGACAATGAACTAGGTTTAAAGTTGAAAAGAATAAAAGAAATGCTTTTAGGAAATTATAAAGCCCTTTTCCTGACCCCAAGTTTCCCATGAAAGCAAAGAACCATCTTCTTAATACTGTTTTACCAATGTTGCTTTATGACAGTAAATCATAGAATGCTAGTGACTCTGAAGAAGATACTTTTATTTTCTAAAGATGAGTATCACACAAAGAATCCATAGTGGTATAAGGAAATGACAAAATTAATCAACAAGGAGTGTCAAAGAAAGTAAATCAGATTAATAAGGAATGGTCATATGGCAAGAAGGGAAGAATAGGTAGAAGTGTTCCATTAGTATCCTTATGTTGTTGGAAGAAAGACTGAATTCTAGAACATTGGGGGTTAACCTCCTATAATGAAATTTTAGAAGATTCTGAATAAGTGTCTCATAGGATGGGTAGTTATGCATGAGAATTTCTAAATGTGATCACAGATACATTTGAGTATCTCAGTATTTTCATGTTATAAAGAATTCATGATTCAATTTATGTGGATTGTGAAAATTATAACTCCATGGTAAAGATCTGGAAACAAAGGGACTGTCCAGCAATTGGGGAATGATTGAACAAATTATAGTATGTTAATATACTGGGATACTGTTATTCCATAAGAAATGAGGAAAGAGATGGATTTCAGAGGAACCTAAGAATATTTGTATGAATTGATGCAGAGGAAGTGAGCAACAACAGAACAATTTATTTTGTAACAACACTTTCCCCTTGTTTTTTAGCAGTTGCACTGTTTTTAGGCTTCTTAGTATTTTTTCCATCATGCTCCCTGCACCACCATGCCCCAGTATCTTATCTCTTCTTGCTTTCCAGTTTCCTTTTGTATGTTATCTTCCATGAGATTGTAAGCTCCTGGAGAACAAAGACTGTCTCTTTTTATTTATATCACCAGTACTTAGCACTATGTCTGATACATAGTAAGTACTTAAATATTTATTAACTATTGGTTGCCATAACATTATAAAGACAAGGGGCGGCTAGGGGGCGTAGTGGATAAAGCACTGGCCCTGGAGTCAGGAGTACCTGGGTTCAAATCCAGTCTCAGACACTTAATAATTACCTAGCTGTGTGGCCTTGGGCAAGCCACTAAACCCCATTTGCCTTGCAAAAACCTAAAAAAACAAAAACAAAAACAAACAAAAAAAATTATAAAGACAAAAAAACTTTGAAAACTTAAGATGTTTCTTCCATCAATAAAATGATCAATCACAACCTCAGAAGACTGATAATAATTCATATTATCCACCTCTTGGTGGGTTGAATTCACGATGCAGAATGAGACTTACATTTTTAGACACAGTCAATGTGGGAATTTGTTTTGCCAAACTATGTATTTGTTACAATATTTTTTTTCCCCTTTAAATTAGGGAGTCTGGGAGAAAGAATAAATGCTTATTAATTGTAAAATAAAATGAAAATAAATCACAATTTCAAAAGTAGAGATTGCAACATGCCACTACACTTTCTCATCCTGCTTGATGATTGTTCATATCCTTCTATAAATCTTTCATAAAAGATTCACCTAAGTTGCTAGTGATCTTCACTTAGATATCAATACTATGTGATTGTTAATGAACTTCTTGGGATGACCATCTATTTCTCCTCTGATCCAGAATATGTTTTCTAAATGTTATTTTTATACCATTTTATATTTAAAAATCATTGTTGGCAATATGTTACAGAGTACTTAGACCCATCATATTTATCAATATTGTCCTTTGGCTTGTCCACAAGTTTCAATTTTTGAAATCAAGGTGTTTCATGAGCTATAGTAATTTAACATTGCCAAGAAAATAGTGATGTTTAAAATATGAGGTTTCATTGTAGGAAACATCTTGAGATTGTTGAAAGGATTATAAAATTTCACAAACTCAATTTAGCACACACTTTTTTTTTCACTTCTAGTCTCAGGTCTTTTTCTGCATAAGCCATTGTACTGCTGGATAAAGTAAATGAACTGACCTATGTCATAGTCTGAAGAAAGTCTGCCTTTCATGGTTGAACTGCTAGAAAAAGCTGGCTATCCTTGTTACCTCCACTTCCTCTCTCACTCACATCAACACTTTGCAATCTAATTCCTCAACTCATAATTTAACTGAAACTGCTCTCAGTAGTTAATAATAATTTCTCAATTTCCAAATCTAACATCCTTGTATCAATCCTAGTTCTTCTTGGTCTCTCTATAGCATTTAACTTCCTTCTCCTGGATATTTTTTTCTTCGCAGGTTTTTCATGACACTACAGTCTCCCTGGCTTCAAGGAAACAGGACAGGAGATTGTCTCCAGCCAGGGGTAGGAGTGGGGTAGTATCCTTGTTTCCCATGGCTATGAGCTATTGAGTGTTCTTAGGTACATATGTCTAAACAGCAATCTGGAGAGTTCAAAGGTACTAGTAGTGGTGTCAGAAATGGAATTCCCTAGAGCCAAAGAAATAGCTACAGGAATCTAAAATTCACTGAACAATCTTTGAGGTATATACATATATAACAACACTAGGAATTATGGAACTCCAGATGCCCAAAGAAAGTACCAGTGTCCCTTGGAGTGACAGGACCAAAGACTGGATAGCACTAGCAGAAAGTTGCAGAAGATAGTCATCTAAGGACAATGACTTCTTCAAGGAGACCTTGCGTGGTGGATAAATGTTCATTCTGTGGATTCAACAACACCAGGATCAATAGGGAGCTTCATCTAAAGGGAATTTAATGAGAACCCTATGAAGAGAGAAAAGGGCTTAAAAGTCCAGGATTTCTTTGCCATATTTATTCTCTATGCCATTTATATTTTCAGTTGGTGCCTAAATTTACATAGGGACTTGATATATGCAAGGACCTAATATATCCCTCCAGTTCAAGGGAAGTTTTTTGGAATCAACAATCCATATAATGATTTTTTTTTGTAGATCACTTTTTGGAGGTAATTTAATATTATATTTTTCCCCAATTACATGTAAATACAATTTTAACATTATTTCATATTTTGAAATTCAGATTTTTCTCCTTCCCCTCCCCATTGAGAAGGCGAGCAATTTGATATAGGTTATACATTTGTAGTTATGCAAAACATTTTGATGTGAATCATGTTGTGAAAGAAACACAGACCAAAAACCGCCCCCAAGAAAAACAAAGAAAAGAAATAGTATCATCAATCTGCATTCAGACTATCAGTTCTTTCTCTGGAGATGGATATTACCTTTCAATGTAAGTCCTTCAATGTTGTCTTAGATCATTGTATTTCTAAGAACAGCTATATTATTTATAGTAGACCATCTCCTACCTCTTCACAGTTAATTCTAGACCAATTAGGGACTAAGTGATCAGCTGTCTTTTAGGCACCCAACCTGACAGTGTCAGTGTTAGTTGAGGGAATTATCTCAGAGCAGGTACTATAATTGAAATCATGGAATTATCTAAATAGAAAAACAAATATAGACAACTTTGTCATAATAAGGAAAAAGCTTTTGGTTTTTCAGAATTTCAGAAAGATGTGTAAAACAACAATTTAGGGTTAAAATAAAATGACAACAAATATAAATTAGACATGAAGTTTATTCTCAAAGATTTTCCACAAAATTTATAGGTAGAAGTCATCTATCCAAGATCACCACCTTGAGCAAAGGTAGACTAGGGAATTTATACATAAGAAAAAGGATAAGGGAATCATTAAACTTCCTTGGAGTCCCATCTATTAGATTGCACAGTATTAGGTTGCATAATTGCTCCTCAAAGAATATCATCCTTATATAATGCTATCTGAACTAAAGGAGGATCCATCATTATCTCTCTTTCCTAGATTAAAGTATAATGAAGACAGCAAGTTTTCTGACTTTTCTAATCATTCAAATCACTTCATGAAGAGACATATGGAGAGATAGCACTCCATTTCTTACAATGGAAAGAAATCAGACTTTTTACCTGTAATATGGGTTTGAAATATTTATTAGGGGCAGCTAGGTGGCACACTGGCCCTGGAGTCAGGAGGACCTGAGTTCAAATCTGACCTCAGACAATTAATACTTACTTAGTTGTGTGACCTTTGGCAAGTCACTCAACCCCATTGTCTTGCAAATAAAGGTAGAAAATGAATAAATTTTCTCATTCCCCTATTTTGATCAAGGTTGATGTCATTATGTGAACTGCAGACCAATTAATGAAAGGTGTAGGAAAAAAAATGAGCAGGTACAAAGGATAGATTAGGCATTTACAGAATCAAAGAGGCAAGTTATAGAGATCAAAATTTGATTTAATAATCTGTACAGACAAAAAGCACACACACACTAAAAGAAAAAGATAAACAGTATCTTAAAATTTTGGTCCATTTCTTTTCACTTTGGAAACATCTGAAAAACTTTTGTAGCTTCAGGCATTGTCATAGAACACTTTCTTCCAAGTACATTCAGGTTACTTGAAGATACCCTCCTTTCTGCTAAAGGAAATATCTCAATACAAAATTTATCTGGTCAAAACTTATGTTTCCATCATTATAATTTGATTTACAAGAGAATTTAGTTACAAATATAAAATTTGGTCTTTCAATTGGGGAATGGCTTCACAAACTGTGGCATATGTATGTGATGGAACACTATTGTTCTATTAGAAACCAGGAGGGATGGGAATTCAGGGAAGCCTGGAAAGATTTGCATGAACTGATGCTGAGTGAGATGAGCAGAACCAGAAGAACATTGTACACCCTAACAGCAACATGGGGGTGATGATCAACCCTGATGAACTTGTTCATTCCTTCAGTGCAACAACCAGGGACAATTTTGAGCTATCTGCAATGGAGAATACTATCTGTATCCAGAGAAAGAATTATGGACTTTGAACAAAGACCAAAGACTATTACTGTCAAATTAGAAAAAAAAAAAGCAATATATTATTAAGTAATTTTACTATCTCATACTTTATTTTTCTTCCTTAAGGATATGATTTCTCTGTCATCACATTCAAGTGAGATCAATGTATAACATGGAACCAACAGAATGCCTTCTGTGGGGAGTGGGGGGGAGGGAAGCAAGAATGGGGGAAAAATTGTAAAACTCCAAATAAATAAAATTTTCTTTAAAAAACAAATAAGGGGTGGCTAGGTGGTGCAGTGTATAGAGCACTGACCTTGGAGTCAAGAGTACCTGGGTTCAAATCCAGCCTCAGACCCTTAATAACCTAGCCATGTGGCTTTGAGCAAGCTACTTAACCCCATTGCCTTGCAAAAATTAAAAACAAACAAACAAACAAAAATACAAAATTTGAAAACCAACCCAGTTTTATACTTGGTATTTTTCATTTATTTCTCTCATTTGGAAGATGCTTGTTCCACTATCAAACTAACTTCCATAAATCAAAGAATTCTACTTACAAAATAAAATCATTAAAAATTGCCAAATTAGCTTGAGTTTGTAACATATACATTTGATATTTATTTCAGACCAATGTGTATTCAGTAAATGATTTACAAATGAAACAGTTTTAACCTTTTGCCAATGTTTAAAAGAAGGCCTCTTAGCAGAAAAATGGATTTCTCTAAAATTTTTTTTTAAATAGATCACAGGTCATCTTTCTTCTGATATACTTATATGACTCACATTTGTTTCCTTTAAACAGAACTTGAGATAGCTATAAGAATCATATCCTGATGTCACAAAATCTTTATTATATTTGCTCAAATAACCCTTAGCATTTTGAAAAGCTAAAGGATCTTAATTCTCAAAGGAACATGTACTTAACAACAGATACCAAGGCTGTATATTAGCCTAGTTGGCAATTAGGACTTAGATAGTGTAGTTGGCATAAATTTATATCATTTTTGAATTGATCACCTGACATAGTTACTGAAATTTACCACAAAGACCAGAAACATGAGAAAGGAAAAATGTCCCTTTTTTTAAGATATGGTTTCAGGTTAGGGCAGCTAGGTGGCACAGAGGATAAAGCACCGGCCCTGGAGTCAGGAGTACCTGGGTTCAAATCTGGTCTCAGACACTTAATAATTACCTAGCTGTGTGGCCTTGGGCAAGCCACTTAACGCCGTTTGCCTTACAAAAACCTAAAAAAAAAAAAAAAGATATGGCTTCAGGTAATGTTATGTGGGTGGCCAAATGCCTTGAGTTAGACCATTAAATCTGCCAGGTAAGTGAGACATTTGAAATGTCATGTTTAGAAATATGAGTTAGGAAAATACAGTGTTACAGTTTTCCCAACTTTTCCCAATGAGTTTGTCACCCTCACTATCCTTTTTTAAACTATAGGATTGTTAACCTCATAGATCATTTATCTAACATAAATTTCCTTGATGATCAATAACTAGATTCAGACTCAGATGGAAAGTGAATTAAATGTCATCTATGGTCCTTCAATGACAATTTCTTATAATCAGAGAATTCATCTCTAAAGGATCAAAATATGCCACACAGGGGTGGCTAGGTGGCACAGTAGATAGAGCACTGGCCTTGGAGTCAGGAGTACCTGAGTTCAAATCCAACCTCAGACACTTAATAATTACCTAGCTGTGTGGCCTCAGGCAAGCCGCTTAACCCCATTGCCTTGCAAAAACTAAAAAAAAAAATATGCCACATGGTGACTATTATCTTACAGTTGCAATAATCACAGAAAAATCACCACTTATTTCATCATTGTTACACAAAGTATTTTGCTTCTTAATAATAAAACTTTGACATGTCTTAATGTAATAATCCCAAACTGCATCTAGAAACAGATTTTATTAAAACATTTTTTTATTTTTGGCAAGGCAATGGGGTTAAGTGACTTGCCCAAGGTCATACAACCAGGTGATCATTAAGTATCTGAGGAATTTTAAGTCAGGTCCTACCTGACTTTAGAGCCAATGCTTTATCCACTGTGCCACCTAGCTGTCCCTAAAACAGTTTTTTAAAATAATAATCTTGTTCAGTCATTAACCATATTTAAAATAGACCTAAACACAAATCATTGCCTTTAGAATCCTTTTAAACAATGACAACATCTTAGATAACTTTAAAATAAATTCAACAGGTATTTCCAATTCCAAATGAAACTAAACAGTCATAAGAAAAATCAGATTTCCAAGAAAGGTGACACATGAATTATTACATTTCACTAAACATAATGTTTCCATACTGCAATCTTATTTCTTGAAACAAAAGCAAAAACAACATAGATATTGCTTATCTTTAACCTTCTAAATATAATAGATTTAACATCTTTTGATTTATAAGTTTATTTATTTCTATCCAAAATATACTCATTTCATTTTCAAAAAAAGAAAATGAGATTCTTCAGGAACTGAATTTTATACATGTGGTAGATTCAACACATTAATATATTTTTTCCAGTGCCATGGAATGGTAACATACAGTAAAATTCTTTCTACTGAGAGTATTTTAGATTCATTTATCTAATGGCAAAATGTTTCAATATTGCAAATAGTAAACTTCCACATTAACTACCTTGAAACTAGAAAATTTTCTATGAGAATTAATTGGATAAAGTCTGATATTTCTTCAGGAGAAAATTATAGATTAGAATAAGCTGAGCTATGGGATATGTCTCTTCTTTCCCTCCTCCCCTGAAAGCAATTCCTGGTATGTCAGTGGATGTTACCATGACCAAAATGTAAAGAGCAAACTGACCTTGCACCTTATCTACTGAGTCTGATGTCCATACATTCCTCAAGGCTGGAGGAGAAACATGTCTCTGTTTGAATTATATGCTTTTCTTTAAATTAGCCTATGTGCTTAGATTGTGATGACCCACATTCTTAACTAATGAGGATGGGTCAGTGAGGGAGGGGGGATCATGTTAGGAGTCACATATATTGCTTTTGTTGCTTGTACCCTATTGCCTCACTCTCTCATATGCATGGTTGAGTTGATGCCCACTTCTCGAGAATTGAATAAAGACTTTTTCTCTTCATACCTTGAGAAAACTCCAAAATTTATTTTTTTTGGGGGTGGTACATACCACACAAGAGGTATAGGCAGGGACATAGCTAATTAGATGGACAAGACCTAGGAAATGAAATTTCAACAGAAACATTCAAAGTTCCAGTATCTCACTTCATTACAGTAGCTTGGAACAAAAGGACTTCCAAGATGTATTATTCTCAGTTATGCTGAAAGATTTCCACTAAACATAGGGGTAGGTCTTATCCTTTTGCCTCTAAATGTATATATATTTATATGTTTGTATATATATATATGTGTGTGTGTTTGTGTGTGTGTGTGTGTGTGTGTGTGTATAAGACACACCCTTTTTCGAAAAATTTGGGGTCTAAAAACTAGGAGCATCTTATACAGTGGTTGTAGGTTTTTTTTTTTTACTTTCAATTTCCTGCTTTTTCACACTTGTCTTTGCACACTTTGTTTCATATTTGTTACTGGTATATTAGGCTACATTTTTCCATGTTCTGCACAGAAATGGCTCAAAAAAGATTTTTGTACAATGTTGAATTCAAGTGAAAAGTGATCCAATTTGTAAAAGTGAAAGGAAAACATGCTGTTGGACGTCAATTTGATTCTCCTCCAACTGAGAAAACAATCCAAGATCAAGAAGAAGAAATCCTACTGAAAATATCATGACAGAAGAAGGCCATGAAAAGCAAGTCAGCAAAAATGGCCTGAATTAGAAAGAGAATTGAAGAGATGGATTGAAGAGCAAAGGGCCATTGACTTCAGGTGTCCACAAAGGTGGTTCAGCATGAGACAAGAGGAATTGCTGATGAAAAAGAAGTTACTGTTTTCAAAGGACACAATTGGGGCTTCAGGTTCATGAAACAGAATGGATTGAGCATGCATCCGTGCACCAGACTTGCTTCAAAGATTCCTGAAAACTATAAGCGGAAGGTCCTTGAATTTCATAATGAATAAAACTAGAGTTCAATAAATTTATGTAATTCATTTTTTTTCAAATTTCAGGCCCCAGAATTAAGATGTGTCTTATACATGGGGAATATTATATATATATATATATATATATATATATATATATATATATATATATATATATATATATATATGTATGTATTCCAGAACGAAAAAAATCACCAGAACAAAAAAATCTACATCAAAATAGAAAATTCTTAACAATGGAAACTTCAATATAGAGTCCCCAAGATCTAACGTAATTAAAATGTGTCAGACAAAACAGCTGTTAATATCAAAATATTATAATGAATTAGCTTACAGACATCTCATATGAGGAACTTTTACAAGGTTTTATCACAAAATTTCCAAATGTTACTTTTCATGAGTCAAAAGGTGTTGCAAAAGAACAAAGGTTTGATTTATTTAAACCAGGAAAAATATACCCAATTAAATTACTCTTATCATAAAACTTAATATAGACTTCAGCTACCTCTTAGACACAATCTTCCAGTAAACCTGCAAATTTACTCAATTTGAATATGTCCTTAGATGATGCAGGCTTGTATATACAAATATATCTTTTGGTAACAACAAATTTATGAAATATATCCCAATTTTATGTAGAGATTCAACAAAGAGAATTCTTGATAAGGAGTTATAATGAGATGTTTCTAAAAATTCCTTTTTAGGATTTCGTGATTTTTTTTGTACTTCAGTTAATAATTTTAAGCACTTTATAAATAATAACCAAAATAATTTAAAATAAATTTCCTTTAGTATAGAAATATAGATGATAGAATAATAACTGTTTCCCAATACAGGTAATATTTTTCCTTTTTTATATTTAGGGAAACATTACAAGATACAAGACTATATTGTATTGCACATATGTCTCCAGATGACTTGATACTATGATTTTGTGAATTTGTCACAAAATTTGTCCCTGATGACTTAGCACCCACATGGTAGGAAAAAGTCAGTTACATCCTCAAAGGTGTTTACCCCCACCTGCAAAATGTCACTAATCACAACTTAGAGTTCCTTTCATATAGTTACAATAATAAATTTAAAAATATGTAAGATTTAACTTAAAATTTCTTAATTCTGTTTGTTGTCAACAGTACAATTTTAAATTCCCAAATGTTTTGTTTATAAGAGAAATTTGTCCTTACTAATGATCCTAGCTGTTCCAATTATTTATCAATATTTCTTAATATTATAACATTTAAGAATATCAAAATACTATAATCACAATTAAACATTTTAAAAACTTGAAAATTTCTTAATTTAATTTAATACAGTTTTTCAGATTACCTTGCACAAAAGATCAGCTCATATAAAGTTATCTAATCAAAAGAGATTATATAGCTTAATAAATTTCTTAATGCCAACTAGCAAATAGGAAGTAGCCCTATTCCTTTTGCTCTTCAGGGCTAAATTTTGGCTTAAATCAACCAACTCTGGACTTAAAGCATGTGGTGACCTACAATTCACAAATTACTTTTTTGGTCTTAGGAATTTGCTTCCTGATAACAAGGTCTGTTAAGTCCAAAAACTTTCCTACACATTTTTTCTCTCAATCCCTTTCCCCTTAGTTTAAACCTGATTTACTAACTAATTACTAAAGGAAAGCTTATCTTTTGCAGTTTCTTACAGAAGTCAAATCACTATACTTTTATTTAAAATACTCTAGGCCCTGAAATCTTAAAAATGATGATATCCTTAATTAGATGATAATCTGCTACAGCCTATAAATTTTAAATTAGTCTTTTAAATAATTAAATCCCAAACCCATATGAATAAAAAGAATAATTCACATTTTAGAACTTTCATTTCATTTAGACTGGGGTTAGAAATGAACTCAGTTGTGCCACTTATCTGCCCCACCCCTAAAGAAAAAAAGACTAGAAATGAACTCAGTTGCCCATGGATCTTATTTTTCCTTTTTTGGCAAGGCATAGGGGTTAAGTGGCTTGCCCAAGGCCATACAGCTAGGTAATTATTAAGTGTCTAAGGCTGCATTTGAACTCAGGTCCTCCTGACTTCAGAGCTGGTGCTATATCCACTGCACCACCTAGCTTTCCCTTAGTCCCATTTTCTTAGAACAAATTCTGAGTTTCAAAATAGCAGCTAGTTTGTGCTATAACTATTTTCTTTTAGGTTTTCAAGAGATATGGATGGAGGGAGAGGAGGACTGCCAACAATGAATGAGATAAGATAAGAGAAGATGCACTGCAAGATTATTAGAGCAAAATTTAAAAATGAATGAACCATGAGGTCGTGTCCAAATTGGAGCTAGGAATGGAGAAAACACAAGTATTCCTATATCTTCAAAATTGCAATTTCTGGATAGAATGTTTTCATGCAGGGTGCCTAAATTATGAATTTTTAAATAAAAATTCTAATCCCCCCCCCCATTTTCTAGCTGAAAATATTGTGTAGAAAAATGACAGGTGGCTAGAAGATACTTCCCTGGCAAGGGAGGGAAATGAAAAAGAGGAAAGCATTTTGCCAAATCAGGACATTGGAAAATACAATGGACAACACAAGGCATGGAAGAAATAAATGTATTTTTAAGAAAGCAAGGAGAATTGAAAATTTCACTATCTATCTACTATCATTATCTTCTAGAGAGAAAAAGCAGGCACTTAATTCTGCAACTTTCCTAGGTGTGCTCTCCCTCTTAGACTGTGAATTAAAGACATTATTTGTTTTATGCAAAGGAAGAGGGGAGGCTAGAGGCTGGAGTAGCTTTATACATTCTATGTAAAGAAGGACCATCTCTATGCTCTATTCTAAAAATAATTCACTAGTACTAGTAAGATGACCCATTAAAAAAAACAACTACAGACCTATTACTAATTAGCATCAAACTACAAATATTAAGAAAAGAAACAAATAAACATTCAACATATACCAGAAGGCTCTAGAACCAGTTTTCATATCAGAGGATGCCAGTCATGAAACCTATAAACTACAGGAGGCACAGAAGCACAATCCCAAAACAACAAACTTACAACAAAATGGTGGGGATGGACACCTGAACAAAGTTTCACATTATCGGATGCCAGAGGCAGACCCCCCCCCCCCATCAAAATCATATAAATAGGAGAGCACCTGAACACAGCTTCATACCACCAGGTGCCAGAGATGGAACTCTCAAAACAACAAAAACCCCAAACTGGGGCAGGGCACCTGAACAAAATCTCACACTATCAAGTGCCAGAAAACCAAGAATGGTACCTAGGAGACAAACCAGTGGCAAATCCCAGAGAATATTTTGATCTAAACCAAAACAGAAGTTCAAAAATAGAGCAACTGAGTTTAAGACTGGTAGACTCATTTCATTCCACAGCCATGCTACTACTGCTATATATTCAAAATCTGGAATTTTGGGGGATCCCTTTATGTGGGAATCTACCCCCCCCTTTCCAAGTCAGATTTGTTTAATCCCACATCTGTCAACTAAAACCTGAGTTCGAAATAGAGCAGGAATTTGAAAAGTTGCAGAGCTCTTTTCTTCCAAGGCTACAATTTTCTTCAGGTAGCAATTAATGCAATTTGAACCCTTTGGGTAATATGTTTGGGAGAAGAAGGAGAACCTTCCTCTCTTCAATTCCCTGTCCATATCCACATGTCACAGCATACATCTACACAATTTAATAATTTAGGGTTTAGAATATAATTTAGAGTTAAATATATTAGACATATATTAAGTTTATTCTCTAAGATTTACCACAAAACCTAAAGGTGGAAGCCCTCTATCCAAGGTGACCACCCTGAGCAGAGGGAGACCAGGATATTTATTTATAAGAAAAAGATATGGGAATCATTAAACCTCTTTGGAAGCCTGTTTAATAGGTTACATAATTGCTCATCAAAGAATATCATCCTTATACAATATTATCTGAACTTAAAGGAGGATTCATAGTTGTCTCACTTTCCTGGATTAAAGTATAGCAAAGGTAGGGTGAATTTTCTGGCTTTTCTAATCATCTGTCTTCTTGAATTTATAATTTTCATGTGGAGAAATAATTATCATTTCTTATAATAGTAAGAAATCAAACTTTTTACCAGAAATATAGGTTTGAAATACTTATCAGATGGTAAAAATAAAGCATGAGAAGAAGCAGACATTCTAGATACAAAAATTAAGTTGAACAGATGAAATTCTGAGTGGCCAAAGTTTTGGGCTTTTCCCTTATCTTTTCAGAATATTTTGGTGCCTTCCTTCCAAAAACCAACATTTTCCATGCCATAAATTTTTTTTTTTTACACAGACAATTCACAACTAATAAATACCTTCTGTGCCAGTCACTTCTATAGAATCCTCTTTTGTAACAAGGTTCAGAAGTAGAGGCAACTAAGTAGTGTATGGATCAGCCTAGAGTCAGGAGAACCTGAGTTCAAATCCAACCTCAGAAACTTTCCAGTTGTGTGACTCTAAGCTAGTCACTTAATCCTCATTGACCCCAAGATACTTTACCTTAGGGCACTGAAATTTAGAGGATACAAGCAGAACCTCAGCATCTAAACAACTAAGAAACCTGGTTAGAAAGAGGAGTTAACATTCCATCAGTGCAACAATCAAGCACAATTTGGGAGTATCTGCAATGGAGAATACCATCTGTATCCAGAGAAAGAATTATGGAGTTTGAACAAAGACCAAAGACTATAATCTTTAATTTAAATAAAACCCTGTTATCTTATTATGTAATTTTACTATCTTTTATACTATTTTTTCCCTTAAGGATATGATTTCTCTTTCATCACATTCAACTTAGATCAATGTATAGCATGGAAACAATGTAAAGACTAATAGACTGCCTTCTGTGGGTGTGGGGGGAGGGAAACAAGATTAAGGGAAAAATTGTAAAATTCAAAATAAATAAATAAATAAATTTAATTTTAAAAAAAGAAAGAGGAGTTAAATTAGGAGACTACCTAATATGAAAATATATTTAACAGACTTATATACATATAACCTATAGGGGTCAGGGGAGAGGAAGAGAAGGGAGGAAGGAAAGAAAATATAAAACTCAAAAGCTTACAGAAGTGGGCAGCTAGGTAGCACAGTAGATAGAGCATCAGCCCTAGAGACAGGAGTACCTGAGTTCAAATCCAGCCTCAGACTCTTAACAATTATCTAGCTGTGTGGCCTTGGGCAAGCCACTTAACCCCATTGCCTGGCAAAAACCTTTAAAAAAAAAGCTTATAGAAGCTGTTGAAAACTATTTTTGCATGTAGTTGGAACAATAAAAATAAAAAATCAATTTATTAAAAAAATTTTTTTTAAATAGGAGATTACCAGAAGACACCATACCTTCCTCACTGCATTTAGCTGCTTTCCGGGAAGCTCTTCTTGGTCAGGTACAACTATATCTTACTTCCTCTCCCCTATGAGAATAGGGATTCCCAGAAGGGGGAATGTCTCCCCACTTTAGGCAGTATCCTGGGGTCTCTTCTCTATCCTAACCACACAACTAAATTTTGTCTTAAAAACTTAATTTCAGGGTGAGTTTTCTGTGGTTTGCCTTTGGGGCATTTTATGCCATTGCTAATTACAGCTCTCCCTTAACCACATTGCCTCCAAACTGGTGTTGCCAAACTGGTTCTCACCACCACATTTGTTATGGATTTCCCTCTTCTTTTCCTGCTTCCTTCCCTAGCCTACTCATTACCCCACCCATTCTACTATGCCATTACTACTACTATAGTTTGTCATATGGGTTAACTTTGACTCACCTGGGAAAATGCTCCCATTGATAATGTTATTTCCATAAGAAAGTTTGCTTTCAGTTCCAATCAATATTCAGACTCATTTTTGGAAGACATTTGGTTTGTAGTTATAACCCATGACCCAGAGAGAACTGAAGTCTTGCATTTACACAGACTAGATTAGATCTTTAGGATCTGACAATGGTAGTCAGGTTTGTTGCATAATCTCTCTCTCAGTGTTCCCAGGCTTAGAAAATATTGAGTTTGTCTCTGTCTTGAATCAAACTCCTACTGTCTGTATTTCCTCATTTTTTAAAGGCGCCAGTACTAAAACCCAGTTCTATTTAATCATCTAACGTTGGATTAGCTTTTACAAAAGGGTGTTTACTTCAAAACTATAGAAATTTTTTTTTTCCTAGTACCTCAGAGGCATAATACTTCCTATAACACTTTGGTCTCTAGTTCTACCAAATTCAATTTTGGTGTTGCCTGTTGGCTTCTGTTGGGTTGAATTCTTTGAACTATGCTCCTAAATGTGTCACTATTAGACTGACTGCAGCTTCTGATCTGGATTCTTGGTCTCCTGTACCCAATGTCTTGTGTTTTTGACCATATCAAATACCCCACATCCTGTAGCTAGAAGAGAAAAGAATGAACAAAAAAGGCCAAAGATGCAGAGGGAGAGAGGTCAATGGTTTCAATGGTTTCAATGGTTTCAATGGCCCAGAGTAAAGAGTCATTTTCACCTTTAGATTCCAGTGCAGTCAAAAGTCCCAACAAGTGTTGAGTGGAGCTGTTTTAAAGATGCCAACAATTCTGATTACAGAGACAATGGAAAAAGGCTGCTTATAGCCATGTAGTAGGCCAATATAAAATGTCTCTGTATGTTCCAGTCCTTCCATTTCCTGGAAGGATGGATGATGACATCTTTGCAAAATGACAGTGTTTGTACAAGTCACTAATTCCCAATATATAATAAAATCTCTTTATGACTTGGATCCTCACCTAGAGTTTGCCTCAAAGAACATCAGAATTTATCCCAAGTGTAGTCTTTACAAAAAAAGGAAAAGTCCTCAGATCCACACTCTTGCTCGCTCTCTCTCTCTCTCACATATAAATGTGCACGAGTATATATGTGAGTGTGTGTGTGTATGTTTGTGTGTGTGTGTGTGTGTGTGTGTGTGTGTGTGTGTGTGTGTGTGTATTCTAATACTTGGGCTAGAAATATTTGGAATATAGAGCAGACTTTAACCCAATTTTTAAGATGTAAGGAATCACATCAGATCCCTTGTTAGCTTTCCTTTCCTCTCTACTGGGTTTGTGCCTTTGCAAAGGTCTACAATCTTTCAGACTTAGATTATTCCCCTGATTAAACCCTTAAAAGGGGAAAGATAGAGAACTAATTAACCTGCCCTTTCATTTAATTCCTTTATCAAGGACCAATAATTGTTTGCTAAATATTTAAGTCAAAATAAAATAAATTTGTGGGATATAATACTCCTTATAATTTTTATATATATAAAAAATTTTAACTGGTAATATATCTTCCTTTTCCTACAGTTTCTTGTTTTATATTGTTTGCCTTTGAGTTCACAAAATTGATAAATATTCTTTAATTTTTCATTATGAAACTAAATTTTTATTACAATTGATATTCAGTATATCTTTGAAGGACTTTCCATTTTTTTCAAGTTTAACCTTGATCATAGCCAACATAGGTTGGCTATGAAAAACAGGTTTTTCAGTGTGTTTTAAATTGGCACATGCATACAATAACTTCTGTTATATATGTAATAGTCAATGAAGTGTGATCTCTAAGAATTTCAACTTTTGCATGCTAACTTGGAGTATTATATATCCTCAAAACCCACAGAATTAAAAACACAACAGAAAAGAATGAGAAATGTTATCAATGATTCGAGATTATAAATACTTAGTCCAGAGTGATTAAAATGGCTTTTATTAACTCTTCTTTGCAAAAGACCCTTTCTCCTAATGAAAGAAGGCCCCAAATTATGACAATGTTCAGCCTTATTTGCAGTTTGAAAAGCTTGTTCCTCCAGGGTTAAAATCTAATTAATACATTCACCCCTATATAATTTCCCTGCCCTGCTTGCTCATTATACTAATGAGTACAGGAGAGTGAATAATAATATGTATAAACCTTCTTGAGCAGGTACACTTGTAAAGGACAAGGACCCTAGGTCAACTTGAAACCAGATTGGGGAGATCTGATCTAATCTCAAGTCTTGATCAGGTTGGGTTCAATTTTTTTGTCTTACACTCATACACATGCCCATAGTCATCAACACAGGCAGACCCCAGTCTTTGTAATGTAAACTAACAATCTTTCCTTACAATCTTGTGGAAGTCAAACACCCCCCCCCCCACACACACACACACACATTCCTTACAGATATATATTATATATAGTACAAAATCTGGAATTCAACTGATAGTGGACATATTAAAGTGGTGAAGTTCTGGGGAAACCAGCTCAATTCAGTTTCATCTTCTGAGTCAGTTTAGTAATATTAGAAGCATATACATAACCATTGCTATTAGAAAAGGAAATTGTATCAAAATTATGACTTGCTTCAAATAATTCATACAACACTGTTGGTAGCTTTCAAAACTTAAGGAGTCTATCTCTAGACTTATATTGCCATCTCTACCCTACTCTGGCAAAAGGAAAACACTTAAAGTTACTAACAATACACTCCGAATCTTTACAATGTATGAACTTGTTATCCCCAGGTTCATTTGTTGGACCCAGAATTCATAGTACTAGAAGAGCAAAGTTCATTCTTCCTTATTCCTTTACATAATGGCACTATCCCTCACTGCTCTTCAGCTCCAGTTCCTTTTTGATCCCGGAGGCCTGAACAAGGGACTCTTCTCAATCCAAGAGTTCCTCCATTATTACTCTGTATTGTAGACTAGAAATGACTTGAACCAGTCTGCAGATCAGGTTCAAGACTGGAATAAAATGAAACACTTCTAGGTCATCTAAACACAAGAAAAACTAAGTGAATCAATTGATGTAAAACTATATTTGGAAACTTCAAAAGGTTTAGGCACGTCTATTTTATTGGTTTTTTCTGTATCTTTGTTATCAATATTCCTTAGTGTTACAAAAACTTTTTTTTGTGAAAACTTTTTAAAGAACAAAAGAAATTAACATATGGTTCTACCTATTAGGACCAGATACATCAAATGACCTCATATATTTTGATTTCATATTTTATTTCCCCCCAATTACATGTAAAAACAATTTTAGACTTTTGTTTCAAATTTTCTCTCTCCCTTCCTTACCTCCCCATTGAGAAGGCAAGCAATTTGATATAGTCTATAAATTTACAGTCATGTCAAACCTATATCCTAGTCATTTTGAAAAATAAAACACAAAATAAAAAATAGTTTTGAAAAATATGGTTCAGGGTGGAGCCAAGATGGTGGCATGAAGGCAGCATTTCCTGGGAACTCCTTCCCCACCAAACTCCAAAAACCAACAAATGATGACTCTAGCCAAAATTTAGAGGAGCAGAACCCACAGAAAGACTGAGTGATACATTTTCCTAGTCCAAGATAACTTAGAAGTTCCATGGGAAAGGTATATTTCACCAGGGCAGAGGATTGGATAAAAGCCACAGCGCAACCCAGCCCAGCACAGCCCAGAGATCATCAGCAACAGCTTGAAGGGGCAGTGAGAGAACTCTGTTACACCAGAATGAGTGTGGAGTGAGGAGTACCAGTCACAGAATCTGCAGCAAGAATCTGGAGAAAGCAACCTGCACCCCCAGAAACAGTAAGGGATGTCTGCAGAGATTTCTCTGCTCTCCCTTGGGGTAGGACTCTGCTGCTAGCCTACACTCAGATCCAGCTTGCAGTTTGGGCTTCCATACTAAGTAGCCAAGCTAGATCCCTCCTTATAGCACCAGGGCAGAGGGAAGTACTGAGGTCATCTACATATAAAAGCACAGGCAAGAGAGCATGTAAGACCTTGGAGGAATAAAGGTCCCAGTGGGATGTCCCCCCCCCCAAAAAAAAGCCCAAAGCCTTGGAAGTGCTGTCTTGGGCCGAGGAAATGAATAAACAACAGAAAAAGAAGAATCTGACCATAGAGAATTACTTTATTCCCATGGAAGAGCAAAACACATACTCAGATGATGACAAAAATCGAAGCTCTGTATCCAAAACCTCCAAGAGAAATAGGCTCAGACTATGGATGAGCTCAAAAAAGACTTTGAAAAGCAATTAAGGGAGGTGGAGGAAAAATTGGGAGGAGAAATGAGAGTGATGCAGAAAAATCATGAAAACCAAATTAGCAGCTTGGTGAAAGATATACAAAAAAATACTGAAGAAAATAATGTTAAAAACCAGTTTAGGCCTAATGGAAAAAAGTAAAACAAAAGGCAAATGAGGAGAAGAATGCCTTAAAAAGCAGAATTGACCAATTGGAAAAGGAGATAAAAAAGCTCTCTGAAGAAAATAACTCCTTCAAATATAGAATAGAACTAAAGGAAGTTGATGACTGCAAGAAATCAGGAAGAAATAAAACTCTTCCAAAAAAGCCAAAAATTAGAAGAAAATGTGAAATATCTCGTTGGAAAAACAACTGACCTCGAAAAAAGATCCAGAAGAAATAGTTTAAAAATTATTGGCTTATCTGAAAACCACGATCAGGAGAAGAACCTAGCCATTTTTCAAGAAATAATACCGCAAAATTGCCCTGAGATCCTAGAAGCAGAGGGTAAAATAGAAATCAAGAGAATTCACCAGTCACCTCCTCAAAGAGATCCCAAAAGAAAAACTCCCAGGAATATTATAGCCAAATTTCAAAATTCCCAAATCAAAGAGAAAATTCTAAAAGCTTCCAGAAACAAATGACTCAACTACTGAGGCTCCATAGTCAGGATAACACAGGATCTGACAGCATCTACATTAAGGGCTTATAGGGATTGGAATATGATATTCCTGAAGGCAAAAGATCTTGGTTTACAACCAAGAATCAACTACCCAGCAAAACTGAACATCCTCTTTCAGGGGAAAAGATGGGCTTCAAATGAAACAGGGGACTTTCAAACTTTCCTATTGAAACAACCATAGCTGAACAGAAAGTCTGATCTCCAAGTACAGGACTCTGGTGAACTATAGAGGGGGTGGAAGAGAAGGACTAACTATGAGGAACTTAATGATATTGAACTGTTTGTATTCCTACATGGGAAGAAGATATTGATAACTCATATGAACCTTCTCATTTATAAAAGCTGTTAGAAGGAGCATATATAGACAGGACATAGGAAGGAGTGGAATATAATGGTATAATATAGTAAAAAGTTGGAGTCAATGGGTGATAAAGGAAAGTACTGAGAGGAAGGGAAAGGAGATGGAAAAGAAGCTAAGAAATTTCACATAAGAGTCAAGAAAAGCTTTTTTAGTGGAATGGAAAGGGGGAAGGCAAGGGGGAATGAGTTAGCCTTCATTCTCATCAGAAATGGCTCAGAGAGGAAATAACATATACACTTAATAGGATGGGGAAATCTGTCTTACCCTAGAGAAAAATGAGAACGGACAAGATAAGGGGGAATAGGGGGAGGGAAAGGGTAGGGGAATAGATGATAGAAGGTGATAGGTGATAGAAGATCAAGGAAGAGGGTACTCAGATTCAACATATTTTTGGACAGGGCCAGGATGATAGGAGAGAGAGAATAGAATGAATGAGAGTGTGGAGGAATATAGAGTGGAGGTGCAGCTAGTAATAGCAACTGTGGGGAAAAATACTGAAGCAATGTCTTTGGTGGATTTATGATAAAGAAAACAACTCACCCCAGAGACAGAGCCATTGGAATCTGAACACAGACTGAAGTACATTTTTTTCCTCTCTCTCTATTCTTGAGGTTTCTCATCTTCTTGGGGGGGGGGGGGAACGGGGTTTATGTTTACTCTTATGTTTACCCTTTAACACATTCAATTTAACACAATTTAATTCAATGTATAGCGTGGAAACAATGTAAAGACTATCAGACAGCCTTCTGTGGGGGGGGGAAGGGAGGGTAGGGGGGGAATTATAAAATTCAATACCTCACAAAAAATGATAGGTAGATATTACTATTGTATATAATTGGAAAACAAAAAATGTTAACAGAAAAAAAGCAAGCCATTCCCCAATTGACAAATGGTCAAAGGATAGGCAAAGGCAATTTACAGATGAGGAGATCAAAGCGATCCGTAGTCATATGAAGAATTGCTCTAAATCATTACTTATTAGAGAAATGCAAATTAAAGCATCTCTGAAGTACCACCTCACACCTCTCAGACTGGCCAATATAAGCAGAAAGGACAGTGATCAATGTTGGAAGGGATGTGGGAAATCTGGGACACTAATGCCTTGTTGGCGGTGCTATGAACTCATCCAACCTGGAGAGCAGTTTGTTGCCCAAAGGGCAATAAAATGTGCATACCCTTTGATCAGCAATACCACTACTGGGTCTATACCCTGAAGAGATGATGAAAAAAGGTAAAAAACATCACTTGCACAAAAATATTCATAGCAGCCCTGTTTGTGGTGGCAAAGAATTGGAAATCAAGTAAATGTCCTTCAATTGGGGAATGGCTTAGCAAACTGTGGTATATGTATGTCATGGAACACTACTGTTCTATTAGAAACCAGGAGGGATGGGAATTCAGGGAAGCCTAGAGGGATCTGCATGAAATGATGCTGAATGAGATGAGCAGAACCAGAAAAATACTGTACACACTATCAGCAACATAGGGGTGATGTTCAACCTTGATGGACTTGCTCCTTCCATCATTGCAACAACCAGGGACAATTTGGGGCTATCTGCAATGGAGAATACCATCTGTATCCAGACAAAGAGCCATGGAGTTTGAACAAAGTTTAAGGACTATTCCCTTTAATTTAGAAAAAAACAGATATATTATTGTCTGATCTTGTTATCTCTTATACTTTTTGTTTCTTCCTTAAGGATGTGAATTCCCTCTCATCACACTCCATTTGGGGGTATCTGTGATGGAGAATACCATCTGTATCCAGAGAAAGAATTGTGGAGTTTGAACAAAGACCAAGGACTATTACCTGTAATTTAGGGGGAAAATTGATATCTTATTATGTAATCTTGCTATCTCTTATACTTTATTTTTCTTTCTTAAGGATATGATTTCTCTCTCATCACATTCAATTTGGATCAATGTATACCATGGAAACAATGTAAACACTAACAGAATGTTTCTGTGGGGGTGGGGGGAGAGAAGTAAAATTATGGAAAAAATTGTAAAACTCAAAATAAATTAAATCTTTAAAAATGAAAAAAAAGAAAAATATGCTTCAATCTTTATTTGCTTTCGGATATAGATCTAATTGCTGAGAAATGACCCATACACTTAAACATTTTATATTTTTGTTGTAAATAAGAAGAAATGCTCTTACAATGCTTTATTTCTTTGCCCCAAATTAGTCTTTTCCCTGTGAAGCATTGGTAATATTCATTGAATATTTGTAAAATTTTATGAATAATAAATTTATAGAGTAAAATAAAATTTTATATTCTCATGTAATATCATTTTGCAAATTTATTTAATTTATTTTTCTGGCATTTCAGAAAACAATTAGCCTTGTTTTCATCCTCACTGATAAAATGTCCAAGACAGTATCTGATGAACAGATTTCAGAAGTATTAAGAACTATCTCATCCAACTTATCCAATGGTGAACTTTCAGGAATGAATTCAATTGTATAAATGCTACATTTGCAGAGAATGAGGCAAAAAGAGCACTCCTCATCTTAGTCTAGTGTTAATGAAATTCTTTTAATAATTGATAATCTGAAATATAATGAGCAACATAGTACTTGTTGAACCCAAGTTCACAGTAATAGAAATGAAGAGTAACAATGCTTCAAATGCAAAGATAATTCTTGATGATAGACTGTTGCTTCTCAAGCATTTTGAGATGCTTGAAACAGTTTAATCAATTCCTAGATATAAAGAGGTACCTTCCCTTTGATCTGAAAACTGAAAAATACTAAAATCTTGCAGATTTTCTCTAAAATCCTTGCTGTAGAATCATTTTATTAAAAATTGCTACAAGGCCACTAGATGGTGCCATAGTGCCTAGAACTTGAAGCCTGAAGTCAGGAAGACATCTTCCTGAGTTCAAATTTGACCTCCGATGCTTCCTAATTTTGTGACCCTGCGCAAGTCACTTAACTTTGCCTCCGTTTCTTCATCTGTAAAATGAGTTGGAGAAGAAAAATGATAAACCACTCCAATATCTTTATCAAGAAAACAGCAAAATGAGGTCACAAAGAATGAATGAATAGCAACAATCTATTTCCAGTGTATACATAGCGGTTGGTTGGTGAGTATTGCTGCCTTGAAAAGCACACTGTAAATTTAACCAATATAAGTCAAATAAACCAGATAAATTTGATTTGAAATTTTGGTTGGCAGTAAACATCAAAAACAAAACTGCAAACAGATTCCATTTCATTGGAAAATACAGTATGTCTGTAGATGTTTTATTGAAGTTCATGAACACATGATTTAATAAAAGTCTAAAATATAATCTAAGGCAATTATTTTACATCTATTGATATTTCCTTAAGACTTGCAAAGCAGAGGTTGGGTCTATTTGGCAGAACCATGGAGAACTTTCAGAAGAAAAAAGGACATGTAGTTCACTTTATGAAACTCTGGAAACCAACAGTGACCCTGTTGTGATCCTAGTATAAGAGAGCTAAATATAGTACTCCTATGAGTAACTTCCATTCAGATGCTCAAATTCTGACAGAGAACAATTTGAAACAAAAGTTGGCTATTTTATCTTATTTTACAAGGATAACATAGTGATAAATATTCTTGACCAAATGGAAAGATGAAAGCAGCAAGGAGGAAAACTTTTCATGTTCCCCATGACATGAACCCCATCCATATCTGAATAATATTTTTTTTAAGATGTGCAATTTCAATATTAGTCATCAAGAGCAATCCCCAAAAGTAAATGAAGAGTTTTACCAGACATTGTCCAAGCAGCAAATTGGAAATTACAACCATAGTTGAAGACACAGATGCTCTTCTTCTTTTATTTATTTTATTTTTATTAAAGATATTATTTGAGTTTTACAATTTCCCCCCAATCTTACTTCCCTACCCCCCCCCCCAGGAAAGCAATCTGTCAGTCTTTACTTTGTTTTCATGTTGTACATTGATCCAAATTGAGTGTGATGAGAGAGAAATCATATCCTTAAGGAAGAGACAAGAAGTCTAAGAGGTAACAAGATCAGACAATAAGATATCTGTTTTTTTTTCTAAATTAAAGGGAATAGTCCTTGAACTTTGTTCAAACTCCATGGCTTTTTATCTGGATACAGATGGCACTCTCCTTTGCAGACAGCCCAAAATTGTTCCCGATTGTTTCACTGATGGAATGAGCAAGTCCTTCAAGGTTGAACATCACTCCCATGTTGCTGTTAGGGTGTACAGTGTTTTTCTGGTTCTGCTCATCTCACTCAACATCAGCTCATCCCATCCCTCCTGGTTTCTAATAGAACAATAGTGTTCCATAGCATACATATACCACAGTTTGCTAAGCCATTCCCCAATTGAAGGACATTTACTTGATTTCCATTTCTTTGCCACCACAAACAGGGCTGCTATAAATATTTTTTGCTATAAATATTTTTGTACAAGTGATGTTTTTACCCTTTTTCATCATCTCTTCAGGGTATAGACCCAATAGTGGTATTGCTGGGTCAAAGGGTATGCTCATTTTGTTGATTTTTGGGCGCAGTTCCAAATTTCTCTCCAAAAAGGTTGTATGAGTTCACAGCTCCACCAACCGTGTAATAGATTTCCCACAATCCTTCCAGCAATAATCATTATCCTTTTTGGTCATATTGGCCAGACAGATGATCTTCTAATCAAAACATGCCATTTTTATAACACTACATAATACCTTAACAGGACCACAGTTGTACAACAAAACAAAATAAAAAAAAACTTTATAACAAATGCACAACAAAAAAGTATGATCATAAAAATGTGATTCCTAAATTAGTGACTATAAGGAAATATATTTGATAATAAATATTTTATTTCTATCTGTGCAAATATACTTTAAATATAATAATTATAAGCAAATATTTTATCTAGAATAAAAATTCCCATCCTATATCTATTTTCTTTGCCTAATAGATTAAAAAACTACAATGGACCAATAGACACTTTTGAGATATTCTTAAATTCTGGTTCTTCTTAATAAGAGGAGGTTTATTTTGCCAAAGCAAGGATACATCTTTGACCTAGTCTATATGATGGTATAGCTCCTATCATAACTCCATCCCTTGATGGCAAAGTCAAAAAAGTCTACTAAAGCAGTGAAATCAAACTGAAATAGAAATAGATCCCTGTGGACTCCCTATTGACTTAGAATACCACAAATTAACATTATTTTTGTGGTATTTTTATTTTGTTAACTATTTCCCAATTAAGTTTTTGTTTCATTTTTGCAAGGTAATGGGGTTAAGTGACTTGCTCAAGGTCACCCAGCTTAGTAAGAATTACATATCTGAGATCAAGTTTAAACTCAGGTCCTCCTTACTCCAGGACCAGTGCTCTATCCATTGCTTCACCTAGCTGCACCCACCCCCATTAAATTTTAATTTGGTTTCCATTCTTTTCAGTTTTTGTAGGCTGCTTGTTCCCTTCAGACTATAAGTTTGACACCTCTCTTCTAGAGAATTTACTATCACTTAGCATTAGCTTTAGTGATGTTTACTTGACAATACTAATCTTGGGGTCTCATGAAGGTATGTAGATAGCACTGGAAAAAGAGCTTAGCATAATACAGAAAGACAGCAATATGGATGATCAGCAATATAATAGTCCCCTGAATGAACGAACAAATTTGGAAAAGAAGGAAGATCAGAAATCCCAGATTTTGCCTCTCTCTTCTGAATAACCATGTTCTGTGTCTTAGTGAAGTGGTTCATGCAGTAGACAATGTCAAATCTTTGGATCTCACAGTGGCTTTCCTTGCAAAGGAGTGACAGTGAGTAAGATCATCCTCAGAAAAATCCAGGCTACATCAGGACTGTAGCACTGATGTCATTTCTGGCATAGTCACTGATTTGCATCTTGGACCAGGAACATCTTCAATAAAATTGATTGGAGCCTGAACCAGTGACAAGACTTCCTCTTACCACTACCCCTTTAGTGTTCCTTGGCCTCCCACCAGGAGCCTCATGGTGGATAGAGAATACTAAGTCTCTCTTCCTCTCCTGAGAGACATCCCCTTTCTTTCACAAGGCCTAGATAAGAACTCTTCCTCACCTTCATACAGAAACTGAGGATTGCTATAAGCAGGCTAGTTTGAGGATCCATTTTTTTTTCTCTCAGAAAAATATACATTTAATATAATTATATAGTCATGGTCTCTCTTCCCATGGTCTTAGAAAGAAAGGCATTTCCCAATAATAGTATCCTGATTCTCTGAGACCTTTCTGGAAAGAAGTTATTCAAATCATCTAAAGAGAAAGAAAAGCATTCCAATTGAGGGATACTCAGACTGTATCACTAGGGTTTAGGGATCTTTTGATAGGAGGGAGCAAGGACCTCAAGGCCAAGGAGACTCTGATCCAAGGAACAGAATAAGGAAGAGCTGGAGACAGTCAACTGCAACTGGCTAAAGATAGACCATCCTTAATATATAAAGTTTCCTAGAGTATGTGTCTGAAAAACTGCTGGACCTGAGAGTTTTCTTCCTTTTGTAGAGTGGTATTGAATCATCATGGATATGGCTTCTGAGATGTATGTAACACAACTCCAATAGATAGGAGCATTTAGCACTTATTTAATAAGAGTATACCTCTTACTCAGTTGGGAATAGGTCAAATATCATGAAGATTAGCACAATATCACCTGTTAGCACACTAACAGTCAATGAAGTCCAGTTTCACATATCTTTCAGAGTGGGAAGCTGCTGTGAAGTAGGTAAAGTAGTATTCCTCAAAAATCAAGTCCTTTCTTATAAGTGGAAGTCCACTGGGCTATCTGAGGATACAAAAT